>NC_092424.1:39923517-40237517 GCF_036169615.1 Heliangelus exortis
GCTCCTGATTTAGAATCCTGCACTAGTTTTACTGTCACATATCCATCTCTAGGTCACTTCAGTCATTGTAGTGCACAAAGCTTTTCCTTTGTACTGCATCACTTAGTCACTTTCCCATATCTGAAGAAATAAGTCTTGAAGAACTAGTTAAGGAAATAATTAGAACTAAACAGTTGTCATCATATAAAGCTATGCTTTTTTTTTTTTTATGTCCATGGTTTTTTTTTAACCCTCATTACTACTAAATTGTGAGGGCTCTGTGAAAGGTCTCTCTCTCAAAAAAAAAGAAAAAAAAAAAAGTTAAATTAGTAGTCTTTGTGTAACTTTTCAATAGCTCTAGCATCCTCTGATCAGTGCAGTCCTTAGGAGATCCTAGAATGGATCCTTCCTTCCCCTTGCTACATTCCACTCCTCCTACGTTCCCTTTACCACATACTCTCTCTTGTCTCACTTCCAAGAGTGGCTTGGAGTTAAATTCTGGCCCTGCTGAAGTTCATGAGAATTGTTCTTTGTTGAAGTCAATATTCAACTTACATGGTTTTCTTACTCTGGTTCTTGTCTAGATGCCATCTTGGTACTGTTGCTTCATACATAGAGCTAATGGGGCTGACATTGCATCTCAAACTATGTCAAAGAGCTATTGTAAATTACCGGTATCAATTGCATGTGAATTCCAGCTGGGCATAAGAGACTTCAGCACAATGTAAACCAAGCTGGAAGTTAGCTGAAACAAAGACTTTCAAAAATAACTGTGGTGTCCTTGGCCACCCAAACTGCTTAGAGGAGTCTGGGCTTTTTCTGTTGTTGTTTCCTGATGATGGGTAGTTAAAATTTCCAGAAATTGGACCACTGAAAAGCAAAAGCAGGCAATCAAATTGCTTGCTTCCCTGTGTCTAAACCTCTGATGCCATTGCCCACTGAGTAAAAAGACAGATAATTAGCTCTGAAATGTAGCCACAAAAGTGAATTAAACCAACAAACTCTCTGACAGCAAAATGCAGAGCAGAAGCTAAAGATGTACAGAAAGCCTTTCTCTCTTGCTTCATTAATTTCAAATTGCTTAATGTTTCCTCTAACCTTGCTAGTAAAGCATGGGATTCTGGGTCAGATGATGTTGTTTTCTCTGAAGCCTGGCTGATTTCTTTTTATTTACTTAGCCAGTCTACTGCTTTGGGATTGTTTACTATAAAACTTAAATTGTTGTGAGCTAAGAATGGAAGAGTTGCAATGCCTTCCCCAAAGTCTGGGTCAGCATGCTTGTGTAAGTGTCTACTAATAGGTGGGAGTAGAGGAGGGTGGAGAAATTTCTGCACAAGAAGGAACATGCCAATACTTCATTGTGAAAACTGGGGGTGATGGCTAATGGAAAGAGATCTTAAGTCTCTAAGACTTGAATTTAAGTGTATGGTAGTAGCTTTATGATGTGTATCAAATGAAAGGCATTTTAGCCATGATCCAAAGTGAAATTGCAGCTGGTTTTCATCTGAGCCCTTAAAAAAATAAAGTCCAGTGGACTAATAAGGATGTTTCCATTGAGTTCAGCCTGTGGTTAAGGGCTCAAAAGAGCCATTGGCTCGAGTGAGATGTCATAGGCGTACAGCAAGGACATGCTTCCTAATGAGCTGGCAGATAGGGGAAGAATGATAGAGCAGAGGCAAGAGGAGAGGTCTCTTTTCCAAGGCAAATTGTTTTTCTCGTGCCAAGGACTGAAATAGCTGTCAGTTCCCAATGGGGAACAGCAAAAGACTGGAAAAGCTAGAGTTAGTGTATGTATGTGTGCATGTGTGTGTATGTGTCTGTGTGTGTGTCTGTGTAGGGAGGGGGGGCAGGCAGCTTCCAAAACTAAATTAAGTGTCATTTCCCTTTTGCCACTTACAGGAGAGAAGGATAGAGTTGTTTTACTTGCAAGAAACAGGATGTCTTTATACACAGACCCGGTATTTGGGGAAATGCATTTGCTTTCCAACTGTGCTGTAGTAGATCGGGGTGTAATCTTGGCAGGTGCAGCAAAGCCATCTCCGGTACGCATGAGTGGAACTATAATCGCTTGACTAGCCCTATTCAAGATGAATAGATATGCATCTGCTTAAGTACCTCTTGGAGTTAGTCAGTAATCGTGTTGATGAGATCTAAGAGCCTTACACCTGCACAGTAAAGTACAGGACATGATATTGCTCTGGATATACCAGTATGGAAAAGTCCTTAGGCATCTACATTACTTGTGAATGGGATTTAAATTAATAAAGGCCTACATCCATTTGAAAGTCTTACACATAGATGTGGGGTTGGGGGCTTAGTGCCAATGAGTAATAAAATCTGATTTGAATGGAAAATACTATAGAACCAGAAATACCAGAAGGTGAATAAGAAGTTGCTGCCCTTAATTTTACACTGTAAACACTTAATGCTGTATTCTTGAGCCAAGACTACCCCCCAGAATGTGTAAATGCTTACAGTGTGTGTGTATTGACACTAGTTCCTGCGGTTCTGCAGCAAATGCTTTGATTTGGCTTTATTCAAAACTGCAGATGAGCCTCCAGGATCCTAGTGGTGAATTGATAATGGTGTGTGAGGCTTGAGAAGCCCGTTTGGAAGTTCTTTTTTGAAAACTATAAATTAATGGTCCTTAGCAATGCATTTAAAAGTATTAAAACATGTTATCTTAAGCTTGATGTAGGTAATTCATTAGTCTTTAAGTCTGCCTTTTGTAAAATTCCCAAACTTACTTCTGTAATTATTGGAAGAACACGCTGAACAGAAGTATGCTTTAGTTCTAACATTTGAATGTGTCAGTATTTCACATGTTGCTTTCCTAACATTATTGGCAAACTGTTGTTCTTACCTGCCATTATTTTGTTGCTGGGTTATGTTCCCATATACAGCACAGTGTATCCTGGTACTTATTTTTGGGTTTGTACTGTGTCTGCAAGGATATTTTGGCTGTTTTATGATAAACTTTCACTCTGCAGTCAAGTGCTTGCTAGCAGGAGGTTGTAAGGCAGATCATTTAAGTCACAGGACCTGGACTACATAGTGAAATACTGCAGACATATACAATGTTCTGAGCTACTGTAAAATATTATTACTTCAAGCCATAATTTAGATGGTCATAGGGCTCTAAAACCCAGAAGACTTTGGCTAGAACTAAATGTCAAGTACAAAATCGAAATTCTGAAATTTCTCTCTATAAAGAAAAAGGGGGATCTATAGCACATGTACCCAGTAATTCGAGTTCTCTGCTTGAAACTCTAGTAGTCTTGAATTTTTAGTGTCAGCTAACATCTGAAGAGAGAACACAGTATTTCTCAGCCAAAACCTGGAGAGATCACTATGTCAACCGAATGCCAGAGTTACTATTTTTTTCATGTAGTGCTTACACCAGAGTCTCCAAAGCCTGCAAACCTTTTATGATGCTTATGTTCAATTTGTAGACATTGCTTTATTAGGCTATTGTAGTATGATGTTTTCGTAAATATTCCAGTTAAAACCAAAGCTAGCACCATTAATGGAGAAATAGGGAAAAACCACACTATGTCTCAATTGACTGGAGTGAAAAGTAAAAGCAGCTGAATTTTCTTGAATCTCAAACTGTATGATTCTTATTGGATGTCCTTAAAATGCAGAAGGCGTAAGTGATTGGCAGTAGCCTAACAGTATCTTTTGATTTCAAGCTTTGTTCAGTATGATAATGCTGCATGTGTGTTTCAGTTAATGGTTTGTAGCTTAAGGGCAACCTTATCTTACTCTCTAAAACAGAAAATTAATAAAACAAACTGGCTGCCTCAGTCTTGTCTGTGAAGTTAGAGAGCTGTGATGTGGGAGATAATGATACCTAAATGAAATTTTAACTCTGCCATCTCTGCTGACTTCTAGATCCCGATCGCATTATTGAGAAGGCATCCCACTCTGGCATGATCAACCCAAGCCGGCAGTGGCAGACTTTGAAACATAATGCAGGAGCTGCCCACTTCGAGTATCAAATCCGTGTGACTTGTGCAGAACATTACTATGGCTTTGGCTGCAACAAGTTTTGTCGGCCAAGAGATGACTTCTTCACTCACCACACCTGTGACCAGAATGGCAACAAAACCTGCTTGGAAGGCTGGATGGGACCAGAATGCAACAAAGGTTTGTGACGCATATTTGACCCCCAAGTGATCAAGCAGTCTTCTGAATAGGATTTGAGTGCTTCAAGCCCAGGTTGCAATTCAGTGATCAGCTTGTACGGAGAAGAGGGCTAAGAACTGAAGGGAACACGACTAAGTCTTTGCACAGAGAACTAGGGGCAGGAGAAGACTAGTTTCTGCCTTGCTTTAAAATCTTGGAGAGGTCTGGGCACTTAGTTGATGTGTTCTTTCTCTGATTATCCACATCTTTGCCCTTGGGAAGAAAACCCAGCCCATTGACTTCAATGGGAGTTCTGCTGCTGACTTCAAAAAGGATTTCCCCTTTGGTGCAGACTTCAAGACAAGCAGGAAGGAGAGACTTGTTTTAGAGCTGACCTGGCAAGTGTAATGCTTTGGTGTTTAAAAAGTCCCAGGCTGTTTGTTCTGCCTGAGATGATGCTTAACATGTTTATTAGGGAATGGCAACGTCCTAGGCAATTTCAGAAGGAGAAAGCAGGACTCCAAGTAGGAACAGACTATTGGCATGTCTTGCTGACTGTGTTTACCTGCAATTAGAATAGATGCTCATTTTAATATCCTGTCTGTTCAGAGATATGTCTCAAAAGTAAATCCAGAGTAGTTAAAAGTTGCTTTTAATTAGATGTAAAGCCAGGGAGAGTGGGCCGTGTCACCTGCAGAAGACAGAAAGGAAAGACACAGATATGAAGTGGCTTGCAGACTACTAAGGCCATACAGTTTCTCTGCTTAGAAACAACTCTTCAAACAGCATTAGATATGATTCTCTGCAACCTAGCTGATAGATTCCCTATCACAGGGAACCACCTACCTACCTTGGTTTTCGTTCCAGTAGACTTGATACAAGGGACTTGTTAAAACCTTGGATTTAGTAGGATTAGAATGCTGGTTAGAGATTAAAACATTCCCACGAGTGTGAAGATGAAGGAAGTGGGCAGCATGCTGATACTCTTTTTGTTTGTTTGTTTTTTGTTTTAACAGCTATTTGTCGGCAGGGATGTAGCCCCAAGCATGGTTCTTGCGCAATTCCAGGAGAGTGCAGGTAAATGCTCCCTCTGCCTCCTTGTTTTTCGCTTACTCAACCAAACACTTACAAAAGTGATGCTAAACAATCGGATTGGGGAGCGAGGGTGGTTTTTTTTTTTTGAGTCATGTTTTTGACCAGGCACATTATTCATGCTGACTTCCCTAGAATAAGTGGGGACAGGATTTTAGTGCACTGATAATTTTAAGAAGCCTTTGGTTTGTGAAAATGTGGCACTAGGGGGAAGAGGGTATGGGATAAATCGCGTGAAAGCTGCCTAATGAGCACTAACTAATTGTTTCTGCATAAACAGAAACAGTGCAAATGTTTTGTGGGCATGTTTTTTTCAACAGCCTGATTAATAGGCTTTTTCAACTGTAAGCTTGAAGTACAGGGTGGCTTTTCTCTCCTCTCCTCCCTTTCACTGCTTTCCCCCTTCTTCCCTCCCCCCTCTTCTCTCCCCCTCCCGGGTTCCTTCCATCGGTAGGCAAAAGTCAAGCACTCTTTAGAATGGGATTAGTTAAATCTCTCAGTTCCTTTACCATTGTGAGCCAGGCTCTGAGTGCTGAGAGGTTAATAGCTGGGATGAAATCTTGTCAGTAGACTCCAATGAATGTGGAATTTTCCTCCTGTGCAGACAGAACAGTCTGTTCTGTCCTGGCAAGGAGACAGTGAAAAGCAGAGCTTATCCATAACCCAACAATTAAATATTTGAAAAAATATACAGCATGCATTTACAGCACAGAGAGGCTTTCTCCCTTACTAATAGAGGGTGAAGGGATATTAAATGTGGATGTTCTTAATCAACAAACTGGTTTTAAGTTGCTTCAGGTAATATCATATCTGTTTACATGCAATAGGGAATTGAGGGCTTCTGAGGTTACAAAATGTTGGTATTGATCCTGTGCAGGAGGAGTTAAAAAGGAAGCCTGGGTATTCCCAAATAAAAATCAGAAGTCTGAAGGAACAGGAAGCAATTTTTCTGCCTAACAAACATTCATGGATTCTCTATTGCTGGAAGCTTTAGCTTTTTAGACTGCTTTTCTTTCTAGATAAGATGTAATTCAAACACAAACTAAATCTTGGGTGTCTGATGGACTGTATAATATAAAAAGTTGTCCTAAGTAGTCACAGTAGCTCATTCTTTATCCTTGTAATCTATGCTTCAAAACTAAGCAAACTAAAAATAATCAAAGAACATTCTAGGAAAGTAAGGTATGAAGTAACTTCTCATCCTCCACAAGAGACATGGCAAAGTGAAAGTCAAGCCATAGGATGGACTGTTGTAGCCTATGTTTAGTGATTTTATTGTTTAGCAGCACACTGATATAAGCTATTTAACTCCCAGAACACCAAATCTATTTTTTCTTTTAATTAAAAAAGCAAAGGCTAGCAAGTGGTAGGAAGTATTGGGGGCCAGATGGCAAGAGGAGTATATCAGTCAAGGCTACCAGTGATTTGTGGTTCTGTCATCAGAATAAACATGCTTTATAGGGGTTGCTGTCTCCTAGTCAGAACAACAGGCTTTGTTTCCAGATTTTTTTTTCGTTCCTTTCTCTTTCTAAGTCTCTTACCTCCCACTTACTGCCCAGACATGCACTAGTGCTCTTATTTACTTAAGGTGCAACTTTCCCACACTTGATTTGCATAGTCTTGAAACAATGCTGTCCTTCTGGTGCTTTCAGATAACTTCTGCTTGCCAAGTTAGACCACTATCTTTAAAGTGAACACAGAAACAAGATTTTATTTTCTTTTAAGTTTTGGTGAGTCATATAGCCTGCATGCTACAAATGCACCAGGGTTTAAAAATAACATCGCAACAGAAACTGCCCTGGGTTCTGGTACAATAGACAACTTGCAAAGATTCTTAAAATATCCTTTTCCCTTTTGGTGCAAGTCACTTTCTTTAATGCAGGCCAGCCAACAAAACCATGTTTACTCATGAATTATACAAGGAAAGTTAACTTTAAATTTCTCATGAGAAACTGCAGCACACGTTATTAAACAAGAATTATTACTATGTATCTTGTTTTGGAATTGGTATCTAACTTTTTTTAAAATACCCACAGCCTTTTTCCAGTTTCATTTGTTAAATGTTGAGGTTAGTGTTTGAAGGAAGTTGTATCTTTGGCTCTACAGCTTATGGCTTTTTTTTGTGTGTGTTGTTTCTGGCTTTTTTAACTACTCCTTTCTAGTTACTCTTGCTTTAAAGAAAACAAAAGAGCCCCACCCCTTTGATTTGGCAGAAAGGAATAAAATCCTCAATTTAGATACTTGTTTTTTGTAGGTGAGGTGCCTTAGTTTTGTCTGTGTGAAAGCTCACAGGCAAGTTGCTTTAAACGCAGTACAAATTAAAAGGGTATGTTCCTAAGTTTTGATATTTGTACATTCTTATATTCCCTATAGAGAAGAGTTTTCCAAGAGCTAATTGAGAGAGGTTGTTTTTCCTGATCTGGTTTTCTTTCATGTTCTTTGCACACAAAGATGTATAAGTTGGACTGTTTGTTTGGGTTTTTTGTTTTGTTTTTTCTTTTAACACAAATTAATGAGAATTTCCCATTGACTTGCAATAGGCTGGCATTGAAAGAGCTATTATAAGAAAAACTTAATTAGGATGCTGTTTGTTACCTGAGATTTTTAGAAGGGAATTTGGACTTACCACTGGCTATGTGTGATTGCTAGATCTTTCTAGCTTTTTTCCAGGAGCAGAAATTGCCAGTAGAAGAATTGTGGGGGGTTTTATAAATAGAAAGCTTAGATGACTTCTGTACAGATGAGATTTATTTTCATAATTTAGTAACAGCTTCATGCATAATTGCTGCTGATCAATTATTCTCAGGACCTGTAAATGAAATACAGTACTTCAACAAACCCTTTCTTTTAATATTCAACTTGTTTTCCTATCTATAGATCAACTTTAATTTGAAGAATCCTTGGTCTGACTTGCTAGTGAGAACCAAAGGAAAGCCCAAATGAGCTTTCCCTTAAGCAAGTTTTACTTTAAAAGAACATATTCCTTTTAAGTACAGAATTCAGGTAGCTCATTGATAGTCACACTAAATAATTTAAAGAATAAATTCTTCTCCAGACATGAAATTAAGGTTTTCTCAGAATTTGAGGTGTTTGTTATTCCCTAAAAAAAGAGATTAGCATGTATCAAGCTCTGCATGCTCTGACAACTGATCTTTGAACACATTTAAAATCCTGATGTGTTTTTTTTCTGGCTCTCTTACTGTGACCCAGTCTGTGCTTTCTGCATGTGTCATCTTGTTCAGAATAAGGTTCACTTCTGATAGATTGGAGAGCTCCTGATGCTTTGCTGCTGCCTCACCAAGGTCTCAGAGTTGGTGTTTAGGGTTTTGTTTGTTTTCCTGCAAACCCAGCATGGCTGAAATGCCTGGAACCTTGTATTCATCTGGATAACTATTGTTACCACTGACTTTTTCTTACCCCCTCAATTTATAAAGCACCCTGTCAAAGTCCAGAGATTGATTTGTAGTGCACACCCACCCTCTCTGCCACATTTGTATGATCTTCCAAAGGAGCATTATTGTGCTGAATGGCCTCATGCTGGTTCTCTCAGAACAGTTATTCTTTTGTCAGGGGACTGGCTGCAGAGACCTTGGCAAAATTACTAAAATATTTGTTTACAAGAAACCATAAAACAAACCTTGAATAGCTTTTCCCCTCCCCTCTTCCTGCCCTTCTCCCCCACCTCCTCAGTCTTTCTCCAAGCTCTAGACTTCTATATTCACTGAGCAAATCTAATGGGATTTTGGTTTGTTTCCCTCTTCTGATTTTTTTTTTTTTTTTTTTTTTTTTTTTTTTTTTTTTTTTTTTTTTTTTTTTTACTGAAGGTGTCAGTATGGATGGCAAGGCCAGTACTGTGATAAGTGCATTCCACACCCAGGATGTGTCCATGGCACTTGCATTGAACCATGGCAATGCCTTTGTGAAACCAACTGGGGTGGTCAGCTCTGTGACAAAGGTATGCTAATCTTATAGATAGCCAAGTGTGATGCTTGAATTTTAACACTTGGCAGACCTAGCAAGGAGAGCATGTACCCGAGGCTGAGTGAGCCCCCTGAAACGTGGTGGGAATTTTGTCCTTCAGCTACTTGGTGTTGTTGCCTCTGCTTTTCTGGCGTTGTTAACATATATGCTTACTAAGTATTCTGTCCTGTTCTACTCTTGTGTGCAGAGGCAGTCTGTAAAGGCTCTAGAATAATGGAACTGAGCATGCATGTGGTGATGTTCTTTTTCAACCACTGTTTTAATATCCCTCACCTCTTGCAGATCTGAACTACTGTGGAACCCACCCACCCTGTTTGAATGGTGGTACCTGCAGCAACACTGGCCCTGATAAATACCAATGTTCCTGCCCTGAGGGCTACTCAGGACAGAACTGTGAAATTGGTGAGTGTTGGATGCAGCTGCTGAGCTGCCACTTGGCAGTTAATTCTTGCCAGCTTTTAGTGGCTGTTTTTGGATATATTTTATGAGGTTGAGGAAAAGTCAGTTTCTGATGTCAGGACTGTCTACAAAGACCCAGACTTGCTTGTCTGTGCTTCATCATGAGCAGTTGGTATCTCTGAATATCAGCCTTCTGCTCACCAGAGAGATCCTTACAAGTTACACTGTCTGGCTGTGACTCAAACAGGTGTGAGTCGGTTTTGAGGACTTCAGCAGGGAAGATGAATTCCTGCTGGCTTTTTGATTCACATTTCTCCCAGGAGTGTGATACATAATGGATGATGGTGGTGTGTCCAGAGTAGAAGCCTGTGGCAGGAGGAGGGGAGGGTGGCTTCTGATGATATCATTGTTGCCTCTACCTCACTGTTTTCCTGTCCTGGCACAGCGGAGCATGCCTGCCTCTCTGATCCTTGTCACAATGGAGGAAGCTGTTTAGAGACTTCTACAGGATTTGAATGCATGTGTGCACCTGGCTGGGCTGGACCAACTTGCACTGACAGTAAGTCTTTTCTAAATGACATAAAAATGTGCTAGCTTGCTGGTTTAGATCAGTCTTTCTTTTCCCTGATAAACCTAACTTTATCAGGGAAGCCTTCTTACCCTTTCCCGGTGTTAGGCATTGGTTCTTAACAACCATTTATACAATGGTTGCACCCTCTTCTCCTTTGCTTGTGTCAAGACTTTCGTTAAATGGAAGGAGAAAAATTGGCCAGCAGCTTCTTGAAAGAAGCAAAATGTTGAATTCTTGTAGTGTTTTGGCAAGAAGTTGAAATACTGTTTTTGAGAGGCTTATGCAATCAAAACCTGTCTTCCACTTGCAAAAAGGCTACAGCTGTAAACTGTAGCTGCTTCCCTTGTGCTTTGAACCCCCTATCCCACTACTTTTATTTTTCAAGGAGGCTTTGGCTGAAATCAGGGTAGACCTAGAAATGCCAAGGAGAAGTCCTGTTGTCTTTGTGTTCCTCAGGGCAAGTCCTAGTAACAGCAACCCTTTATCATATTTGTCAGTTATTGATGTATTGCTTGTTTCACAACAGAGCTCAGCCTCTCCTTGCTTTACCTTACAGATATTGATGATTGTTCTCCAAATCCCTGTGGTCATGGAGGAACTTGCCAAGATCTAGTTGATGGATTTAAGTGTATTTGCCCACCTCAGTGGACTGGCAAAACGTGCCAGCTAGGTGAGAACTGTCATTCAGTGTTACTCTGGTGGAGGGAGAATAGTGCAAAAAGGATCATATTCCAGTGGGCAAGAGCAATAATGTCCTTTACATTAGTTACCATTCCATAGCCTGTATGGATGTATTCTGGCTCTAGGACAGTCACAAGGCATGGAGTAGCTTCCCTCTGTCATTGTTTTGCTGACGTATGCTAGCAGTTGAAGGAAATAGTTAATGAAGCCAGAGAGATGTGCTTTTCAACCATAAATGAACTGAAGTGGGGAGGATGCATGTGTGTGTGTGTCTCCTAGTCCTGCCCCCACATGTATTTCTTCCTTTAGCCTGTGAGAAAGTTGCTGTATCTCTTCAGCCATGTCACCTCCTCCAGACCAAGCAGTTCACAGCTGGGTTCCAAAATGTGGATGATCTCACAGAGAATGAGTTTTCTGCATTCTTTACACAACACACAGATCCCAGTGACCAGGCTGCAGCACTCCTCCTTCAAATTTCTCAGTTGAGATGTGTGTGCGTGGAGGAGAAGTTGCTCTTAATGAGTGGCTGGGTAATTATCAAGTAATTAGCATAGCCTGTCTATTCTAATTGTAGAGAAATTGAAAGAGACTTCAGAGGATGATATATGATTGACTTTTGTTCATTCAAGTCACGCTAACCCATGCTGTATCTTACATGTTCCTCTTAGATCTGAACAAACTGCTGACAATTGCTGTGAAAACCTGCTGTAGGATTTTCTTTCTTCTTCTCCCCCCATGCCCTACACACCCTACATTTTGGCCATTCACATTGTTTTTTTCAGATGCGAATGAATGTGAGGGCAAACCCTGTGTCAATGCCAACTCCTGCAGGAACCTGATTGGCAGCTACTATTGTGACTGCATTACTGGCTGGTCTGGCCACAACTGTGATATCAGTGAGTGTCTGTATCCTTGGGTTTATTAAAGGCCGTTGGGGTGTATGTATGTGTGTATGCCACTGAATTCTAAGTTCAGATTTAAACATCAGGCTGAGTCCCAGTAGTTGATGTTTTTAGAAAGGGAGTAGCTGGTGTGGAATGAAAATATACAATTTTATCAGAATCATTAGTCCATAACATAACTATACTCTGATAAAGTGACCAAAACAATGATGTGAAGTTTCACTGCCTTTAGTAAAAGAGTCATGGAAGGTTCCCACCCATTATAATAACGTTATCTCAAGGAAGGCATGCAGGAAACTTGACAAAAGGTTTATCTAGCTTCAGTTTTAGAGAGACTTGAACTCTGTATCTAGTGTAAATATATATTTTGCCTTCTAACTATGCTAATTTTGTTACAGATATTAATGACTGTCGTGGACAATGTCAGAATGGAGGATCCTGTAGGGTAAGCCATTCTTGTTTTATTTTGGTTTCCCTGAGACTTGCAACAGTAACCAAACATGACAGTCAAAATACAAATACTGTGGAGAATAGCGAGTAGCTGGTATAAATTGTCATTTCATTGAGTTGGGGGCAGGGCCTGTTTCATGCTAAAGCATGTCAGGGTATGTCTGTATAACAGCAAGGGCCAAAAGTATTACTGCAATAAGTGACTCATTTGTCAGTGTCACCAGTGAATGGGCTGGTTGTTGTGCATACTACCTACTGTAAATGTAGATACTCCTCTTAAAATTTTAGATTAATGCATGCTGCCTGGGAGTTAAAAATGTAAGCTAGTACTGGTGTGTCTGTGTGTGTTTATTCCCCACCCACCTGACCCCTCATATTCTTGCCTTGTTTTAATTTGAGCTACTCTCTTATGTTGGTATTAGATATGGTAAGAGGTAATATTTTTTGACTGTCTTCTTTTCTTCTTTTTTTTTTTTTTCCCTTTAATAAGAATATATGAAGAGGGAGGAAAAAAACCTTAACTCTAAACTTTCTTCTTCCTTCCCAGGACTTGGTTAATGGTTATCGGTGTATCTGTTCACCTGGCTATGCAGGAGATCACTGTGAGAAAGACATCAATGAATGTGCAAGTAACCCTTGCATGAATGGGGGTCATTGCCAGGATGAAATCAATGGATTCCAATGTCTGTGTCCTGCTGGTTTCTCAGGAAACCTCTGTCAGGTAAGAAGCATGGGTGAAAGGCAGACCCTCAGCCAGTGGCATTTCTACCAGCACTCGGCATCTGTACACTGAATGCCTTGTATCCAGTGAACCATAGTATAAAGTTATACTTGATATCGCTGTCAGTCTGCCAAGAAAGCACTTGATTAATATACTATGGGGAGGAGGGGGGATGGAGGGAGAGAGAAACCAACACAACCCCCAGACAGGCAGCTGGGTCTTCCTTTTGTTAAGCAGACTGCAAGTGTCTGCATGTCAGGTTTTGTTGCGCACTATTAACTTGCAGTGGCTGTTAAGTACCAAGCGTGTGCTGCCTGCTGAAATAGTTGTGAATCTTAACTAAACTCTGCGTTGCAAACCATTCACTGAGACAGCAGATAAAAAGGTCACATTCGAGAATGTCTGCCTGTCATCGTTAGGGAAAGCCATGATAAAACTTTAGTTTCACTCAGTTTCCCCCTCTTTACTTTTTTAAATTTTCCTCCCTTTTCTATTTATCTTTCCTCTCTCTGACCTCCTTACAGCTGGACATAGATTATTGTGAGCCAAACCCTTGCCAGAACGGTGCCCAGTGCTTCAATCTTGCTATGGACTATTTCTGTAACTGCCCTGAAGATTACGAAGGGAAGAACTGCTCCCACCTGAAAGATCACTGCCGCACAACTCCTTGCGAAGGTTTGTGTCACCCTGCAGGTGAATGGGAAAGACTGGCAATAGTTTTTGGCCCTCCCCTGGCTGAAGCCATAATGCAGCTCCAGTAGTGTCATCAGTGGAGTACTCTTTGTATCTGGAGGCTGAATTTTGCCTTGTGCTTGTTTGTGGGAGAAGATGAGTCATTTTTGTAAATACCAGTTATCTGAAAGACAGTGTTATGTCAATGGGCACGTAAAACACATCTAGCAAATCACCTGCTTTGCAGAATTTGTTCCAGTCTATGGATGTGGTCCAGCAATCATCCAATAAGATGATTATTTTACGCACAAAGATGTGGTACAGTCCTTTTATTTTAAAACAGCAGGCAAATGGTTGGCAGAGTTAGGTTTACAGTTAGACTTGGTGATCTTAAGGGTCTTTTTAGAACCTATATGACTCTGTAATTTGTATGTCTTTTAAACATCCATCATTGCAAAGAAAACTGTTGCTCTCAGCTTAAATTCATAGAATGGGCAATTCTCATGCAGACCTCTGCTTTTTTTTGTAGTAATTGACAGCTGTACTGTGGCAGTAGCTTCTAACAGCACACCAGAAGGGGTTCGTTATATTTCTTCAAATGTCTGTGGACCACATGGAAAATGCAAGAGCCAGGCAGGTGGAAAATTCACCTGTGAATGCAACAAAGGATTCACTGGCACCTACTGTCACGAGAGTAAGAGCTAAAAAGAGAATTTTTTTTTTACTGCCATCTACTCTTTTTTAAAAAAGATTCCATCCTTTCCTCACAGACTGCTTTAAGGTTTTCTTTCTTGTAACGCAATGAAGCTTGGAACTGCTTTAAGTTTTTGTATCCTGCTTGGGTGAGGCAGATTAGAATTTGCTAGGCCTTGGGGAAGTTAATAGTCATGGACCTTCTGGCCTTGAATTGTATGTTTCTAAAAACCTTATGTATACAAGGCCTGTGCTAGTTAATAGTGGGATTTAACATGTATCTTAAGGATTCCTAGTTATTTTTTTGTTTGTTTTAATAGTAATTGTTGAGTGACAGGCACGTCACTTCTTGCACTGTTTATCACCTATTTCTCACCTTGCTTGTAACCCTTTCTCTCAAAAGGGGCTTAGAAACAGAAGTAGCATCAAAGAGTCTGCAATAAGAAAATTACTTCTAGTAGATGTACTCTGATTTATTTTTGTTTCCCCCCTCCTCTCCAAACTGTTGCAGATATTAATGACTGTGAGAGCAACCCCTGTAAAAATGGTGGCACTTGTATTGATGGCATCAATTCCTACAAATGTATTTGTAGTGATGGATGGGAAGGAACATATTGTGAAACAAGTAAGTTAACCATTCTTCAGCAGGTGGAAAGATCTCTTGGAAAAAACATCAGGAAAGAATGGGTGGTACTGTCCTTAAGACAATAGTGACCAATACAAAATTCAACATAAACTCAGCTTTAAAGGCTGCAGAGGACAAGGGTGTCCTCTTCCCCTGCTAAGTCCTGGGCTTTTGAATCAGAACTAAACCTAAGTTATGAAGCTGGACTAGTAGGAGTAGACCCTGGCTCTCCTACTGTTCAGTTTTCTTCTCCTACCCTTTGGGTAATATTCTGTAAGAAACCCTTGGCATAAGTACAGCCCATTTGAGGAATAGGGTGTCTGCAGAGCACACCTGTATTTTGTCAGGTTTGTGAAAAAGGAGTGAGCACTCAGCTCCAATCCTCTGACTGATAGGATAGTTTGTCATAGGTTTTTTCACTTCTTGTTTACTGACAAATAAATTAAATTGAACTGGAGGAATGTGGTGGAATATTCTTTGTGTCTGTGACTGTGCTTAAAGCTTCAAAATGTATAATCCACACTTGAAACGCAGGCCAGAATTAGGGATGGGACAAGCACCTCTACAGCATTGTGTCAATTTTGTTGGATGTTTCAATTTTGTAAGGATGTTTCCATTGAGTTCAGCCTGTGGTTAAGGGCTCAAAAGCTCAGAAACGCTGCTTAGCTTTTTTTTTTTTTTTCCTTAACATATTTAGATATTAATGACTGCAGTAAAAACCCTTGCCACAATGGAGGAACTTGCCGAGACTTGGTCAATGACTTCTTCTGTGAATGTAAAAATGGGTGGAAAGGAAAAACTTGCCACTCCCGTAAGTTGAGCATTTCCAAAACCTCACAGGCGTGCTCTGTTAGGCTGCTTCAACTTGTTGCGTGGCTTTGTAGACAGCACTGGCGTTAAGGATAGTTTGGGTTCTTCACAGGTGACAGCCAGTGCGACGAGGCAACATGCAACAATGGAGGAACATGTTATGACGAGGGGGACACTTTCAAGTGTATGTGTCCTGCAGGATGGGAAGGAGCTACTTGTAACATAGGTAAATAGCCTGGATAATCACCAGGAAGCAGATTCAGCACTGAATCTCTGACCTCAGCTTTTCCTCTTGGCTCAGTTTTGATGGCTAACAGCTTGGTGGCAAATCTTGTTTCTATTGCAGCAAGGAACAGCAGCTGCCTGCCAAACCCCTGTCACAATGGTGGTACCTGTGTAGTCAGCGGAGATTCTTTCACTTGTGTCTGCAAGGAGGGCTGGGAAGGACCCACATGTACTCAGAGTAAGTCATCTCTGCTTGAACTTTTTCAGAGTGTTGCACGATGAGAACATGAGCTCATCCTGTCACCCTTGGAGTCAAGATTGAAACCAGAAGGGGAAGCTTGTTTGATGTAGGCTTTAGCATCACCTGAATCCTTGTTTTTAATGACTTTATGTGATAGAGCCTTGACCTGGGCATGAGAAAGTTGCAAATGAGCTAAGTGGAGACAGATGTTGTCTTGTTCAACCCCCCCCACCCCTCCCAGTGTTTTTTTTCTACCAGCAGCTCTGTCTGCTTCTACATTATTTTTTTTTCTTGTTAGATTCTTTACAAGGCTCTCTTCCTGTGTACATTTACATTTGTTCCACAATCTCATTAACAAATTTTGTGGTAGAAGCCTGGAATCAATTTAGTAGAGAGTTTCAGCATATTTTTGCTAAAGTTGAGATAAGTGTATCTTGCACATTAGGGCAAGTTGTATCATTCCTTGCTGACAGTAGAGTTGTATTAGCCAAAGTCTGCATATTTAATGTTGCCTGTCTTTGCTCTGCAGACACAAACGACTGCAGTCCTCATCCTTGGTAAGTTTAATATGTTTATCTTTCATCATTTGGTTTTTTCGTTGCTTTAGAACTCTTGATTATTTTTATGTGCAGCAGGTTTTTTAATGTCTGTAATGACTCTTCTTCATAGTTATAACAGTGGCACTTGTGTGGATGGAGACAACTGGTACCGCTGTGAATGTGCTCCAGGCTTCGCAGGTCCCGACTGCAGGATCAGTAAGTGTGTCCATGGCACTGTACCTTGATCTTTGTCTCACTTGAATCTTGTTGCAAGACAATCATCTTAATTGAGTTAAGTAGTAGATCCAGATTAACGATAGATGTCCCATGTTTTCCGTATCCATCCCTAGAGCTGCAGCAGATGTGAGGAGGGCAGGAATTGCATTGAAAATTAAAGGGAACTTAGAAGTCCATTCAGCTGGAGCTCAAAACAAACTGTGTGGTTCAGCCGAGTGGGCAAAATGCCCTTCAGGATAGTCTTCCCAGCCAGAATGTGTTTGTGTAGTGTAGGTTTCTGCCTGAGATGAAAGTGTGCCAGGCAAAAACCTTGTCAATTAATAATCCACCTACAAGCCCTGAGGTGATGTTATGCACTTCCCTGTAATTTAATAATAATTACAGGTAGGAGGACACTAACGCGCTTTTTTTTTTTTTTTTTTTTTAATTAACATCCATGGAGATAGAAGTTTCATAGTAGCAATGCTGGAAAGGGGTTTGACATGGTCAAGAATCCAGTAGGGGGCCAAAACCAGAGGATGTCAGAGAAAAGGAAGTGTGTTTGTGTGAGAAGGAATGTGTCCTTGCCCTTGAAAAGCTTCAGTAGCCGTAGGGGTCAGGTTTTAATCTTTCAGTACCACAAAACAGAAGCTTCAAAGAACTTTTTTGATACTGGTGGTGCTAATAAGAATCTATCTCCAAGTAGACACTACAGAACAAACACAAAGCCCCAGCAGGCAAATCTCTCATATGTTTTTTTTCCAAATAAATAAAAGCATACTATAGACTATCTTTTCTTTTTAAATTTCTTCAGATATCAACGAATGTCAGTCTTCACCTTGTGCCTTTGGAGCTACGTGTGTAGATGAAATTAATGGGTATCGTTGCATTTGCCCACCAGGTCGTAGTGGTCCAGGATGCCAAGAAGGTACTCCAGATGTCATAGCTGGTCATAATGCTTGTAGCAACATCTGTGTAATTACATGTCAACAGGCTTGTGGTTGTATGTGGTTCTGGGCAGAGGTTATTTGTTTTAAAGCAAGTATCTATCTTGACTGATGAAATAAACTTACCACTAAGTTTAGATAAATTGAGGAAAGAGTGGTATTTCACTTTTTCTCCTATTTTAAGGTTATAATTCAATCTCTCTTCAGTTACAGGAAGACCGTGCATTACCAGTGCTCGAGTAATGCCAGATGGGGCTAAGTGGGATGATGACTGTAATACCTGTCAGTGTTTGAATGGAAAAGTCACCTGTTCTAAGGTACAGCTGTGCTGTGGTTTGGTTTATAGGTTTGGGACTGTCTTCTGCCCTGCAACCAGTGGTTGCTTAGTGCTATTTACTCTCTTCTAGGTTTGGTGTGGTCCTCGACCTTGTGTCCTACACACCAAAGGTCATAACGAATGCCCAGCTGGACACGCTTGCATTCCTGTCAAAGAAGATCACTGTTTCACTCACCCTTGTGCTGCAGTGGGTGAATGCTGGCCTTCGAATCAACAGCCTGTGAAGACCAAATGCAATTCTGACTCTTACTACCAAGACAACTGTGCCAACATCACCTTCACCTTTAATAAAGAAATGATGGCACCAGTAAGTAAGCAGAACACAGCTCACTGTGCTGTAGCTTATGCGTTATTGTTTCTCACAGCACCAGAAAACTTTTTAAACTGGTAAAAGTGCAGTAAAAGCAAACACTCCCTTATGAAAGAAAACAGAAGGTATAGGAGGATTAATAGAATTCTGCTTTTTTGTGTCCAGAGAATAAAAGCTGGTTTGGAGGGAATTCTACCTCCTCTTCCCTTGAGAACTCTTATTTCAGGGCAAAAAAAATAGTGTCTTGTATCCCTGTGTATTTAAAAAGCCAACAACTTTTTTGTCTCCTTCAGGGCCTTACCACAGAGCACATTTGCAGTGAATTGAGGAATCTGAATATTCTAAAGAATGTTTCTGTTGAATATTCCATCTATATTACCTGTGAGCCTTCACACTTGGCAAATAACGAAATACATGTTGCTATTGTAAGTATTCCTGGAATATTTTTAAATGTCTTAGTACATAATTGCTTGGAGATGTGTGCAACATGTGGATTCCATAAAAATAGTAATTTCTGCCTCTGTCAGCACTTCTCGTGGTTTAGTTTCCATCCCAATTCCCTTTAAGACCAGGGAAGAAATCTTGGTTACATGTGCGTACCTGAAAGCTACCATCTGGTGGCAACTGTAACAGGGTAGTAAAACATTTTTTCTCTTATACTCTCCTGAGCACTGTTTTTTAGGGTGGGATTTTTTTGTCTTTTTAAGGATGAAGACAAAAAATCTGCAATATAATTTTCTGCCCATAGCTGAGCTTTTTTGCTTGTTTCTGTTTTGTGGGGGTTTTTTTGTTTTGGTTTGATTTTTTTTTTTTTTTTTTTTTTTTTTTTTAAGTATTAAAAGTAATGAGAGCTGTAACCGATTGCAAAAGTTTATAAATAGCAGATTACCTACACAATCTGATCTGGCGTTTGGCATTAATTGTCTGACTTCTTCTGTAGTCTGCAGAAGATATAGGGGAAGATGAAAACCCAATCAAAGACATCACAGATAAGATTATTGACCTTGTCAGTAAGCGTGATGGTAACAACACACTAATTGCTGCAGTCGCGGAAGTCAGAGTACAGCGAAGACCGGTTAAAAACAAAACAGGTAAGCTTTTCCTTGGCTTCAAAAACTCGTATGCTTGCCACAACTAGAACAGCCTTTCAAAGTGAGTGAAGCTTTTCTCACTTCTAAGGCTTGTAGCAAGTCTGAGAATCTCTGCTTCTTGGCCCTGGTAACTGAGAACAATAATGAGCCTTTGCACCAGGTTCTAGCTACTTTAAAAGAAAAAAGACAGTTCTGAAAATGCTCTTAACCAGTGGCATAACCTGTTAAAAGGGCCACTCCTCTTTAACCATCTTCATGGGAAAAAGAAGGAAATTCATGAAGTCACACTGCCTGGCTGGGAAAGCTCCTGGGTACTTATTTACCTGGTGATGCCACTGGCCAGATGCCATGTCAGCAGTGTCAGTCAGCTGTCCACAGAGCTGGACAGCCACCAGCGGTGGAGAGGGAAAGGACCATAGTGGGTATGGAGCCGGTTGGCCTCTGGCCAGATGTTCCCTGTGAGCAGGGTGATGAAGGCCACGGTATTCTGGCCAGCAGTGACTGGCTCTGTGCATCAGAGGGTGACATTTTTCCACCAGGGCCATCAGTCAGTGCTCCCTGGTCCTAATTTAAACACCCCGTATTCTGAGAGAGCTGGGATTGTTCTTACGTTACTGTCTGGACCCCAGTGAAAAAGTAAGAACCGAGATTTGTTTTCCCTGTAGAAAGCTTGGACTGGAACACTTGGTTTGCAGTGGGGTTAACTGCTCTCATCTCTCTTACAGATTTCTTGGTGCCGTTGCTGAGCTCGGTCCTAACAGTCGCCTGGATCTGTTGCCTGGTAACTGTTTTTTATTGGTGCATTCAGAAGCGCCGAAAGCAGAGCAGCCACACTCACACGGCGTCTGATGACAACACTACCAACAACGTAAGGGAGCAGCTGAATCAGATAAAAAACCCCATTGAGAAACACGGAGCAAATACTGTCCCAATTAAAGACTATGAAAACAAAAATTCCAAAATCGCCAAAATAAGGACACACAACTCAGAGGTGGAGGAAGACGACATGGACAAACACCAGCAGAAGGCCCGATTTGCCAAGCAGCCAGTGTACACTTTGGTAGACAGAGATGAAAAGCCCCCCAACAGCACACCTACAAAACACCCGAACTGGACAAATAAACAAGACAACAGAGACTTGGAAAGTGCACAAAGCCTAAATCGAATGGAGTACATTGTATAGCAAACAGTGGGGTGCTGCCGTGCAGGGCCTTTAAGTACCATTATAAAGGCACTCAAGAGCTTGTAGTTCTTAAACTGTTGTGTAATATTTGAGTCTAAGGCTATTATTTACTTAGAATCCCTGTGTTAATTTAAGTTTTGACAAGCTGGCTTACACTGGCAATGATAGTTGCTGTGGTTGGCTGGAATACCAAGTGCTGCATTTCACATCTATGCAAAACTAGTCAAAAGTGCCCTCATGTAAATTCAGCTCTAGCTGATGCATCATGGAGACGTTTCATAAGGTATCACATAGCCTTATTGCTCTTTCTTAGTGTTTTTTTGGTTTTTCTTTTCTGCCAGATGTCCCAATTTATACAGTTTCTTTAGAATAATACATTTTATTTATATTTATTGAATTTGAGGTTTTTGTATATTGGTTTTATGGTGACGTACAACTAGTTCTGTATTTGAAAGTGCCTTTGCAGCTCAGAACCACAGCAACTATCACAAATAAGTTTATTATTTATTTTTTTATTGTATTTTTGTTGGGGGCGGGTGGGGGGAACTTGTCAGCAGTTGCTGGTAAATGAAGAATTTAAAGAGGAAAATGTGTCAAAAATAGAAGTTTGTATAGATATGTATATAATTCTTTTTTATTAATCACTGTGTATATTTGATTTATTAACTTAATAATCAAGAGCCTTAAAATATCATTCCTTTTTATTTATATGTATGTGTTTAGAGTTGAAGGTTTTTGATAGCATTGTAAGCTTGTGGCTTCTCCATTTTGAATTTATTTTCTTGTTACATGTTGCCTATATGCCAAAACTTAAGGTGTTCTAAAATAGTTTATTTTTAATAGGATGGGCTCTCATGCCTTGATGCTGGTTTTTGTACAATGTCAGATGTTTGAAACACCTTCCATAGTATCACTTAAGACTATTTGTAAGTACTGACTGAGGCAGTTTAGATAATTAGACTAGACAAATTTTTTTGCTGCTTTAGACTTGAAAAAACGAGTGACAGGCAGATAATCTGCTAAGAAGCAGTTTAAGGGAACAAAACTGAGCTATTACTTTTTGTAGATGAAATGTGAGTGGTTGCATGTAATTAAAATATCAAATTAGCGTGTGAAGTTGGAAACACAGCAATCTTATTTTGTAAATTCTGATTTTTTTTTTTTTTTTTCTCACCATGAATATGTAATACTGAACCACTTGTAGATTTGACTTTTTTTGTAATCTACTGCATTTAGGGAGTATTCTAATAAGCTAGTTGTTGAATACTTGAACAGTAGAATGTCCAGTAAGATCACTGTGTAGGTTTGCCATAGATTACACTGCCCGCCTTAACAAGTGAGGAAATCAAAGTGCTATTACGATGTTTAAGATCAAAAGGCTTATAAACATAGTAATCTCGGTGGTTAACCATTGAGATCCTGAAGATACCTTGTATTGTGATATTAGTGTTACATGAAAATGCATCTTTGATGTGTTGTTCCTGGCAATAAATCTTGAAAAGTAATATTTATTAAATTTTTTGTATGAAAACATAAAAGAGCGTGGAGATTATTGAGCTGGGAGGTGCTCCCGACCACTTGGTTGGGGAAAAACAGTGACAGGTGCCGGGTTACCTTTCCAAGACCTGTGACTGATTTCGGTGGAGTCAGGTTTTGTTAGATGATGACACGTTCCCCTCTGGCTCTGAATCAGATCCAAGGGGTTTGAAAGCTGCACATCCCTTGTTCTCCATGTCTCTCGGCTAATGTCCTTCTGTGCACTTCTAATAGGATGATGATGGGACTGGAATTGTGCAATGCATCCTCGCCACAGGCCAATGAGCTACCACCAGATAGTAACCAAACTCTTAAGTAGCTAGGCAAGATACAAACTGCTGACCTGGATGGGAAAGGATCCATAGATTATCCTGATTCCTAAGGGGCAAAAAGTGCTTTGTAGAGCATAAAATAAATGCTTAAAATATTCATCGACAGCTCTTACTGCTTAACTAATGCAGCCTCCCCCACCTAGGAGGGGCTGCGTGTGGAAGTACAGGTAGCTGTCTGACAGTTTCATTTTATCACACTTTCCTGAGGAAGCTGCTGCTTTGTTCTGGTAAGGGGCTAGTGCAAATCTGAAGGAACAATTAGCAGTGTGCAACAAGCTCAGTTGAAAAATAATATGAAATACTGTATTTTAACTGAAACTGACCCACTGCAAGGTTAGGCCTTTCCATCTGTATTTTGATTGTAGTAAATACAGATACTTTATATAAAGATTGCTGTGATATGAATATAATGAACACTTAAAAAATCTGAGAGGGAGACATAATCAGTTCCGTACCTTCTTTAAAGTGATATAAAACCCCTGATATATCTATTTAGTGCTACTTCTGATTTCAAACCCCCTTTAAACAGAAATTGCTAACTTGTCTGTATGCTACTGGGACAGTGGGACCGACTGCTCTTGCTCTTCAGTCACATGCCAAGTAACTTAAGTACCAGAGAATCATCAAAGTCAGCATGATCAGCTCCATCTGACCACTTCAGAAATTCCTCATCAAACACATCCCATGAGTATTTATTTCCCGTTCTTTTCTGACTTTTACAGTCTGCAATACAGCAAACACATTGTGTCTACAAAAAGCCACTTAAAGATAATGGAAGTTTTCACCTTCCTCAGAAGCCAAAGTAGGGTTATTAACTGAATGTTTTTCTGTACTTTTATGCTGAATTAAACATCTTCCTGAAGACTATTGTTCATGTGGACTTTGGATTCAATGATGCAGAAGTGAACCACTCTTTCTAAAAGACTGAAACATTTATACCTGAATTTGTAGGAATAAATTTGACTCTGCAATATATTAAGGAAAAAAAAAAAAAAAAAAAAAAAACAAAAAAGAACACACCAAAAAAATCCCCAACAAAACAACATAAACCTAACAAAACCACACAAACAACCCCCCCCAAAAAAAACCAAACAAAAAAACCCAGCAAAAAAAGGGGGATTTAGGCAGTCCTGGGAGCACGTATTTCACAGGCTACTTTGAAACCTACTGAGGCAAATTCCAATTACAGACTTGAACGTAGTGGCAAAGCAGTTTAGATCTCTGAAGATGTACTATAGAGACAAACTCGGGTTCCTCAAGCTCCAAAACTTGTCAGCACCCCAAGTGCAGTATTTGTCTTTCTTCCCAGCCTTTCCTGTGCTACAAATGACTGTCCTGACCATGCAGAGGTTCTGTCACTGCAGACTTTCTCCACACACAACCCTTTTCCCCCATATAACTCATTTAATCCCTACCTCATACTGTTATAAAATTAGAGCTGCACAAGTTGTGTGGGGGCAGGGAAGAGAATTCTGCAAAACTGCTGTCATGATATTTTTTAATTATATCCTCATATCTCAGTGGTAGCTCCAAAATTTACATGCATGAATTTAAAACAAAACCAGCCTTCTATAGTACAGAACCACCACCAAGCTGGGGGCCATGTTTTCCATTGTCACAAAAATAAATAGAAACATGAAGTTTAAGGCTTTCCCATTAGACTGCCAAGGCACATTTATTTTTTGTGGAAATTATACTTTGCCAATTCACAGTTTACTGCTCTGGGAAGATGCATTCTGTTTAGTCAGGAGAAGTTTCCTGCTGCTGGTGTGTGTTTGTTCTTCAGATCCTTACTCATCTAAGAACTGAAAAATATCCTTTTCCTGAGCTGCCATTTAAACATCGGAGCTTTAAAACCAAATAACAAAATGAGTCCCCTCAGCACCTTCAGCACTGCTGTACCTATAGCTCCTTGAACATCTCCAATCTGGGTTTGGTCCAACTGGAACTGAACACAGCCACATCAAAGCCTCTGCACCTCCGCATGGAAAGGGCCCATCTTAGGCAGAGGTAACTAGGGAAAAGGTGCTGATGGAGCACATTCCATCAGTCTGAACACCAACATATTCATGTCACTGGGGAAAGACAGCCTTGGGAGCAGCTGTTGCTGTATTGCTAACAGGAGCATAGAGCCAGCTAGCGCTCATACAGCTGAGGCTTCCCAAGTGAGTAACATAAACCAGTTCAGGGCTCAAAGGTGAGCCTGGCATCCTCAAGCAATTTTGCTGATGAAGCAATTTTCTTTCCCACAGAACAATGCTTGTTCTTACACCAGCTAACACATAGCAGGAGTTTGTATTAGTAACCATCTTTCTGCCAAGCTAGAAAACATACGAAGTTACACTCCCCATTGCTCCTTGCAGACATCAGCTCGCCTCACCTCAGCCACCCAGGCACCCAGGCAGCCGCCCCGGCCCTTTGCAAAGCCCCTCTGGAGCAAATCACAAGGCAGAAGTTTAGTGTTTTTATTAGTGTATGCAAAGATGAGAAGTTCTGACAAGGGAAGTACCAAATTCAGCCTTTTCCGCCCCAGAAAATGGAACTGATTGCATAAGCTTCCCCTCCCCTTCTAAATGGAGCAAGAATATTTAAGTATATTCAAGAATTTTTCAACTTCCTCTTTTTTGGTCTTGACACCAGCAGCCACCATGACTGTTTCTCAGTGCACACAGAGTCTGCTTTTAAAGGTTAGCTCATGTTCCCAAAAGAGGGAAAACCCAGTAAAATAGTATTGATTAATCCCAGTTTCTGGGGCTGAGGAAGAGGTGAAGGTTCTGCCTGCTCTGTTGGCCACCAGCTACAAGTTCAGCAGACAGCTTTCCTAGCACTGGGGCAGCACTGGAGCAATGTGCTATCACACAGGGCGTCAGACCGGAGTTTCAGCCTGGATCCTCCAGTGAGCACCTTCTCTGTGATGTGGACATTGTTTCAACCAGTTTCTCTACAGGGTGGAGAAATAAATCTCTACTCTCTTCATTCTAGGACTATGAGCTCATATTAATGTTAAAAAGGGGCATGCCCATCTCTAGAATTATAGTTCGGGACACTTCTTTTTTCAAAAGATCTGATGCATAAATCAAAAAGACAATTATTCTGGCAGCAAATGAAGCAGTTGAGGAGTTATATTACCAATTCCTACCACTGAGGTACTATGTCTCAGTTATATTAAAGGATCTAACTTTGACAGAATGAGAGCAGGTCAATGAAATTCTCATTCAAAAAAAAGTGCATTGTCAGCTCTCAGAGGAACCAGTTTCCCAGCTTCGGAATAATTGAAACGGATAGCAAAGGAGGTAGGATGGTGGCTGTTAATTCCCTGGACAATGTCCAGGTTACAGCTGAAATGCCTTGTGACACTGCATCATTTTCACAACTCCCTTACGATTTCTCAGCATAAGCCAACACCAAACAAACAGTCCCTGTCTATAAATGTAAACTTATTGCCACCATGGGAAGGACAAGCTACCAGGTTCCATTTTAATTAAAAATATAAATAAATAAATAAAAGGTGAACAAGATGGAAGAACTGTGTTCAAAAACAGTTGAACAAGTTGATGAAAGAATTTGCAGCACAAGTTCCTGAACCACCTTGCTTTACCTTGAAGAAACTGCTTACCCTCTGTGCTGCCCTAACTGTCAAAATACGCATATTCATATCCCTCCCAGGGTCAGCTGCAGAACGCTTTGATATTCCTTTGATGAAAGTCTCAGTGTGCTGTTATTCCCTCATCCCACATCTTCACGTTCACATAGGTTTTTGTATGCTTGTTAATGCTTATTAGAGATGAAAAAAGAAAGCAAAGAAGTGAGGAGTGCCTTTTATTAAAGCTAATTTCTGAGGCCAACCCACACTTCCCACTGCTGCCTAAAAGACTCTTGATATTAACAGCACTGTTTGCTATAGCCTGAATTAGTGTTATAATACACTATGAAGCTTATTAGATTTTGAAACAGGCAAGATTACTTGTAACATGCGGTCAGGGATAGTCTAACTACACTCTACACATTTCTTATTCCAATTGAAAACAAAACAAAAAACCTCCTGCATCTTTTTCCTTCAAAAGAATCTAATTTCCAGTCAAAAGCCAGCAGATGCTATAAAAATGCCAATTAAAACCCAGCCAATGTGGCCAGGTGAAGAGTGGCAACTGGGAGGGAAGTTCACACTGGCAAACACCTTAAGAGGGCTGCTTAGCACCTTCAGGTTAAAACCTGTAGTAAGGAAAGTTTTGGTTTTTAGAATTTTCCTCTTTTTTTGTTGGTTTTTTTTTTTGGAGTTTGTTTGGGTTTTGTTGGCTTTTGGCTTGGTTTGGTTTTTTTGTTAGAAACAGGGGCTGCTCTTGAATTTATGCAGCTCAAGCACAAGACAGAAATGAAGCTAAGTGACTGTAACAACACACTAACTCCAGACCCTGGTATGCAGAACTACAACCCAGCAGATAATATCAGGACAAGCACAAAGCTTATTACTCAAAATAACTCCTGCGATAGTTAAAACCTTCCTACCAGCCAGCACTGGGCAAAGGAGATTTTACATCAGCCTGCTTCCTCTTTATAAATAACCATGCAAAAGGCTGGTCTGGCTTTTGATGTGTGTTTAAACACAAAGGATCACTAAACAAATATTTTTAACTACTTTGATGTAAAGAATAATGGAAATGATAGCCTGGACACTTTAGAGAGTGTTTGGCTAGGAAAGGACTGTTTCACTATCAGCAGACAGCACAGACCAAGTTAACCAGGTGATTTATTAAAAAAAACAAACCACAAAAACAAATAAACAAACAAGCAACAACAACAAAAACAATAAGCAAATCTGTCTGATTTGGAATAGACAGTTATTTCTCCTAAAGGCAAGCATATATTTTTCAACGTGAGTTCTACATTGCAGAATGTAGCCAGTGCCAGACAAAAAACATATTTCAGAGGAGTTCAAAGCAGCTCTGAAAATGAAAAAAAAACAACATAGCAAAAAATACACAAAAAAAAAAAATGAACTAATTAGTTTCTGTGCTTCAGTGGCAGCAGAACAGAGCTTTAAATACTTACTGCTTTTAACAGAAAGATATACAAGTGCTGCTCAGAAGCAAACTGCTAATAGAAAACCACAACTAAGACTTGTGAATTGCTAATTTTACTCTAGCTCAGTTTGCAGCTTTTTTTAATTCTTAAATCTGATTTAGGAAACCAGGCTTGTGGTTCAAGAGCATGTCAGCCCACACCTCTGCCAGTCATTTGGGTGCAGGTGGATCATAGATAAAGAAAAATGCTAAGACTGAGAATCTGACCTTGGGCTTAAAGCACTGAGATAACAGAGTCGTGTGGTAACAACACAGCCTGGAAGTCCCAGGAAATCCACTTGTATTTGTTCTGAATCTCTAGGCAATAGTAGCAGCTTTAATCAATCTAGCCCTACATTTCTTACTATTGCATGATTATTGTTTCAAAAGGAGGGTGTTCCTATGCTATGAGTAAGGTGATAGAAAACAAAATTTTAAGTAACGTAAAAAATCCTAAAGCAAAAATCAAGTGTTCTTACCTAAATATACAACACATTACAAAGATTGCAAAGTTGAACCATGTATAATAACAGTGTGTGATGATCCAAACTTTATGTAGTTACTTTCTGGTTTCTAATACTTGAGTTAAATTGATTAGGAGAGGACAGAGACAAGAAGGGAAGCTTTCAGAATCCAAAACTTTTAGCAGAAACAGTTTGGGGCATACTTGCTCAAGACCATTCACACTTTTCACAGATACAACCAGTGTATTGGTCAGTTTGAAAAGCAAGTAAAAAGTCTTTTTCCTAACCAGAACAGATGAAATTACTGAAGTGATTTTATAAACTCAACATGGGTCTGTTACTGCATAATCACTTAAACCTCTCCTGTAGGCATCTGTCACAACCAGGAAGATAATCTCAAAGACCCAAGGAAAAGCAAACTAGAAATGACAGTAATTTTAAACTGCAGTCTATAATATATCCTTGTACCATCCTTTATCAGTTTTTTCACTGTAAAAACTTAAAAGAAGCCACCCAAAAAAAATCTACACTAATGCTTTAATATAAATTATCAAATTATTCTATTCAAATAAGCCACAGAGTGGTTTGGGTTGGAAGGGACCTGCAAGACCATCTACTTCCAGCCCCTCTGCCATGGGCAGGGACACCTCCCACTAGACCAGGTTGCTCCAAGCCCCATCCGACCAGGCCCTGAACACTTCCAGGGATGAGGCAGACACAGCTTCCCTGGGCAACCTGTGCCAGTGTCTCACCACCCTCATAGTTGAAGAATTTCTTCCTAATATCTAAACTAAGTCTACCCTCTTTCAGCTTAAAACCTCTATTCATCCCATCGCTACATGCCCTTGGAAAAAACATACTTTTAATTAAATATTAAGTAATACTATAATTTTAATCATTCCTAAATATTTAATTATTCTTTCATTTTAATTATTATTAATTTTTATTATTTGAATACTTAATTAAATGTCCTTATACATCCTTTCAATTAATCAAAAAGGTGCTTTATACTCCCTTCCTGGCCCCGTATCTTAAGTCCATACAGAAGACAACATTAAACATACCTCAGGCTATTCTTCCTCCAAACCCAGGTTCATTTCCAGCCTCAGTTTTGCTGTTACTAGTAAAGACCTCTGTGCAGAGCCTGAAGATAGGTAAGCATTAGCAAACTAACTGTAAATCACTGAGAGAAACACCGCGCAGAAAGGCTGAAAGAAAAAAGAGAAAATGTCTTCTAGCAGGCATTTTTCATTTATGACAAAAGCAGAAATTCTTTACATTGGAAAGATGCTGTTCAACTGAGTGTCTTGCTGTCAACTGCTGAGCTACTAAGTCTCAGGCGGACTTTTATTACACTACCAACTCTAATGCTTACGAGTGTGAATCTTCCTCTGTACCTAAATAAGGATCTCCTCAGTCACAAGTATGTGTCAGCAGAATTTTCACAGTTCACATAAAATGGTTCTGGTAACACTGATTTTAAGAGAATGATGAAAGAACATTGCTTCTAAGTTTATTTTAAACATTTAAAAAATATAAGCATGATACAAATGTTACATTTCCTTAGCATATTAGTACATAAATCACAAAAGCAGTATTAAAAATCAATGTGCAATTAAAAACTACCTTTCTCTTAAAATAAGAAATAAGCTAGGTATCTCTAACACCTGAAGAACAGTCCTTGCACACAAACAAGACCTTGTTTTGAAACAAGAATGCAAGAAGCTGTGTATGCCTGTTTATGTATGAACTTTTCCCAATAGCAATGTTTGCACATCCAGGTGACTGCACCTCTAAAACTAATCTTCATTCTTCCAAAGACCATGTGTGTGATCACTTGTATCCACAACTTTGCTTGGAAATAAATGTTCATATCAAAGCTGCACAAGCAGAAGCCAGTTACTTTGAAACCCCACAGGATAGGGGAGACTTTAATTATCACCTTACTGTTGTGAAGATCATGTGAATAAACCATGAACTTCCTAACACAGAGAGAGAAAGGATTTTTTTTAACTAAAATAAACCGTGTTCTGAAACAAGCAAAACACTGAATAACTGCAGCTGCCAAATGATCACAAAAGTGGTTTTAACTTTTGCTGTCATCATCTAACATCACTTTTTATTAGTACTGATACATACATAGATCTAAAATCTTGGTCAGAAAATATTACTTAAAGAGATTTTTCTTTTTACAAATACTATACTGGTTTGTAAAATATTAATATCTACTTCCTAAAGACTTAACAGAATTATCTTCATTATAGTTGCAAATGACTAAGACACTTTATTTTGTTTAAAAGTCTTATCTAATGTTGACTTTGTATTTTTACTAGATTTCATTATTTTGTACTGCTTCCTACTTTTTGCTTACATTTTCCAAACACAAAGTTGGCTGTCTATCCATGCCATCATGGTACTATTTCAGACTTTAAGACTTGTTAAGCCTTCGTAGTTTTAACTTCCTGAGACCATTTCCAGCTTCTTTTTTCCTTTTTTGGCTAAGCTTCTCCGAAGACACAGGCTGCTGTTCTAAACAAGATGGTGGCACCACAGGCAATTCAGCAGTTGTGCTTGGCTCATTTTGCCCTGTCTGCACTGTATTGTTCCTCACAGAAAGAGGCTGGGAGAGGTTTTTACCCAAAGTTAGTAACTCCTCATCAGAAGCAGTCTTTTTTATGTCTTGTTTAGGAAACAACCTAGAATTACGTGGGGTCTTCTCCTTCAGCAACAGACCTAAACAATCATCATCACACTTACTCATCTGGGCATTGCTAGGAATTGAAGGAGCTCCTTCTTCGGAGGATAATTTTTTAAAATGCTCTAACTTTTCTTCTGAACCACAACTCTTTTCTTGAGCCTGTGTTTTGGTCACTTCTTGACTTTGTTTTGGACATAGCAGTGCTGACTCAGAGCTACAAGGGGGGTTCTCGCTTAGAAGACTTGTCTTCAACTGCTCCACACAGTGAGGTTTTTGCTGGCTGCTAACATCATCCGGCTGTCTCTGATTAACATAATTTTCCAGCTCTAAAACAGGAAGCTCCAAGTTGCTCTCAGCTGTATTTATGCAGTCCTTTAGCAGTCCTGTACTCCTAAATCTCATTTCAGCTTGAGGACTGAGAGTAGTCTGACATTCGTTCTTTCTGTTCCCTGTCTGAGAGTCCACTGAGCCAAGATACACTTTCTTGGAGTCCCCGCTGATTTGAGGTTTGCTTGTGCCACTTTTACTTGTTTTTGTCCTTTTCACACTGCAATAAAAAAGAAGTTTGTTTTTATATTAAAAAAAAATTTCCTCAATGCTTCTATGTCCCTTCTTACAAACTGTGAAACACCGCTAGAACAACCCTTTCTGAATGTGGAAAGAACCCCATATGTACATCATCTTGACAAGCAGTAATGTTTGTCTGGTGTGGATAATATCAAGTGCTATCCATCTGATTTTCCACTGCACTAGGGGAACCCTATTTATTAATGACTAAGCCATGAAGGAGTTCACATTCTATTCCAAGAGGCAGAACTGGATTCATTACAGATGTTAAAGGTCAACACAGCATAAGCATATTGAATTCCTTCCCAAACTGGCTAGATAAAATAGTATTTCATAAGTGCCTAAATGATTTTAAACCATTCCCATATATTCACATGCATAATGCATATCTAAAGAATAGAGGGGGCAGGCAGGGAGAGGCAGTGTGCATGTCTCTGTGTGAGAGTTTCTAATCTCTATTTTAGAATGTTCCCCTGGAATTTTTCCCAGGACATTTCAAAGCATTACTTTCAAGTTAACCACTGCTCATCTAGTATCAAGCATGTTCATCTGGGAAGGACTTCGGTAATGCAAGTAGATGATATTCTAAAAGGAATTATATAGGAAAATGGAATCACAAGGGGCCAGATGGAGTGTCAGTGCATAAACACTTCTCATCAGTGTGTCACCTACAAATGTAGATTTCACGTGGGCTGTAGGATGAACTTGATGCACAACAACTGAAGCTTCCTAGATAAAATTTTAAGTCTAGAGATATTACTATGAAGATATTACTATTCTTGCTGTTCTTTTTCAGGTTGGCATATCTAACTCCTCAGAAAGAGGGCTCTTCTAAAACAGGTAGAGCTGGCCCAGCTTCAAATCTAATACTATTTCAAAAGACAACACAGATGAGATGACTTGGGTAAAAAGTTGCCAGCAAATTGTTGTTCACAGCAAATTGCCACTTCTACAGCTGATCTAAGGATCCTGGCAGCTTGTGCAAGAATGGCATCCTGGTGTAGCAAAGGAGCAGTCAAATGTTCAGCTGACAAGGAGCCTTCCCTATCTGCTAGACCAGGGACACTCTTCAACTGTGACCAAAGATTCAGACTAGTATCACAGTATACCGCAGACCCTCAACACGAACAAAACATACAGCTGAAAAATGCTTTTCCAATGACCAGATTTAAACATTACATATTTATTTTGGCTCAGAGATTCATTCCAGGAAAAAAAAACCCACCCTGTTTTGATTCTGCCTAGCATTATGTGAGAGATCTGTGTGGGTTGTTAATAGTTTTTTTCATGCTGTACAAAACAACAACAATAATTTTATGTGCTTATCCACACTAGAGTAGTAGTCTCTTAGTAATTTAAAATAATCTTTTGTAAAATAATTTATATTATTTGAAGCTTTATCACATAAGCTAGATTCTATTTACCCAAATTTTACCAGATTATAAACCTAACCCCTTGGAAACAATAGTGACATACATTTCTTTCAAGATGTCTTGCTTTATTTGTTCATTCAGAGTAATCTTAAGCTTCTTGTTCTCAGCAGATTCAGTAAAATACTCAGACGTCCCATTGGAAAGTTCTTCTTTCTGCTCCAAAAGAAAATACCATGACACATCAAGCTATGATTATTCAACAAAAAACTCCAGTTCTAGTACTGAGACTTACAGATGTTCTTTATTATTTCGATCTGAGCAGTCTAAGAGAAACAGAATAATGTTTAATCTTTTAATATTTGGGAGTCTAGTCAGTTCCCGCCCCTTTCAGACTCCCAACAAACATACTTCATATGCTAAAATATACCACAAATAAACAAGACTGTAATGTAAAGGATGTAGCTTTCCAAGCTGTCTGAGGAAACTGTTGGCAAATATTTGACATCTTTGTGGCTCAAACTGTGACAAATGCCAGGAATCTCTCTTGCAGACAGGAGCATGTTTGTCAGTTTTTTTCTCTGAAGAGACTGACTGGCGCAGTGGTCTATATACTTATTCTCAGAAGAACACCCATAATTTTCCATGCTTAAAAAACAAAACCCAAACCAAACCAAACCAAAACAACAAAAAACCTAGAGAGTGATACTTGCTCATTTAAGGTAGCAAGGGTTAAAACTTTTTAAGACTAACATTAAAACACTCACAGACTGTATTGGTTGGCTACTACAGGACAACAGGGGAATTCTTTCTGGTCTCAGCTAACAGCAGCACCATAGTTTTATAGAGATTGGGGTGAGAGGGAGGGAAGGAAAATGCTCTTTTTCTTCAAGCTGTGAGCATTTCCTTTCACAACGAAACAATCTCAATGAGAGAAGGGCCATTTTCTGACTTCACTATTAACTACATGCTTCAAAAAAGTATTATCTGTGAGGCTATGGAGAGGAGAGAAAAAAAAATGTGACAAAGACAAGAAGAAAAGAGGCTTTGTGCATCTTCTTTGATAGCATTTTTCTTCATCAGCCTGCATGGGCTGACTGGGGCACACCAAATGTAGGGAGTGCTCATTTATTCTGTTTCTTGCTTGGCACTGTGAAGCTAAGCAGGCAGGAGCTAGGCGGTACGGAAGAACAGAAGAAAGCAGAGAAAGACTGCAGAGGCACAAGGCCAAAGCATGTACATGATTGCTGCCTGGAACACTCCTCAGGAACCTGTCACTTGTAGGGGGTTAAGCTCTGCCCATGATTTTTATTTCTGCTTTAAACGAGAGGGGGTAAACCTCAGGACTCTTTCCAGAAAAATAAGCCAGGAAAACAGCTTCCTGTTTTGTAAGCAGAAAGAGCATAGTGAGGCAAAGAAACAAAACTATTTCCACAGTTAAGAAAACTACAGCTGTTTGGAGCCTTTGTTTCAGAGACAAATTATGCAAACCTGTTTGTGTTCATTGGTAAACACATGAAGTTCTGTCCACTAATGGTGCAACACGTGTGTTTAAAGCAGACAGAAAACACATGGGGCATACATGCAATGTGATTTCAACCTCAGAAATCAAGCCTAACTAGTTTAATCTGAGGAATTAATTGCTGCTTCTATTCTTGTTCAAATTATGTACTGTCATAATTTGAGTAAATTTTCCTGTTTTGTAAACTATTAAAGAAGGGAATATTAAGATACTTTAGTATCTTTGCCAACAGACTTCACTGTAAAGTCTGTAGGAACTATTCTGATTTCCAGTAAGATTCACACAACTCAGAAGCATTTTGCATAATCACTCTGCATCAAAGCAGCTGAGAGCACTCTTACTTTGCCAAAGAACAGCAGCACAACCAGAAACATTTGAAGGCTAATGTGTCTTAAATCTTCTTCAGCGTGGCACGGTGTGACAGGCTTGCAGGGTCTGCTAAAGATGTGGTAGACAATGGGTGGAAAGTAGCACTTTGTACCAAATCCAGAGGAGGACTGGGACAGTTCCTGTCCACACGTACTCGCTACTGTAGGTAAGCAACAAACCTCAGTTCTAACATGCAGCTGAATATGAACAGCACATGATCACTGCCTGGGTGTACCGTCACGCCAGGGTGTGAAGAGCAGACCCTGAAGAGAGGCAAAAATGACAAAACTATGTCACTCTTGATTTGAGTCAGGTCCAGGGTAGAAGGCCTAACACATTCCGTCACTATGCCATTGTCAGACTTTTATTTTATTTTCAAGTAGCTTATCACATAAAGCAGTGACAGAAAAGGGTTAAGGCATTAAAAAAATTAAAAATCAAAATGATTTATATGTGAAACACTTCTGAACATGCCCTCTAAGTACAGTAGATTTTCCCCTCGGAACCACACCCTGTAAGTGCTGTATTTTGAGAGCTGAACAATTAACATAAGGCATATGAGTCAGTCTTTGAAAGACTCTGTGGGAACCAGAGAGCCTTTTGCTATTAGGAATGATGTAAACTCCCTAAGGCTGGAATAAGTCCACAATAGAAGGCAGAAAGAGTCATAAATAACAACAATGGGCACTCCATATACTACTAAGACACTCAGCCATTATTGGTGATACTTCCTTTATTTTCTTTATTAGACTTAATAATTTTAGTTAATTAAAAAAAAAATAAAAAACACTATGTGTTTTGGGAATACTATTTATTTCCTATGGGAACTTCAAGACTTGCTGAAGAAAAAAAGCTAATCTGCTCTCATCCTGTCTAGTAATCCCAAATTCCTTTTAGGCAGTGAGATAATTAAAGAAAAATATTCCAGGCATAAAAAGGAGGACAGCAGAAGCAGACATCATATAAACAATGACACCATGACAGAGGAAAACGTCAAAGCACCGCCAGACTTGTGACTTGATTCTGAAAGAGCTGCAGGGAGTGGGATTGCTGCTAACAAATTAATACCACATTTCTTGGCAAATTGTTAAAGACAGACATATTTACATTTGTATAGAGATTGGGTGGGCACAAAAGATTAAAATGCTTCTTAAGCCCTTGAACTGTCAAGTTCTGTTAGAAATATGTGCTATTAAAATCCTTTTTGTCACTAAAACTAGCCTGCGGAAATAAAGCTTACAAAGTTTTACTACCCTACCTGTCTGTTATACTGGCCTCTCAAAACTTGATTTTAAGATCTTTAGTACTTATCCAGAGATGTCTGGGAAAAAACCTCTATTAAGACCTACGAAGAAATGTGACTTGTAGGCACATAGTATACTTACTTTAGGTCTCACTGAATGAAAAATTAATTCATTTACTATCTTACTCAACTTACCATATCACTCAAAATGAAAAAGAACCCTCAAAAATGAAAAGTGGTGACTGCCATCTGCAGCTCTCTTCGGAACAGCTAAATTCAGCAATACATCATTAAATATCTGTAAAAGAATTATTCATGGATGTGCACTAGTGATGAAACGTTCCAACTTATTATCCTGAAGAAGAGTGAAAAGTTTGGCATTTCCAGCCTGGCAGTAATAATCGTGCAAAATCTTTTTTTTTTTTTTTCAGTCCAGGGTTTGGGATGCTGGGCTGGAAGAAAAATTTTTGAAGTGAACAACACTGCCCCCCTTCCCATCCCTTTATTTAGTTTTATATTTTCCAGTTGTCTCTTACTATGCTCAGGGTAAGAATTGCATATGCTTATGTACTTAGCAAGTAACACTATGGGATAATCAAATTTCCCTTCTCATTGACACAAAAAAAAAAAAAAAAAAAAAAGCACAATAGAAAACACACATTGCATTTATCGATGTGGCTCAACTTGCTCATCAAAAAATACTTAATAGAAAACATCAATGGGTCCAATAAATCAAACTTAGTATCAGAGTGCCATATGGGAAGGGACTCTGAATATAATAATGCAGACAAAGCAATGAAGTAAAGTATTATCCCAAGCACACACAAGTTAATAAAATTTAAATTAGTAAAAGGAATCACACAGAAACAGTTATCTAGAGGAGCTTTACATAAGCTTGCAATTGCAGGATTTCTCTTAATGTCACTCTAAGCAGTATCATAAGCTCAACAATCTAAGATAACCCTTTAGGTCTCAAAACTGTACTAAGAGATGACTGGCAGATCAGAGAGGTCACACAAGACTCTTCCCAATCTGATAAACAGAAAAGGGCTCCTAAAGCAAGTGAAGAGGTTTGTCAGTGAAGGATTAATCAGATACTATCACCTGAAAGAACAGGTGAAATAACTGAAAGAAAATCAACAGACAAGACTGTGGGTCTAGTCTTCTCCCCTCTCCCATCCCACATAACGGAAAAGTTTCTCACAATTTCACGATGCAAATATTTCAGTGCTTCCAATATAGTGATGTATCTGTCCTAGCAATTCTACTTATAATCTCTTAGAGATAATAAAACACTCAGAGAATTTCTCCAAGAGCAGAAATAGAAATGGATATTATCCTCACACAGAAATACAGTTCTGTGATAGGACTTGTAGAATGTTGCTCTATGTTTACTGTATGTCAGTAAGTTCCAGTAAAAGAAACTAAGGATCATTCCATGTTACAAATGGGAATACTGATTTTTCATTAGAAGTAGGTATTCTTAAGGAATGATGATGGTTTTAAAAAATTACATTCTTTTCAAGATTGAAATTGGAGAAACAACCAGAGAAAACTGCATCTCCAGTGAGGAGGAGAACTGTATAACTATGTGACCTAGCACAGAAAGAAAAGTCAACTCTTGCATCAGTACAGTCCTAATTACCTACTACCAAATTAATTTTGATCTGACACCATGGATCTTACGGGATCTGGAGTCCCTAATGGTCTGTACTATTAAGTCCAAAAGTTGACCCAACCTGTTATAAGCCTCTGCGATACACATTGCACTTTCTCAAAATACAAGGTGTGTGAACCTAGGTTTCTCACGCATTACATAAATCCTGGCAATCCTAAACACTCCAAAGGTCCCCAGCACATCATCAGATTCCCTTAACGCACAAGACTTCTATAAGGAAAATACCTTCTTGCTTTTCAAGTCTCTTATTTGCATTTTCATCATATTTTACACTGGAAAAATTCAGAAATTCAGAGTTTTCTAGATTTGCATTTGAGTACTTGCTAGATAATAGAAAAATTCCTAATAAACTATAAATGGCATAAAAGAAGTAAAATGTGATGTTTCATAAAAAAACCTAAAACTGTCTGGAGGGCCTTTTTAAAAACAGATACACATCTGTTACAGAAAGAGCAAGAACATACATAGCACTTTCTAAAGCCACAGAAGGTGCTGCTGAAACAAACGATTTATTTACATACTGAGAAGGACGTGACACATGCTGTAGTTGCTTGAAGGCAAAAAGCGTTAAAATTAATGTTAAGTAATTGAGCTATTAATCATTCTGATTTTATATACTGATGCTACAAGACTCAGATTCTATCTTCAGAGAAAGTGTCCACTGATAAGAAGTGGAAGCAGAGACAACAGCTTTTCAACTGGAACAGCTTCTCTCAATGACACTGAAGAAAAATCTAAATTTTTTTTTTTAGGGAAATCAATGTCTTAAAAAAAATGAATTCTTTAGCTAGTCTTTCCTATCAATTTTAAGGTTCCTGACTCCAGCAGCTATGAAAGGGGACATACATGTGAGATATAAGGGTTTTTTACTTTAAAGACTTTTTAAATGAAATAAGATAGCAATTTTATGGGGGACTCCAAACCCTTTCCCCAACTTGCAAACCATGAGGGAAGGAATCTACTACTTAATTGTCACATGAGTACCTGAAAAAGCAAGAAACTCCTGTAATCCTGAATTACAGCTTTTAACAGTCTGACATGAAGATCCACTATCTGCCAGCCAAATCTAAATGGGTTTCAGTCAGCCAGCACAGATGTCTAAACACCCACCAGTAACACTGAAGTCAGCTTTGTATTTATGCTTCCAGATATAGCATGGCTTATATGACATGACAAAATGCTACTTATATAACACACACACACACACATATATATATATATACACAAACACACACACTACACATGATGTAGAAAGCAACATCATTCACCTGCTTAAAAGCTTCATTTCATACAAAAAAAAAATATCTGGATAATAACAGTCTATTTTAAAATATAACTGTTCTCTTTACATAGTTACAATAGTGTTTAACAATTGCAGGAGATCTTGGAAAGAATAACTAATACTATTGATCTTGCTGGTTTTAGAGAAGGAAAATATGTAAAAGAGGCAGAACTGCACAGCCCAGAAGATAATTACTGGTCAACAATTTAATCAATGTATTAGCTTGGTTTTCAAAATATCGTCAAACCCAAGACCCCACGATTTCTGATCTCACACTGGGGATCTGTCCCTTCAAATTATTTCAACCAAATAGTTCAAAAATCCTTCCATGAACTTTATCATCATATATTTCAGCTTACTGTTGAGTCAAGATATGAAATTCCTATCCGTCATAACAGTTTTCAGCTGATGGATGAGGAATGGACTGCTCTTTAAAACAATTAAAAAGAAAAAAATCGTCAAATATTTTTTGTCCAACAGGAATACAGAGAATTATTATAAAAATCTGAAGTAACTTAAACTTTTTAATGCCCTAGAGTCCTCAAAATCTCGCAGGTGCAGAGCAGGTCAACAAAACTTTCAGTTCTCTGTAGGTTTAAGCATCAGCACTGTTAGCCTTACACCCCACACCTTTGCTGGAGGTGCTTGTCCTCTTAAAGTCTGCAGAGAGGAAAGAACATCATTCTTAGCTCAAATCCACATTAACCACCAGTGTAAGCTGTGACAGCAGGAGAGCGAGAGGGGAGAGGAAAATGAAGGAGGTGAAAGGATGATGACAGATGATAATATCTTAAATAACCACAAGGCTTTGACAAATGAGATCTTGTGAATGCTGCTAAGTAGTTACATTTCAATCAACTGCAGTGCCCATATAAGAAGCAACTACTAAAAATCAGTAAGGGATTACTCAGTTTGTCCCTGCTTTTTGAAGACTGCTTCATATAGAAATATTTTATGTGCTTAATAATTTATACTGCAGTTATAGGACCTTTTGTATTTCTGCTACCCTTTATCTGGATTTTGCACAGTGAGGTAGATAATCTTTTACTGAAGATTAATTCAACTTACTTATTTGCTTTAAGACAATTTAAGTACTACTGCTCCTATCATTCCATATGCACTCTAATAACCTGTCTGCTTTTCAGATAAATAATGCTATGGAACAAAGACTGTCACATCAGTTCCTTGTAGCAATATCTTGGCCTTTTTCCAGAGATCACATAGTTAATTAACTCAGCACTACACATGTACAGTGTAATTGATCTTTTCAGTAAAAATACTAGGCATTTATCAACAGACGATTTTAATTTACAGTTCTAATGCCCCTCATCTCTGTGAGGTTTCTCTGAAGTTCTCCACAGCCTTCTCCAGTCTTGGCTAATTGAAACAGTTGTGTCAGATTTCATGTCATCATTTGTCCATTTCTCTGGATCATTAATGTAACAAACAGCAGACAGCTATTAGACTTTCGCCAGGCACAAAATAAATCAGTCAGTTTGTGAGCTATAAGAAGAAACTAGGACAAGTTCAGACAAATCTCACTGAGGCAATTCACAGCATTACTGCTCTCAGGTATCCTCCCTCCCCTTATGCAGGAAGTTCCTCCATTGCAGGGTTGGCAGAAGGGGGCATGCACACACCCAAGCAACTCTCTCCTGCAATTCAATGCACCAGCTTAAAAATAAGGGATGTTTGGTAAGCCTGAATCCACAAGACTGTGATATGCAGCAAGATGAGATGCAGGCATGCAGGCCTTTTGGCAAACTCTGCTATAGGAGTGGTAGTCTCCAAGGAGAAGATGCAGAAAGCTGGAACAAAAAGGAATATTGTTAAACTGCCGAAGCATTCTTCTTTATGACCAGGTCAAAGCAACTGGTATCATTACTTTGTGACAGAGCATCTCAGAGTGCAGTCTTATGATTCAAGATAATTTACAGCTATCCTGACACTGAAAAGGAAATCCCACCCTTACCCAACACATGGTCCTGCCAAGTCTCTGCATCAACACCACTCAAATTAAGAGTCTGACTGAAGTGATCCAGCTGAAAGCTGAACATGCAAAGCAACTAAAAACCCCCAAAACAAGCAAACAACACCCCCCCCCCCCAAAAAAAAAAAAAAAAGAAAAAAGTGACAGAAGCCTGATGTCGCTGAAGTAAAAACTCAAATATGAAAGAAGTTTTTTCAATCAGCTCTACCATGTGGCATATGGATAGGGTTCCTTAGTCTGCACTTTACCCTCTCTGCCTTTCTGAAAAATGTACCAAACACTACAGTTCTCTTAAGTGCAGATTAAGATTGTTTTCCTCTAGCTGTTTCCTATAGTGACAGAGAATTAAACACGATCTGGAAACACATAAAACCAGATTTTATGACATTTAAAAAAATTATAATAAAATTGAAAACCATCAACAGGGAAGTATTAAAACAAATGTAATATTAATGTGTTTAGGGTTGCTTAGTTCCACATCAAGGTAACTATCAGCTGCTACAAAAGGGTTGGGGTTCTGCTCTCTTGATCCAAAACCTGGCTGCATGCTCCTGCAACCTTTTTTGTGTCACAATTGGCAACTGTATGGGTACAGGACAAGTCAGTTCAGTGAAATAACATGACAGAAAAACTAAACCTCCAATAAAAACCAGAGAAATTTCACAAATAAATAGTTTTCTGCTGCATCAAGTCAATGAATTCTTTCTCAAATGAAGAATCACTTGGTCAATTGAAACCAGAATGGAATATGTAGCTGCAGCTAACAGGGAACGTACACTGACCTTTTCAGTAGTGGTTGACCATTACAGCAGTTCATCTTTTTAGCAGTTTAGTGATACTCTATTTGTATACACAAACATACAGTTCCATGCAAAGATTAGCACTTACACAGTGTGAATTGTGCAATTGTATTTCACAGCATTTCCTTCTTCCCCTACCCAATCTGATATCACTTTACAATAGAACAGTCTTTAAAGTACTTAAGATAACTAAATTCCACATGAAGTCTTCTACTAATCTTTACAAATTGCTGCTATCTGAAAGAAGTTTTCATTCTACCTTCCAGCAGACACCTGTTCCAGCAGCATATACTCTGTTCAAAGTCTCGTTAATTATACCCAAGTGTACACATCCCTATGAAAGAACCAGAAGACTTTCCAGCATAATCTAAGCAAATACTGTTATTTCTGCTCCTATAATTTTTTTAAAAAGATAATGTACCTGAAGTATGTTACAATGACACGAATTATAAAATCAGATGTATGAAGATGCAACAGTTTGCATTTACTTTGGGACTCAAAAAGCACTCAGCAGACTTTTAGCACTTCTCCTGGTGTACCTGCATGCATTTTTTTTGTTGTTGTTGTTGGTCGGTGTGGTTTTTTTTTAATAACAGGCTGTTTGAAAAATAATCTTTGTTTTTGTATGTTTTTTGTAACTTAACAAGGCACAGTCAGTGGAAATACTCAGATCATTTTAATCATGACAGGTTCTCCTTTTCCTCACTTTCTTTTCTGATTTCACATGAGCAGTAATTTCAAATTCCCACTTGAAAATCAGCACTAGCTTAACCTCCTTTCATGCTTTCCCTACAACTACTTCCTTTCATAGATCCTAGTATAAAGCCAGTGTGTTTATCAATGAAACTCCATTGTTAGCCCATTTTCAAATGCTCACAAGCCTTCAAGAAGCCTTCTACCCATTTCAATTTCCACTGTTTCTTCAGATAACCCATTTCCAATTTTCCATTTTAGCTCTACGTAATAATCACCAAGAAAATGTACTCACTGACAAAGATGACTAATCTCTCTAGAGCTCTTACATATTTCCCTGGGTTTCCTCTTTTGCCATGTTCCCAAAACTGTAGTCTTTTTCAAGATAAAACTATTACAAGAGTACATTAAAACAATTCAAGATTACAAATACAGTTTGGTAAAGCAGGAAACAATGTTTATATGTTTAAACTTAGCATTAATCAGCCAAGCTATTCTTTCATCTGTTACTTGAGACTTCCAATTTGCTCATGTATTTTCAATAACTTTCTGTATTGTTTCTTTAATAGAGATTTCCTTTCTTCCAAAATTATTATTACTGCCTGCAGCCTGATTTTTAGATATGGCCACAGGAACACTCATATCTACACAGATTTTAGAAAATAGGAAATTACATATAAATAGATTTTATTGTATTTTATTTGAGCTACACTCCCTAGAAGTGTTCTCAAATATTTTATTAGTTCAAGCTTAAAGCCAATTTGACAGACTGCTTAAGCCACCTTTTCCTTGGTCTTGCAAGATCCATCACAAAAGCCTTCAAATTGCTTCTCTTGGCAATTAATGCTAAGGTTTGTGCCTCTGAATAACTGCTAAGCAATCTAATAATGACCTTATCTGTGATGTAGGAAATAAGAATATAATTTTATTTTTGGCTATTATCTCTTGAAACTCTTGGCTCAAGCACAGTCTATTTCAAAGATACAGTGAAGAGTCTAAAAGGCAGTGAAAAGGCAATAAATATATAAATAAATAAGTTTTTAAAAAGTGCTGAAGATAGGTGAAGACAGAGCTGCAATGAGTGCTAGAAATGTGTCTGTATCAGTCTGCCATAAAACTGGTACCAAGTAATGGGGAAGCAGGGCATTAAGCCTAATTTGTCTTCACAGAGCTGAGAAACAAAAGCTTGACCCAACCCACATACCAGCACTTGCTAAGTCTTTAAGTCAATCACAGTGTGCAATGACATTCAGCAACACAAGTGACAAAGTCTCCATTAACTTATAGTCAGCTAGTTTTATAAAACACAGATAGGCCCTGGAAAGCAAGAGTGAGCTGATTAAAAGTTTAAAAGCACTTGCATGCAACAATATGAAATTATTCAAACTCAAACAACATATAGAGGAAAACAAAACATATGCCTCATTTTTCACCCATGACAGAATACATTGGAGTATGTAAGTGGAAAGGTCTTCTGGGTGGTCTTCTGTAGTCTAGAGTCTAGTCTAAATTGCACAGAGAAAAGTACACACACAAAGTGCAGATACTTAAGTCTTTACTTCTGCAGTGCAAAAAACTCTGCATTACCGCTCAGTGTCAATCAAACCCTCCCCCAACTTGGCACAGTACTGAACTGGACTATATGACAAAATCACAACTAACATACAGTAGAAATTCTGGATAAACAAAGCAGTCTGAGTGCACCTTTTAAATTAAAGTGGCAAGAACTAAAAAGAAACTCCAAAACACTTTCTGAGGGTCTGTTCACATCTTGTCAGTTCTTCAAATCAGGAAGGACGGTTTAGGGATAATCTTATTTTATTGTCTCCAACCAACATACTACAATAACCATTCCAGCCAGCTCTAAGTAAAGCAAACTCCACAGGTTTTTATACTGATTAGATTATGATCCCTCTAAGAACCCTTTTTTTAACACAAAAATGTTTAAAGTCCTTTTTTAAGCAACAAGGAGTTTCCACAGAACAAGAACAAATTTTGAAACAGCTATGCTGAAGGCGTAACATTACATTTTTCAATTGCCTTTTCTTTACTAGACAGAATCATGTGAAAGAAACTATAGAAAACTTCTTGTCTTTTATTTTATGGAAAGACCAAAAATACCAAAGAAGGGACTTGGTTATCTCATGAGAGATACTTAAACAAGAACAGCCCTTCCCCACCCCCCCAAAAAAAAATAAATCTCAAACTGTCTACAGGGTTTTCTACTTAAACCATCTTAATAGTTTTCAATACAATACTGAGAAACTAATAATTTTCAAAATAACAAAGTAATCCTAAAGCAGTTACATTTTTCTTCTGAGAGAGAGAAAAACATTTGCTTGATCCTTTGACATTTAAGGATACTTACCAATCTAATCACAATAATAAAATCTGCAGTTAGTTCTGCAGTTAGTATAATAAATAAAACCACTCTGGTATTTTAAAAAAATAGTAAGTGGAGCAAGTAGAAGAAAAACTTTTTTTTCCCAACGCTCAATTCTACTTTAACACATCTAAGATAAGCTACTAAAATATGCATAGACCTCAAGTGTCCAATTCTGACTCACTCTGACTATAGTGTCTGCCTGCCATACAGCAGGCCACCTGGGTCAAAGTGAACACTCCTGAGACAACTAGAAGTTATCAGCTGCATAAAATTCATAGGCCTTTGACCCTGATAAAGCCTTCAGGATAAAATATTTAAGTAGAATTCTTTATGGCATTTAATTACACAACAGTGTTTTTTTCTCCATAGATGCCCAGGGATTTTCTTCCCAGCACAGCTAGCACTGATCCATTTGAGTTTTGCAGAACAAGTGCTAAGAAAAAAAATACAAGAAGCCCATGGACATTAAAAACTGCCCATCTTAATTCTGGAAAGTAAAACATTAGAAGGACAAAACATAAAGTGGAAAAAAGATCCTTAAATCTAGGTGCTAAAACCTTCCCTGCCTCTTCTAAATGTTCTTTTCCTCTGAGCCCCATACACCTCAGAAAATGCTGCACTTTCAAAAATTCACATTTTCATCTGCTTCAGACTCACTTCAAGATGTCCTTTTGAATACTTCCTACCCAATTGAAAATGCAACTTCCCGGTTCCAAGATGACAGTAACAAATATGCAAACTACATCTATACATAAACATTTATTTTACTACTATAAAATAAACCATAAAACATATAGAATTGTTTTGTACATACCAGTACATCATTTTCCCACGTCCAAGTACTTGGATTAGATTCAAGTTTACTGACACAAACTATAAACCTGTCAGGAAACACACGTAGCTCTACACAAAAATAATTGAAAAGAAGAATACAAAAATTATTACTATATTCAAAATCACACATAATGACAACATATATTTGTGTTATTTTAGTTAAAAAAGAATTTATTTTTTAAATTGCACACTAACTGATTTCATATACTCCACTAGTTGCTTACCTACGTTCTTCAACATCCAATCCTTCCTTTTGTTTTGCTTTTTTAAACCATGAAAAAAAATCAATGCCAGAGTAAGTTTAGTGCCCAAGAGGATAGAGTCATGGCTGCAGATCAGTCCACCTGCACCCTTGGTCACATATAGCAGACAGAGCCAGCAATCAAGCCACTTAACCATGATTTTGTTTGTGCTCTCCTGGTGATAAGTCTTTCCATTACAAAACTGTCGATTATGTTTGCAATACAGCACAACATATTTAATCAGGTCTTGGCACAAGGCTAAGTGTTTTAAACTCCAACTACAATGATTTTTGGAGTCATTTAAATAAATTGGTTAACTGCCACAGAATTACATATTTTACTCAAGATCACATGGCTTGTTATGAACACAACAAAGTTTCTATTTACAAAAAAAAAAAAAAAATTGAAGGGTTCTCAGATTAAAATAGACTAGACAAAGCTTTATCCAGTATCTAGCAACACTATGAAAAAAGCATAGCCGGATAATTTGTCATGTTATATATCAGATTATTTCAAGACTACTACATTCATATTTTCAGCACATGTTTTTTATTTGTTTCTTTCTTTTTTGTTTCATTTTTAGTGGGTTAAGCTTATGTTTTGGTTTTATTAAAAAATAGTTTTAAATTTTTTTTTTTAAATTTGTTATACTTAAAAAACAAGATGTAATACCCTATTTTTGGGACAAGAAGGAGATGAGGCATAAACAAAAAACACAAGGTTGACCTCAGTTGTTTTGGGAGTTTTTGGTAGAGTATCTCCTCAACAAATAGGGTATCAGCAAAATGCACACAATTTTCCAGTGACAATCAGATCTTCTATATGGGTTACTGCCTCTCTAGAAGGTACTGCTTCTTCCACAAGATCACATCCCATTGGTGCTTGCCATAGCCCACTAAGCATGTACCTGAAGGGAATTTTCTAGAATCATTACAGTGAAAGATGAGAATGTTGAAACGGTTTACTTTGCATTTGACTCTGGTTGAAAAAGAATCCACAGAGACCTCAAGTGTATTTGTGTCAGCAAAATGAGCCTTTCAGATTCTTTTCAGAAAACTGTGTCCAAGGTATTCACACTGTGCCTTATGTCCAGACTATTCTTTCTCTGCTTGTGTCCTCAGAACATGAAAACTCACTCACAAAGTTATAGAACAATGGGTTTCAAACTGCAAGCAGTCTACAGACATCTTCAAAATGGGTTCCAAAAGAAAAGCTGGACAACTGTTGCAAAGGCTTTATTTGTTATGTTGAGTTCCAATAACAGCCTCTTATCTAAGTTTGCTTTAGATATTGAGTGATCATGACCAACCAAGTATGCAGGATTCTTTTTTTATAAGGCTCAATAAGCCTTTTATTGGCCTTTATAAGGCCAAATGATTTAATTTATTTTAGGAAATAGTCTTATTTTGCTATTTATTGGGACTGAAACTAAGCAGAATGAAGCTCCTTTCTTATCAAGAACTGCATGTGGAAGTAAAGTTTTGACTGAAGCATCAGAGACTCTAATTCCAGCAGCACTAGTAGGGCAAGTTCATTTCAATTACACATTTTTATCGTTATATAACAATTTCACTTGCTCCCAAACAAAACAAAAGTATCTTTAAACATTCACTGATGTTTTAAAAAAGTTCAGATTTAATACACAGAAGCCAAGTTAAGATACCAGTGCAGGGACTCTGCTATTCTACTCTAACTATTCTTCCAGGAGACTGAGAGACCAAGTTTGATGAAATGCTGAAACTCAACACTCCAATCTCTTCCACCAATATGAGCTTAGAAAACAACTAGTTGGGATTTGAAGAGAGCCTTGACCAGTCGTATTTAACATCTTTGTCACTGATATGGACAGTGGAATTGAATGCACCCTCAGCAAGTTTGCTGATGAAACCAAACTGTGTGGTGAAGTCAACACACTGGAGGGACCTTGGCAGGCTTGAGAAGTTTGCTTGTGCAAACTGCATGAAGTTCAACAAGGCCAAGTGCAAGGTTCTGCGCCTGGGTTGAGGCAATCACTGCATGAATACAGCTTGGGAGGAGAAAGGATTGTGAACAGCTCTGAGGAGAGGGATTTGGGAGTGGTGGTGGACCAGAAGCTCAACATGAGCCGTCAGCGTGTGCTTGCAGCCAGGAAAGCCAACCAGGTCCTGGGCTGCATCAAAAGAAGCACAGACAGACAGTCAAGGGACATGATTCTCCCCCTCTACTCAGTTCTTGTGAGACCCCACCTCGAGCACTGTGTCCAGTTCTGGAGCCCTCAACATAAGGACATAGAGCTCCTTGAATGTGTCCAGAGCAGAGCCACAAAAATGATCAGAGGGCTGCAGCACCTCCCCAGTGAAGCCAGGCTGAGAAAGTTGGGGCTGTTTAACCTGGACAAGAGGAGGCTCCGAGGTGACCTTATAGCGACTTTGCAGTATCTGAAGGGGGCCTACAAGAAAGCTGGGGTAGGGATTTTTACATAGGTGTGTAGTGAGAGGACAAGGTGAAATGGTTTAAAACTTGAAGAAGGGAGATTTAGGTTAGACATTAGGAAGAAATTCTTTCCTGTGAGGGTGGGTGAGACACTGGAACAGGTTGCCCAAGGAAGTTGTGGCTACTCCCTTCCTGGCAGTGTTCAATGCCAGGTTGGATGGGACCTTGAGCAAACTGGTCTAGTGGAAGTGTGTCTGCCCATGGAGGGGGGGGGTTGTAACTAGGTGATCACCATTCTGTGGTTCTGCGATTTATGAATATAAGGAATCCCTATGAAAAAAAAGATATTCTTAAAAATATACATTCAATTATTCAGTATTTTTAAGGGCACCTAATTAATTTTTAAAATTTTTTTTTATAGCTCCTTTTCATAGCTGTTGGCAGGACAGGATTGGCATCACTTCCTTAAAGAGCATCTTGACTTGAGAAAACATGAAAAAATATCTGGTCCAATGACATCACCTACGTAAAGATTTTATAGCACTGAGGTGAATGAAAGCCTTTTCTTGCATACACTTGTACTGTACAGTTGATGTCACAAGACATTCGAGCAATAATGAAGTGATTCATAACGCAAACTCTGGTTGATTCATCGTACTGAGACTCAGTAAAATGCTGAGTCTCATTATACTTACAGAATTTGGTGTGGCTTAGTTGATTACCCTGGGGCAAGGCATAGACAAATTTAAAATTAGGTTTAACAAAAAAAATCCATCATATTTAAAGAAACACTTTTTTTTTCCCCAGGAAATATCCTCTGGAAAAAAAAACCCAAAACCAAAACAACAAACCAACTAACCAGCCACAGAAAACCCACACCAAAACACCAAAAACCAAGCTCTGAATGAAATTTTGATTAAGCAGACCAAAATCAGACAAAATATCAGTTTATGTTCTTTTTTTCATTCAAGAAATGCAAAATTCTAAGAAAAACTATAAGAAATTGATTTCTTACCACGATAATGTTTCCCTACAGCACAACGAAGATTAACCCATCTCTTCATAAAATAAGCAGTAATGTGAAGACTGTTGGCTGCAACACAAAACAAAGGGATAATATTAAGTGTAAGGGTATTTCAGGCTTTCTGGTCTCAAAGCATTGCACATCTGTGAAGACAGGGTTGAGAGAATGAAGCAGTTCAAGAATACAAAAGAAAACATAATTTTAAAAGGAACATTTTTTTTTTTAAATCTGCTCATACTGAGGTCTCAAGAAATTAGTACCTGAAACAGAGAAAAATCTAAAAAACTGCTGATCACCAAGTTTTGGTATCCAACCGGAGAAATAAATTTAAATCAATTAATCAAGTTGTCATCTGCTTAATAGCCTAGTGTCATGGTCACTTTTCCAATAGGCTCACGCCATATTCACTATGATGTTTTCTTACTAATTTCTACAAAAACACTACAGATGACCAGTCTCTCAGCTGCCTTCTATAGAAAGGTGACATACTCAATACTGAAAGAAAAAATAACGGCTATAAAACCCCATAAACATGAAAGGTCTTAATTTTCTGCAATATCATTGAATTTAGTGAGAATGCATACATTTAAACTCCTCAAAACCTACAAGCAGATGAATCTAGACTGGCTAGCACAGCAGATACCTGTAACATATACTGAGGCTTCTTCAGTTTCTGTTCCCGAGAATGACAGAAATCCATGTGCACCAGGAGCATAAGAATAGTAAGGATTACAATACAGTAAAGAGACTGTTGACTACAGCTAAGGAAATCAGCTTTTACTTTTGTTTTATAATTCCCAAATGACCTTGAATAAATCAGTCAGTTAAGACCTGATTCATGAACGTATTTAGCAACCTAACTCCTACTGAAATTGAAAGAAGTTAGCATCTGACTCCTCCTCTGTACACCTCACTAAAATGAACATGGGAAAAAGGGTATTTCCCCTAACTCTGATAGGTGTTGCAAGGCTTGAATTATTGCTACTTCCAAGACAGTCAGATACTCTTAAGTGAAGTTATCACAGAAAAGTTAAGAGAACCAAGTGGTGATGCTATTCTTCTAACCATTTAAAAAGAAGAAAAGCTTGTTTGTTCCAGTCCAACTCTCTAATGAGCCAGAAATAAGGCATGTTCTATTTCCAGGTTTAAGTCCCCAAACACGTCTTTCTTCTGCACATTCTTCAAAACTCCTACTTGTGCAAGATCACCTGCAGCTCACCATCAAGTGCTGTTCAGCATCACTTCTCATTAAGAACTATAGTTTCACTGACCACAATCAATCCCTTTGAAATTTATCATCCATCTTTTTTTCTTCCCCTCAGGACGATACCTAAAATTTGACTTCCCCTTTGAGATTAAGTCAAGATGCAACAAGTTGAACCATCCCTTAAAGATGATGAGTGCTAGAGAAAAATTTGGATGTAATTCACCGGCTTTATTAACTGTATATTTATGAGCACAATTAAAGAAAATTACTTTCAGCTATTTCCAGTTTGGCATACAAAATTCTTCAGCATTGTTAGTAGGGTTAGCCAAGTCAAGGAATTTTCCCTGTATATAAATAAGTTATTACAGGTTAATGAAAAAGTAACAGTCATAAAAGTACAACTTTGGAAACAAATCTTTGACCAGAGAGTTGGAATTTTATATTAATAAAAAAGTCTTTCCACCTCCATGTATCTAGAACACTGCAATTCTATTTTTCTCAAGAAGACCTTCAAATGAAAAAGTATCAATCTTTCACTTTCCGCATAGAAAGGAACAATACTTCATTCATTAAATTCTGTTATGAATCAGTGACATATACATCTGTTTATTTTTCTTTTTATCCTGGTATTTTCCAAGGTGAAGTGTTTAATCACATTTGATTGACTAATAGCCTGAACAAAGCTTCAAATTTCTCTTAGAGGCCCTTGATTCAGCTAGTTACTGTTATCTGGAAGAGAACATCTACCTCTAAGAAATTAAGAGATGAAGACATCTCTACACTATTTTTGCAGTGTCAGCTTAATCCTGAAACTTATATAAAGCCTTCAAAGGGAGTTGCACCTTAGGCTCAGCCCAGAGGGACTAACACTAGAAAATAATTTTAGTTTTCTTGACTATTCAATACTTGACTTTACTGAAAAAGCCTGAAGAGATGATTTGCTGTTACTTACTGCTAACTGTGAGAAAATTTTATGACATTCAAGATACCTATATTTCATATGTATCGCACACATCCATCTGACTTAACCTATAGTCGGAGTTAGTTTTCAAGTTGCCAAAGTTACTGCAGAACTATAAAAAATATTATATACTCTTTCTGCTTCTTTCAAGAGAAATCTATTATCCAATTAACCAGTCTGCTTTATGAAATAAGAAACTAAAAATGTAAGTCTGACAAGAAAACCTTCTCATTTAATAAACTCATGTAACTTGCAGCTTTTAGAACTTTTTACAGTGACTCAACATAAGTCTAAATCTATTCTCAATTCCAAACTTGTCCACCATCAACATCATTTATATACTAGCAAAGTTGGCTTTGGGCAAGCTGTGGAGTATACTCCAGGGAAAATGGCTAGTGTGTACTCAGCAGGGACCAAAACCTGTTTTTTACATCTGTAGGAAGAATGGACCAACTGATACGTACCAAATGGTCCAGTACAAACTCCTTTAAGAACACCTTAGAAATTTTAACCTCGAGCTACATACAGTATTTTGCAGCCAGTAATATAGACAGAAATCCCACTGAGCTTAGCAAACCCACCTGTCCCAGTCTTCAATTTCCTCTTTACTGTGCAACATAGATAAAGCTCCATTTGCAGCTTATCAACGAAGCAGAAATAAAATTGATTTTACTGATTTGGAGTTTTGGGTTTTTTGTACTTCAAAACTGTGCACCAGTTTTGGTGCACATATATCCAGGCACCAAAGACAAACAAGGAAAACAAAACAAAACAAAAACAACCCCAAACACGGCTCCCCCCCCGCCCCCGAAAAAAAAAACCAAACCCAAAACCCCTCCAAGCCCTGGGACCCAAAAGGTGAGACAATAAAAGTAGTTCTAGAAAAACCACAGTTCAGTTTCAGCTGAAAAAACCCTAGTGAGTGCTGCCTTTTAAGGGAATGGTAATTTGTCCTACTTGTTATACTTCATAGTCCCACAGCACTGAGAAGTATCAGACCCTGACTCCACACTCTAAGACTATTCAGCAACACTTGTTTTCCAAGAGAACCACAGCCAAGCTGACTTACACTTCCAGAAGGCTGCCAAACAGAGGCTGTGGTACAGTGTGGAGCAGTGGGAAGCCCTCTCCCACGGCTATTACGGACCATTCATTTGGGAGCCTGGGAAAATGCCTCTGAGCTGCTGAGTTATCTGGAGCAGCCTGGCAGATGTTCACTTCCCAGCGCAATCTGGCACCTGCACAGCTCTGAAACAGAGTTCAGTCAAGTCTTCTCCAAAGCCACACTACAAGCCTCAGAAGGCCAATCTCCCCCCAAACATTTCCGTATCTGACAGGCACCTATTTCTCATCATACAGTATTTTTATACCATCTTAAGAAAAATACACCTATTTTAATCCCCAGCCTACATGTTTCGTATTTCTCACAGGTTGTTCTGGATTAGGACTGCTCCTATATTTGGAAAGTAACAACAAAGTAAATCATTGCGACACACAGATATTAAATAAAAGCATGACTTTCTTTTGCTACAAGGTAAAAGTAAATAGTGTATAAAGGTGCATTTGTCTTTTTGAAACACTATATTGTATATTTAAAAAAAAAAAATCTACATTTTGCTTATACTAATTATTCCATACAGATTAAGCTATACAGGTAATAATGTTTACAGTATTTAGAGCTTTTCATCTTCAAAGTGCTCAACAGACATATTATTACGCTGCTTTTTAGCAGTCATATTTCTTCACTTAAAATTATTCACTAACAAACCCAAACTTCTGATCGTTTGTAAACAAAACAAAAAGAGAACATTTTCTTCTAAACTTACTGTTAATTGTGCAGCTTTCCTTCCCGAAAACAAATGTTCAAGTTCATAGCACGTGCTCCAGAGTTGGCTGCCATTTCTAATTTAGTAGCGATTCAAACCAAATGTTGGCATTTAAGTCTAGGCTAGATAGGGTCAGCCTCCACAAGACAGCAGATGCAAAAGCTCTCAAGACTTCCTGAGCCTTTTCTGGTGTTCAGAATGGGTACAGAATTTCTCTAATATCTTAGACACATATACATACACCTCCACAAAAATACAAAATTAACTTCATAGTTAATGACAAGAATCTTCACATAGTGCAAATTTTGTACACCAAATAGAACAATCTAAACAGCCCAGAAAAACATGTACTGATCCATGTAAAATAAAGGCCATACAGTATAAAAATAAATAAAGTTTAATATCTAAGAAAAAACCACTCAGGTCATTGAATTTACATATATAGAGGATACACACACACACACACACAAAAAAAAAAAAAAAAAAAAAAAAGAGAGAGAGAAAAGACTTATGTGCAGCATTAAGTGAGTGAGTATTGCTGAAGGGTTTAATTTTGCAAACTCCTGTATCTACAAATATACTCAGTGATGTAATTTGTGGCTCTTTTTCCAGGATGCCTTACAGTCAGCTTAAACTAAACAGATAACTGATTTTTTTTTTCTCCTTACTCTTTCACAATTCCATGAGTATTAGTGCTATTCTTCTATCTGGTAAATCTTCTGAATGCAGGACAGTTGCCAAAAAAAAAAAAAAAAAACCATCAGTGAGAGATCTGTCCCATGAAGGATGGGGAGGGATGACAAGATTTAGGTCCTATCATATCAGGGAACAGGGTCACTGATTGGAAGAAAGACATTAACCTTTAAATGAACTTGATCAAGACAGGATGAGATATGCCTAGCATAATCCTCTCTGCTATTAGAACACTGACAGCTGGACATGGCATGCTCTCTATAACTTTCAGAATATGAGCCATTAACAGTGAAACTGGACTGAGTCATTTTATGAAATGCAAGAGCAGGGTTGCAGGACAAGGCAGAGAGGTAAAAAATTAATTTAGAAATCAGGGCTATACTGGCCAAATTGTAACCAGGATAAGGCATTTTCTTATCATGGGTATTCTGGAAGAAAGAACTGAGAAGAAAAAGCATGTATGAGGCCATCTGGCCATAATAAGAGAAATGAACCTGATGGAGGTCCTGAGAACACACCAGCTCTGAAGGAAAAAGACCATCTTCCCCTCACTAACAGTTGAGGTAGAGAAGCAGGTTGATCCAGTCCTGGATACAGCTCTTTAAATACAGTCTCTTCATGCCCACTTGTAATATTTCAGCAGTAATAACCAGCACCACCTGCTAATGCATTTGAGCAGATAAATTATAGAACAATGTACTTTATAGTCAGTGTACCATTAGCACAGATAACTGTTTTCTAATAGGAGGCAAGATTTTATTTCACCCTTTTGTTGATCTCAGACTCAATGACTCTATTATTAACTGCATGTCATGGGCTTTAACACGTGAATTTAAACCTATGTATAAATCTTCACTGTTGTGAAGATATAAGCAGTATTCCAGAGGAAGCCACTTGCCTGAACTTCTTTAAGCACCTGCATGAGACCAAGAACTAAGAGAAACCCTGTCTGACAAGTTAGCAGGAGCTTCAAAGTGGCCACATCACTGTGAAGTAGCTGCTTAGTTAAAACTGTCTGCTGTCACATCTGCAGAAACAGCTGTATCCAAATGAACCACTGTCACTTACATCACCAAATGCCTGATGATGATAGAAATAAGGTACATTCTACCTAAAATTAAACACAGACACACAGACACCGTGATAGTGACAAGTTTGACTTCCAGGGCACTAGGGAATGCTACAGTCACCTTTAAAGCACATGCCTCTTTCAAAAGGAAAAAAAAAGTCCTTTCATCCTCTCTCTCTCTCTCTCTTTTTTTTTTTTTTTTCCCCTCAATTGAATATATCTATGAGCTTCATGAAACATTTGATGCCACGAAATATCTGAAAGGGTTGATTTTGTATTTTAAACATCAGGAATCTCTACAAAGCAAAGACTCTTCTAGCACAAAAACTCAACCAAAAAGTGGAAATGAGTCCTTTAGAATTTACGAGGCACGACTAAATCCCCTTACTGATCATTAAAACAACATAATCATGGGTGCCAATACTACAATGCTGAAAGATTTTCAAATAAAGTCAGTCAAAGGTCTCCAGGTTCTATTCTTTTACCCAGCAATAGGAAAAAACTTCTGCAAAACTTCTTCCCTGAGAGGAAAGGGGTTTAACCCTATAGCTCCCACAGCTGATAAACATTTCCATCTTCTACAGACAGCAAGGTTTCTAGGCAAGGATCACTAAAAGTGTCAGGAATATATTGCATCACGTGGCTTCAGAACCTTTGCGGTTGGTAAAAAAAACCCAACAGTCTGCCACTGAAGAGATGATGAGAGAGAATGAGAGGGAAGAAAAGCTTCTAAGAGGTTATCTTCAGCAGAACTTTAAAAAGATAGCAAGAACATGAAAAGGTAGTTTCTTCAAAGCTCATCTTGATATATGGAAGCAACAAACATTCTTGTCTCTTTTTTTTTGAGGACTCCTGTTTGAATAGCCCAGTGGACCCAAGACGTAGATGTTGATGGTCATGACTCCACTTATCCTCTAGATGTTAGGATAGAAGAAACTTCAAAAGCAAGTGAGTTCTAAGAGACGAGTATGGACTTGAAACAGTATGCATTTCGTGCTGTTGCATGAATAAAGGAAGTAGTAACAGAGATTCACCGTTTTTTGCTTTTTCACAGAACAGGCCCTTGTTGTGTTTATAACTACTCAGAATATAAGGATATTTTTAAATGCTGGCAAATAGACCATAATTAAGTCAGCCACTGAAGAGCTCTTCGATTTCCAAGTCACAGTCTTTTTCAGCTCTCAGAAACTGCAATGCAAAATGGGATACCACCAAAAAGAACAACCCATGACTATGTTCATCTGACCAGTGCCACTCAGTTTTATCAGTGAAGTAGGTGCTGGCTGTGTGCAAAGAATTGGAGACCAACTGAAGCTCATTTCAGCGTACTCAATAACACAGAGTTGTAAGACCACTCAAATTACTGATCCCAGTATCCTGCAGTTTTTGTCATCAGTGTAACAGTTTAAAAAAAAAAAGAAAAGACAAAATATAAAAACATCCTCTTTCTAAAGATTAAATAGCAAATGTAATGTCTTCTATACAACTGATAAACTTGAGCTTGCCTTGTGCCATAGGAAGACAAGACTAATGAACAAACAGGCATGGTCCACATCCTATGACCCACACACACAATTACGTATCTTAACTAAAATAAGATACTCTGTGAACAAACACAAGACTCTCACCTGCTGTGAACTAAGAAAGCTTTGCTATTTAAACAACAGTATTACACACCTAGAATGTCTCTCTCTGAATAAATCTAATTTGCTCTGCATTAGTCTATCTCTTATCTGTTTCAATTTCATGGACTATTACTATATTCTATTACTATCCCACAAACCATATTCAAGATTGCTCTGGAGATTTTTTCATCTTCTTTTCAAGTAGAAGTCTTTATTATTTGCTGCATTACTCAACTTCTACTTACTTCTGTAAGTTTTTAATAGGTTAAGACCCTTCAAAGTTTTGCTGGTGTAGTTTTTTTATGGTCTGGCACTTGTGCCTTTGTAGTCAACAGAAACACTCAGGGCATAATATACACAACCTATCCAGTGCATTCAGTGGTGAATCAAATGCACATAACTGCTCTCACTGAACTACTTACACAAAGAGAGTATGCACAACTTTTTTTCAGGAATTGGCCCTCCATCTCTATCTGGACAGATTTTTGTAAAGCCTTATAAAAATTTTCCAAATATAACACAACCCACAAAAATGTCTGCAACTTGAAAAACTATGTTCTCTCTACCTTTGTCATATGATAAGGTTGAATTTTTTTTTTTTTTTTGAGCATTTGAGAAAAAAAAACAAACTGAAAGGAGAGAATTATTGTGTAACAAAATACATTCCTATTCATACTTAACCACTGAATTGCACCCAAAAATACTTTTAGTTATAATGAAAATAGAAAGGACATAAATGTTCAACACATCTATAATGAGTTTTTCTTCTTAAAATGTAATGACATTTTTTTCTTAGGCTGTTGGTGATAGTTTGGGGACTTTCGGGGAATGCACGGGTTAAAGACGTTTTAAACAGACTTTCTCACAGTTTGAAGAGAGCAAAACAACACATTTAGGAAACCAGACAGCTAAAAGGTCAAAACATTACACTTCCAGGTCAAGCTTCTGGTTGCAATTAAGTAAATTCCTCTAAGCATTTCTAGAGAAACCATACTTATTGTAAGTTTTTATTTCAAATACCTATTCTTTCTTGCTTACTTACAATAACCAAACAATATTGCTTTCTTTTGAAGCATTTAGTAAAGGGTACTTACTTTTTTTTCTCCTTTTTAAAGGTAAAATGATATTTCATCTCAAAAATCAAATCCCTATTTTTTCCATCTCATTCAATACACAGTTGAACTAATTCAAAAAAAGGCAAAAGAAGTTATAAAATCTAGTTAATTTATAAAAAAATAGATATGGTCTTTACCCCTTAGAAATCATGTTTTGCTTTTCATCCATTTTCATTCATCTGTATTTTTATAGCAAGGTTTGGCTTTGGATTTTCTGGTTTCTGTTACTAAATCAAGCTAGACTGAAAAAAAAGTCTAGAAAAAAAGCCACAAACCTAAGATGCTGAAAATGGTCTTGATGTAAAAGCTGATATGCCTGCTAAAACATATGATCAAGCTCATGACTGCCCAGTAAGACTACTTAGGTCTAAAAAAATAAAATCTCTGCCCAGGTAACACACAGAGATTTTCAGATTGTTTTGGTTTTTTTTAAAGTTCCTCATAGCCACCATGGCTGCTCAGAGACACGGCATTATCTGCACATGGACAGTAAGCACAACAGGAATGCAGTGTATGTAGTTTTTGCAATGCAGGAGAGGTAGATGTGATATGCACCCAAACAACACAGTCCAATGTGTCTGACACATGCAGTCATACGTACCCAAGCTGTGAAAATGAAATCCTGAAGGTTTTATTCATACTGCATTAAAAATATAGCAAAGCACAAGATACGATCAGATTGAGACATTATTTGCAAATGCTTTACTTCAGCAGAATGAACATATTATGTTAAACTGCCTTCAGCAGAAGCTGATCACTCCTGTACTTTATCTGTTGCATACAGAAAGCAGCAGAGTGTCCAAGCTATCCCACAAACATATTTGTAAAGGTCAGATAAGCTAAGGAAAGCCAAGTTGATCACACTGACCAAGTACCTTCTTTGGTATTTTAGACGTTTCAACATGAGGGATTTGAGCATCCATTAAATGCAGACCACCATAAAACACTCCTAGCAGAAATCTTATTTGCCATGTTCACTAAGGGTGGGAGAAGACAACTTAAAGTCGAACGTATTCTTCAGATATTTCCAACCTCCCAAATCTATCTGCTACCTTTTCCACCTATGTCTAGTGCTTGAACAGGCCCATAGAAGCTGCACAGTGGTATCCTATCCTCTGTGTTCCTGCTTCCAAGTAACTATAGAAGCTTTAAAAAAACTATACAGAGTACATGAGAAGGAGTATCTAAAGACATAAAAAAAGAATCACTAAGTGCTTAAGGGACAGATTTTCAAAATCACTCCACGTAGATTCCCAAAATGCTGAATTCCCATTCAGGACACACAGATGCCAAGGGCTCTTTCAAAAGGTAGCTCTACGTTCCCTGTCCTAGATGAGAGTCCCTTTGATATTCCCAAGTGAATACCAAATCAGAAATTAAGGGTGGGGTTCATCTTCTTAATTTGCTATATCTGCATCACACTAGTATCCTGAACTTCATTTTTAGCTGATAGAAAATAATTGCCTATTAGTTTCTAGCCGGCTTTGACAAACTGAAAGAGGAGACATAAATCCACTTTAAACAGACATAATTAATGGATAAGGACTTTTGGCCTAACTATATAACGAAAACTCCAAAGATAAACTTTAAATTTGCATAATTATATGTGTTTTTCCATAAACTGGAGTACTAACAGCAAAATTACTGCACAGATTTGCTTGGATGCTACAGAAAGACCTTTACATCTTATATGTATACAAGATAGAAACTCTGAACATTTACACATGCAGAACATTTTTTGCTCACACGTATACTTAGAAATATAAATAAATATGAAAATATAAATATATAATGAAAAAATAGGGAAAGAAGAGACAAAAGATAAAAACAAGAGAAAGAAATAGAATAAGTTAAGGCAGACAGTAGTCAAAGCTTAGAAGTCAAGGCTCTTTTCAAAACCAACACCAAAGTCTTCCTTTTCACGAAACACTCCTGATATTTTAAATAAGACTTCTTTTCACTACAATACTACAATATAAAACACTTTACTAAGGGTATCTTTAAAATACACATACTGTTTATTTCCTGTTCAAGACCATAAATGGCTTCACATGGGAGATCCAAGTAGGAATAAGAAGAGTGCATTCAACACACCTAATACTGCAGATGTGAATATCCCATGTAAAATAGGGACAGCATTGCTCAAGTCTCTGCAAATATCTGTGTAATAACCGGAAGGTAAAGATAGATCCTTCCATCTAGAAGGTGCAGAACTTTCACCTTTCTCCAACAAAGCTTTAAACTCAGAGACTCTCTCTGACATATTAATGAACTTTCACATTCTAATGCAGATGTTTTCCAGAAAAAAATAATGGTAAGAAAGGTCATACTGGGTAAGATCAAGGGCTAATAAGCTAAATGCCTTGCATGTAAAAGTCACTTGCATGTAAATGGCTACAAGGGCAGGCAAAACAAGAGCAAAGTGCACGTGGTTATTTCCCCAATACTCTCCCAGGCTCCAGTCGTACTCAAACCTTTACTAAACCAAACTAAGTTCCTGTGAATTCTGTACCCTCCTTGAGTTACTCTCCCATGTTCCTGTCCAGTTTGCAGACTTGGCACAAGGTTGTATCTGTTATCCATTGGCAAAGAATTCCACATTTCTAACAGTGCTAACTACCATGGCACTCCCTATGCCTTAATTTGATCCACTCTTGTTCTCAAACTGGGAAAGAAGAGAAGAACTATTTTGTAACTCTGTTATATTCTCCCTTATTCATGTATTTTCTAGGCTTAAAACCTAGCACAATTAGTTGTCTCTATATTGCATTTTCTCATCTTGTTGCCTATCTTGGAGTTTTTCCCAATTCCATTGTAATAAAAGAAGAAAAGGAGGAGAGGAGAAGACAAATCACTAAAAGGAAAATACTCAAAACAGGTCATACATGGAGGTTTTTTGTTCTTGTCAAATGTTCTCTATCCTGAGAAAAGAATGACAAAAATAAACACAAAAATCAGACACATAACCTTCATCTTGCAGAAGAAATATATTTTGGTGAAAAAAGATGAGTTTATTCCCCACTTGCTGTCTGTATAAAATTGTAAAAAGTAATCTAAAGCAAATACAGGAAATATTAAGTACAAGATATTAATCAAAATGCTTTTCTTACATTTTTGCATAAGTTACTGCATACTTCAGGGAGCTATGAGGCTCTGATGTCACAGGCAGATGAATGTAAGATTAAAGTTCACAAAGATCTGAAGGACTGGGACACAAATCATAAATTAGTCCACTGTAAATAAGTTGAAATATAGTTCTTCTGAGAGAGAAATTACAATGTGCAACTGCAAATATCAAAGGTAATTTAAATGACTTCTGTCCTCCTCAGTTCCCTATGGTAGCTTATCTGCTATAGCTTACTTTCCCTCCAGTTGCACCCATCAAATTTTTATGGTTGTTTTTTAAGCAAGATAGGTGAAATTATTCTAGTTAAAAACAAGTAAAACACTGTTCTGCAGCAGAGGAGTAAGAGTTAACAGCTAGGACAGCAGGAATAAATCAGTTTTGCTGCTACAGGATTAAAATATGAATCACAGCCTACAAACATCATACACATTTCCCACTCTACAGTAACAGTGAGCACTCCTAAAGCAAACAAGGGCAGCCTGAAAAGGGTGTTTCCCTTAAAACACCATAATGTTCAAATTGAAATGGAAGGCCAGAAGAGTTTGGAATATTTACTATCATGATTTATTGTATATTTCTTCTGTGTTTATGGGAGCCAAATAGTTTCATAAGCAACAGAACAGAAAAGTATTCTTATGAAATTGTATCTTATGCATTTTTTTCATATTAAGTAAGATATGAAATTTGACTCCAGATCTTTGTAAGGCTGAACTATTAATAACAGTGCTTGTATTTCTCCCAGTTTTCCTATTAGCAAGCTTATCATAAGTTAATTTTTTAAATTTTAATGTCTGACACTTCTACCTGTTAACGAAGTTCAGTCATGTTTGCAAAAACCAAAGAGGGGGGGAAAAGAGGGATGACCAGACAGATACACACAGAAAAAACACATACACAATAAGCCCTATTTCATTATAAAACTGGGTTATAAATATAAAAAATACACATTCCCAAAGAAAGCAGATGAAATCAAACTGGGACCTCATTGTACCATGTGACAGCATGCTCACTAATTGTTTTCACTGTAGAAGAGACTGTACAATAAAAAGATTTGAAAACAGAACAAAAATGTTCCACCCTCAAGCCAAGAAAAACAACAAGGATACTAGGGAAGGATTGAAAAAAGATCTGAAAATTACTTTTAGGATAAACTTAGTTAACTTTTTCCTCCCTCAAGAGGGGGAAGAAGGTCAGTTTACAAGATACGTTCTTCCTTCCTTCAGTTTCTGATGTGGTCATTTTTAACAGCCATATTTTCTTTCTGCATCCTCCTTTTTGTTTTCTCTGTGCCCATGTGAACTTTGCCTTCTTCCTTGATTTTCCAGTTTTCCCTTTGTCATTCTCCTGTATTTAGTATCTCTACTCAGTCCTCTTTAAGTCTCATTACTTAATTCTCTTTGTTCTTAATCAAAAATAGCCACCTTCATCAGAACACAAAGAAAAGGCTCTGCTTTTAGCAGTAGCCTACAGTTGGTGAGCATTATGACACACTAACATGCTTGACACCATCGCTAAAAATTAGTATGTGTAGTTGACTATGACACATAAAGCAAAGTGAAAACGGGCATATATAGAAAAAACTTAAGTGCTAACTTTAAAGATTATATAAAATGTTTTTTTTTAAATGAGAGAAACTCACAAAGAGTTTTTTAATTGGATGGTTTGCGTTCATTTAACTTCAAATAATGCAAGTGAATCGTATCTGATTGATGCCCTTCTTGCATGACTTTGGCCTTGCAGATTTGATGCAGGCAGAAGAAAAACTTTGGAATTCTACTCCATTTTAATGTTCTCTTAAAAAAATAAAACTAATCAAAATCAAACACATTTGAACATTAATTAAATGCAGGAAACAGTGTGTTTATACCAAAGCCTATGTCTAAACACCAAATTAAAGCTTACTTTGGCAAACTGTTTATACTGGCCATTTGGGAGGGGTGGGGAAATTGTTCAGACAGAAGGAAGAATGGGAAGAACTTGCTTGTCTTGGCTACTTTCTCTCATTTTTCCATTCTTTCTTTCTTTCTTCTCCTGTGTGTAACACCCACAGATTTCCTAATGAGATGGTATGCGACCCACCACACACTGCTGTGTGGGTGTAACTCAAATGAAAAAGAAATGTAAATTAACAAGTGACATGCATGTATATTTCTATTACATGCTGCAAAACTGAAAGGTGGTATTAAATAATATTAAGCCTAATATTTGATTAATCCTAAAAAGAAAGTGTAATACGTGAAAATTTTCCTTTAAAGTAGTCCTGGTAGCCAGCTTAGCAAGTCTTCTCTGCTCAACTGATCTAGACAGCAGGAGAAGATCTCTTGAAAGTAAGATAGCTTGGCTTCTGTTTCCAAAGAAAATCCTAATACAACATGCTTTGATATTTGAGGTCTAAGATCTTAGTGATATTGTTCTAATAATTCTAATTAAATTTTGAATACATCATGCAATGCAGAGGGAAGACTAATTAAGACTGACCTAACAAGATGCAAGTTCAAATAGAGGTGGAATGCTAACCTGGGATACTTGAAGTAGTAAATAACCAGCTAACAAGCACCTTAACGTTTCTGCTGTAGATACACTCTTCCTTAAAATAGTGGAGGGTTTTACAGCAATGAAATTCTAGACACAGGCTTGCGTAACTTTGAGCAAAAGAAACCACATTCAGTTTGAAGAGCGAAAAAACTTCTAATAATGTCCAAATGCAACAAAAGCTGCAGGCTTAAACATTTCCCCAGCAGCACCTACAGCATGTGTACGTAGTTAGCCACATACCAAGCCTGCTCATTTCTTTATACACTACAAAACACTGTCAGCCAAACACTAGCCAGCTATCCTGCACTTCATCTGTTTGTGAAGAAAAAAAACCAAAAAACCAAATTCATGTACTCTACAAACAGAAGCTGTCATCATAGAGACAAAAGAAAAAATAAAAAGTTTTTTGAGCCATTATGACAATTGCCAAAGACTGTTAAAACCTGTGGCTCACCCAAAAGAGGTAGGTCCCAGTTGCTCTGGTGAAGACCTGCCTTCTCTGTTATTTCCTTCTCAGGTAAGAACAGACTTGAATGTAACTTGAATAAACTTGATCCTTGGACTTGAACAAAGCACTCCTTTCTTACAAATTACTTCCCTCAGCAAAGCAGGCTGAGAGAAGAGGAAAGAGATGGATTTGGAAACTAAGTTCAACACAAATGTCCGTTATCATAGACTGTTTTCTTCCTTCATTTCTTTATTAATTAATGACTGTGAGATTAACTGTGGAAAACTGATGAACAGTAATTCTGCCTCATTCAAAGTAAATATTCCTAAATCTAAAACTGCCACAGATATTACTGATGACCTCAAATGCATATCCGTCAGTTCTTTCTTTTCAGGAAATAAGGGGAAGGGTCAAGCAGAAGATCAGTTCACAACCCTGAGACAGCATACCAGGATTTTTACTGAAGAGTACATAATATAAAAGAAAACAGAAGACCCTAAAAATCTCACGAACACCCTCAAATTAGTATTTCACCTATCTGCATATTGAAAAGAATTTATGTCTGATCTTAGAAAATAATTGGCTTTGAAAACATACTTTATACTGAGGCAAGAAACTTTAAAATACAAATAATAAATAAAAACAAACATGTTTTAAAGAAAAAGGAGAAAACCACATCAAATATCAGAAATTCTGATCCCACTCTCTAGTGTCCTGCCCTCCCTTTTCAAAAATTCTATTTGTTCACTCAAACCCAGAAATGTACACGAATCTGAAAGTTCACATGCTTTATAAACATCAGTAATACTTTTAAGGGATAAAATTTAATTAAAATTCACAAGGAAAAAAAGTGTTTGAAAATCTTTCGGTGTCCTACAGAACCTTTTATTTATACAGCATTGTCCTCTTGTGTGTGGAAAAAATCCTCCTCTCATGCCATAAATATCTGGCTTCTAAAATTTTGCAACAGTAAGCCAACCATGCAGTATTTAACCTATATTTTCTTTATTAAAAACACTCAATATTAATATAGTGCTTAAACCTCAACCATCACTTAGAATTCTACAGGAATTTAGCTTTTTTTAGAACTGAAAACATTTTGAGAGGCAAAGAATATGTTGTAAAAGTAAAACTGCTAATATATGTTGATAATTTTTTTTTTTTAATTCAATGTACTGACTGTATGTTGTAAGTATACAATTACATTCATTGTAGAATTTCTGTTTCAGTAGAAGTCTATTTCAAAATGTTTAAGGAAACATGCAAAACCATAGTCAACACAGGGCTTACTACTATGGCCCTTCTCTTCTGTGACAACTTTATAACATGCTGTATGCTGGTAGTAAAAAAGCCATTTTTTACTACGAACTATTTTAAAATTAATTCCTTGTGAGATTAAATACCAACAGATAAAAGTCTATCTACTGTACAATGCACCATGATGACCAGAACAGCTAGTGAAAACCAGTAAACAAAAGCTGTCAAGCTATTTATCTCCAAAGGAGATTTAACGTTAGAGCACAAGCTTTAGTGATCATTATCTTCAGCTTAAAACACACATGTACTATCAGTATGCATCAGTATGCATCTATCAGTCTCAGCACTCTCACACACACACAAAATAATTTTTAAAATGTTCCACTTGGATAACGGCTCTTACTACTGTTCTCTTCTGCACAATAATTACTCCCATAGTCATCAACTTGACTGCCAAACCTGCAGTAACACTACTGATATGACAAATGCCATTTATCAAATCAGAGAAACTTTTTAATTAACACTGTTAGAAATAGGATAAATAAAAATATCATTTCTTAACCAAAAACTACTCAACTAAATGCTCAAATGGAAACAAGACTTAACAAACCAGTGTGATTTTTTTTTTAATTTTCCATCAATTTTGGAAGGTTTAGGATTATACCATTTATTATTTTAATTCTAATAGTAAGCTCTCATACTAATAGTACAAGTGCTATGTTTATTTTTCAATGACAGAGAAAATGAAAACCCGCTTAGTTTTCTTAAGAACAGAACTGAAGTCATTTCAGACCCAAACACCAACTGTTTCAGGCTTACTGACTTTCCTGATGGCAAATGTCCCATGGCAAAAATAAAGAACAGCAGTTTTTAACACACTTTATTCTACAGTAAGTTAAATAACTTATTTTACCGGTAAGAAACAAAGGACCAGATGGTGCACGATCCATTGATTTGCATGGACCACGTTGTTTAGGTGCTTCCAAGTGGTGTTTGACCCTCGAAGCAACGACCTCCTCTAGCAGCATGCAGACCTCCTGAAATAGTAACCATTGGATGATCTGAATCCAAATTTACATACATTCCCATAGGCACACAACAGAAATCAACAGAAAACCACTTTAAGACAAAAAAGGAAAAACATCTGCAATTAAGTACTCAGGTATAACATGGAGCTGAGAAGGAAATGAATGGGAACAAGATGGAGGGGATCAAACAATTTTACTACAAAACAAGAGAGGAAGTACATTATGAAAGTATTACTTGGCAGGTGAAATACTTTGTATTACAATACCAATAATTTCTGAAAAGCAAATTAGTGTCATTTGTATGCAAAGTAGGAAAAGATGTATGTTAAAATGTATCATAATATTAGTTAATTAAGCAAAATATTAGTAAAAATCCTCCCAGGAATTCTCAACACACTGTTTCTCTAAAAGAATCCTCATAAACCACAACAGATATTTTAGCTCAATTCCATGTAATTTTGGGGGGACTACTCAGAGCTCATTAGGCCACAGCAACCTAATTTATCTAGTTCATTTTGATTCGCTTACATAGGTGCTCATAGGTGTTCATATTTTTCATAATTCTTTCAGCAAAGCGCAATAAAAACCACGCACAAGTCAAAACCAAATTATTCAACCAGAATAACCAGAGAAAAAACTTGGGGTAAAAAAAGAAAAATCCCCCATCTCTTGAATACCAGAATAATATTTTAGATTAATACACATACATTTGAGATTTCTGCCTCAGTATTCTCATTTTCCACTGTGCATAACTATGTGCTCACATAAATGACATCGTGTGGCAGACAAAAATATCTTTTAACCTTTTTACAGTGTTTGGACAATCAAAAAATTTATGTTATTACCATCTAAACTAATATATATTGGCTTACTTTTCATTAATCTAGAAAGTATGCAGAGCCAACAAATTTTTACAGTGTTGCTCTAAATGAAAGCAATACACATATATTGGTCAACCACAGACAGTATTGCCTCCTTACAGTAAAAGACATTTTCCTTTCTGCTTGATGGGTGCAATTATAAAATACTATATTTACTTATTTTTCTGTTTAACTCATTAAAGAGATCTCATCACACATTCCTACACAGGACTATGCAGTCACACTAGAATTAAGCAGAAACAGTGTCCATTTGATTCCTTCTCCAATCCAATAAAGATTAGCATGCATTTTCTTCATTTACGTGGAGAATATTTTAGTTGTTATGCTCAAGGAAATATTATTAAATTGGTTCTCCACAAAGAACTATACAGACCTATATTTAAGAAAGCACAAACAAGAATAGTCTTCAAGACAGTAGTCTCTATGTACTTTCCACCACTAAAAAGAACTTGTAAATGAGACCTTCTATATGCATATGGAGAGATCATTGCAAAGATGTGAGCAGAAATCAGTTTAATAAATGCTTTTTGAAGAGCTAAGATACAAGTTTGACATCCCAGGAGAAAAGAGCTAGGACAGAAAGGATGGGAAAATATGAAGGCTAAAAAGAAATGTTCTCCAACACTTTAATTTGCATCTTGCAGCAGTCCCAAGATAAATGTATATAACGCATGTGACAGCAGTGTGCAAACCAAGGTATTTACAATGGACACCTAGACATCATGCAGTGCCTATTCTTACACCAGCTTCATGCTTCCAGGCACTTGCTTAGGCCCTAGCCTGCTATATGGGACCCATGCTCCAGCAGGAGCTGGCTGCCAACAGGCCAGGCCTGCTCTCTCCACTTGCCTGGGACCACAGTGCCTGTTTCCGTCTCCTGCAAACAGCAGCCGCTGACTTTCATCCACAGGTAATCCAGGGATCAGCAAAAATCGCGTCTGTCTTACAAAGGGTCTAAGTGGCACCTGCCTTTCCCACAGACAAGTAAAGAGAGCTGACCAATCAGTAGTATTTTTCAGAATTTGGAAACAAGAAAAACATAGGAAACTGCTTGCAGTGAATATATAAAAGCTTTCATTAAAAAAATACGGAGGCATAATTTTTCTATAATATCTTACTGACCTTTTTCTTGCCACTTTAACAAAGATTCTGCGTAGGACTTTCAGGAAGTGATGTGTAAAGCTATTGGAATCACTTCTCAGTTGTCAAAAATATGCAACCTTTGTACTTCACTCAAAACGTGTGGTCACAGAAATGTAATGAATGTTGCTCTGTCATGCCTCTTTATTAAATCAATCATGATCTAATTTCCTGAAATTAATATCTTCTGTTTTGGCAGTCTTACAAAATACATTTTGAAAACACTTAAAAGCCAGATAACCAGGATAGTAAGCCAGTTATAAATAGAAGGGTAATGAGTATTCATTTAGTCAGAAAAAAAACAGTCTAAAAGATTTTCCCCATTTTCTTCTTTCCCTGCTTAATGAAGCACATCACATTCTGCTAACTATTCTGCTTTCACTCCCTCTGCCTATTAATTTATTGTTTCTTTTAATTTAAGTTAAATGTATTACTTTTGAGACATACGGGGATTTTCTGTAGTGACAAGTTAATTATGCCATTATTAAGAAAGCTATCTGGTTAAAATTACCGTAACAGACACTTGCGGGAAAGTCCACAGGCATTTGAAACATGTCCTGCAGTCATTTTCAATAGAGAACTTCTCAAGTTCCCACACAGACTGAAATAGGGGAAAACTCCTGGCAGTAACTCATCATAAGACTGTAGCAGAAATCACACATAACCTGAAAAGTTACATAAATGATTTTGCTTCTCACTGGTTTTCCAAAATGTCGTCAGTTGTCTGGATATGCATGTGACACACTCAAAAAAAAAAAAAAAGATTAGGAGGTTTTTTTCATGTTATCATGCACACTCTCTAAATGCAATTCTCAGAAGGAGGAAAAACAATTTATAGAAAGATATTTCACCAACAAGCTCTGCAAAAATGGTACCTGCCACAATATATTTTGTATCATGCAGGATAATTTACAGATATTCACGAGAACTTCTAATTTTGAAAATTTATGTCAGAAAAATCATAACACCCTGTACAAATGCATGTATACACACACACAGAGTGAAAAAAATCAAAAGGCAAATTGAAAGTGGTCATTAGTGACCCAAAAAGCACAAATGGATGACTTAGGGGTCCCAGAGAAACCACTGACTGTTTGGTATAACTAACAGTATTCTCGTAACACTGAAAAATTCTGAACAGTTCAAGGCAATCCAAATTTTCCCTGAAGCCACATGCTTTTGAAGTAGAATTGATATTTGTTGTACCTCTTTCTCATGATCTGAAAACCAGCTGGTGTCTTTACTGGAGCCTTGGGGCAAAATATGAACATCCACCAAAACAGCAAAGTTCCCACACTGGAAAAACAAAACAAAACAAAACAAAGAAATTAAAAAAAAAAGTTCATCTGTAGCTGCTAGGAAGCACATGTTGAGCAGAGAAGGAGGTAAATAATCAGGTAAGCATATGCATCTCATTCAGAGATACAGCAGGCAGAAAATAAAACTGCGGAAGATTATAAAGTGTGGAATTACAAATTTACCATTGTTTGTGAGCCTAATGAAAAACAAGAGCACCACTTGTGCTCTTGAATAGCTCACTGACAGTTCAGACAATAACAACAAACACAAGGGGATAGAATTTTCTTCTGTTGTCTGTAGGCCACTTTTAAATCTGAGTTCAAGAAAATTTTAATGTGAAAAATTAGCTATTCCTTAACCAAATTCCCATCATTCTATTTTCTGAGAACTAACAACCATATTAATTGTCTCATTTGAATTTTAAATGTATTAAGTCCTTAAAAATTCAGTCTCTTTAGAAGTTTTTTCCCTCTGTCCAAACTATTGAGTGTAAAGAACAGCAAGTTTGAAGAAGTAACTACATCTGGCACTGAGCCAACACTATACTTTAAATTGTTAAATGATAACAAGGCTAGCCTATTAAAAACACTACATATAGTTGTTAGGATTGCACAGGCTACATCTCAAGATGCATCAACTATTTCTGAAGCTCCTTGATAGGCTTTAATTGAGTTATGACATGCAAGGTTCAATTATTTTCTTTCATCTGTACATCTATCATTACAGTGACCTTCTAATATAAGGAAGAATGAACAGCACAAAGACACCTCCTTAGTTCCACTGTTCACTAACTCGCCCCTAGCAAGAGAATACTGCTTCTTTTTGTGCACAGAGGCACGGTGCATTACAAGCTAATGTTTTTCCCTTTCTTCTACACTAACTCAGCACCCAATCTCACTCAGACTTCCTTTAACTTAACAACTTAAATTTCATCATTCAGTTTTGGCTGTTTGTGCTGCATTTGTGATGCAATAAACTCATTCTTTGTGAAGACTGGACATAAACAGTCATGGCAATCACATGTCTGGAATGTCTGATAGAACAGAAATAACATCCTGATTCCAGATCTCAAAAGTGTATGTACAACCCTGTATTAAATTGGGCTCATTTCTAGTGGATATTGCAGCACACATTTCCTGTCCTAATTCACTCTCTCCATATTTGCTCCTCACTGCCAGACATCTGTAAAACCCACATCAGAATTCCAACAGAATGTGGATCAGAATGTGATCTAGAAATATCATGATATATATTTTCACACTGCAGCTGTACATCACCTTCAGCTTAAGAGATACATCCATATCTTAGGCTTATGGTATAGCAGAAGTACAGTCTTTGAGAGTACCCTTATTGCCTATAGTTAGTACAGACAACAACATACAGCATCGATATTATTAATCATGACAGCATATTTGGTATATTAGCAATCTCTGGGTTTACAGAACACTAATATCTGTAAATTATCAATTTAATTACCTATTTAAATAATTATTTAAATACAATGAAAATATATTTCATGACCAATATTATATTGTAATATTAGAATGCAAACTAGAAATGTAACTAGTTTGGCAAATGAGGCATTGTGAAATCATTTTGAGAAACTTGTTACTTATAGGTATCAGACACTGAAAGAGCAGAATGCTTTGATCTATTTTATCAAAAGGTTTCTCTTTCCTCCAGAGAACCAAGGATTACCAGATGGCTGCAACTGCAAACCTCTCCAAGCTTTAAATTGATGACAAAATGTCTCTCAAAAATCTCTGGTGAATCATTAGTCAAGTCCACCAAACTTTCGAGTTGACTACTGAACTTCAAAGTTAGCAGATGCTGTATATGTAAAGAGAAAGCCAATAAAGTATTCATGGTTCAGCACCTACAACAATGAACCAGTATTTGATAAATCAAGAAAATTCAAATTATCAAATTCTATATGTTAACTTGCAACATATTCTATTGACTACAGAAACTTTATATACACATATAGGTGTAAACTATAGACCTGTTTTTCAAGGAGATAGTCTTTGTAATTATTTTCTTTCGAAAGGCAATATCTGCCTCATTTGCCAACCGTATTTGAAACCACATAATGGAATAGTTCAAAATTATGTCAAAAATATTACAAACAAACCAAAGGTATAGTACTTCAAAGAAAATCAAATAGATATGAACAATATGTAAATACTTGTAATACGCAAGCTTTGCCCACAGGGAAAGCTTTCTGTATATTTCTATCCCTCTGAGTCTGGGAGCACTCTTCTTGCAGACAGCATTACCAGGACTATTTCATAACTGTCACAGACAAAGAGCAATATGAGAAGCATGAGAATTTAAGCACTGATTTTTCTGGGTCTCATTAAATTCTGTTTTTCCCAAGTTCTGTACATAATACAAGCAACAGCTCCCATGCAAGCTCCTGTGCACTCTCAAATCATACATTGTATTGCATATTCTACATCTGTATTTATACTTGATATGCCTTCATGTGGTAGACCTATGTGTATGATTTGACAGCTCAACACAGCTTTGGTTTCTGCAGCAGCAAAGGAAGAGTTCTCTGTACAGACTAAATTCCAATACAAATAATTGTGAGGAACAGAGGGAAAAAGAAAAATGTATGCTGTTCATATTAACAGATTTGACAATATTATAAAAGTTTCTAAATATTGTTTATTTTCACTCTGAAGACATGTAACTCCAGGAAAATACTAGTTTTTATTTTAGAGGAAATGAAGTAGTTCTAGTCACTGTAGCTGCAAGAAGCAACTCGTGACTCCTAAGTACCGTAACTAAAAGGCAAAAAGAACAGATTTTTTTTCAATTTATGTTTGCTACCTCAAACTCAAAATTTGCACTAGATATTATTATAGAGGTGTGAATGTCAAAACTGAAACCTGAACATACACAGGTTTCTGTGTATACTTCTGTCAAGAATCAATAGAAATGAAATTAATTGAAAAATTAAAAGACAGAGAAAGATGCAATTTGATAAGCTCCAGAATTCTAGAATTCAAAACCCCTTCAATTTTACAAACTGTTTTTAATGGTGAATTACTTACTGTAATGATTTAATAATATTGACTGTGTTGTTAAAAAAAAGGGCTTTAAATGACCTCAGAACATCACCAGTGTGTTGTTGTACAGAAATGGCATCCAATTGAGAACATATTTTCAGGAATCAAACTGTTTATACAAATACATCAAACACTTCATAGATTCTACAAATGGAAAAGATAACCAGACATAACATAAACAGAATTAATACCAATGCAAAGCAGTAAGTCAGTCAAGGAAAGTCATCTGCTCATAACCTGTTAGAACTTTTGCCCAGGACAGGCACATATTAGAAGGTGGATCTCAAATCCAATAAGCAGATGAAACAAAAAGAAGTACTTTTTTATTGCTATATTCATCATTACAGTCAGGGGGGCTGCTACATGGGTACTCTCATTTTTTTAAACTGCATCAATTCAAATAGCAGAAACCTATAAACAAAAAAACTTGTGATGTTGTGGATAAGAATAGTGAGTTTGTATTCTGTTACGTAATTGCAAATGTGCTGTATCATTAAACCAGACAGGACTAGAGAGACAGCCTCCCAAGACACTTATTAGCATTTCCCATTCCTGTGATTATTCTATGGATGCAGGCTGTAGGGTCAGAATTAATTGATGCTTAGTTGAAAAGGAAACATATGAAAGCTTGGGTAGCTTTTGGGGTTAGGCAGGAAGGAAGCAAGATGTATCTGTCACACACACTTTTACTTTCCAGGACAGCTTTAAATATAGATGACACTGTCATCTAAACTCTGACATAAGAATAGTAGGTAGCCTGAAGTTTACTGCCTCTGGTTCAGATAAGAATGGTCTTTGTTGTACCAAAAGTTTGGGGAGTTTGTAATATTAATTGGTCTACAGAAAAACACCTTTCCCAATAAGCCTGGCTTTGTTTTTAATCAATTTTCTCTAAAGATTATTTTGAAACATCTTCCCCAGTTCCACTGGAAGAGAAGCATGCCCTACACTGTAGAACTCTGAGATTTCCAGGCTAAGCATATGGTGACTGTTTCTAATGTTATCTTTTCCTGAAAGGTGTGATACTTAGTCACAGTAATTATTTTCTTCTACTCCTAGATGATGTCAATAGTTAAAAAAAAAATTTCTAGATCCTGATGACCACTCAAAAATGTCACAATGCTGAAAAGGGTTTCCAAAGATAAAATCAAAGGTATCACCAATCTTCTAGGTGGCAAAAGCCCAGCTATAAGAGATTTCATGGGAAAAAAAATTAAATCAAATAAAATACATATATAAGCAGCTTATGTGGAATATCTTCTAACAAAAAGGAAAATTTTCCATGCTTTCTAAGTTCTTTCTAAAAATCAGTAAATGTTCTACATTCAATTTTACAGGTTCAGAATTCATTACAGAATTCTGCAGAATTCATTACAATTATGTACTGTCGTTGGCCTGTACACTGTGCCACTTATATTACGACTGCATATGGATGTTACTTTTTTCAAGCTTTCCAGAAATACATTTTTTTCTCTCTTTCTTTATATCTTCCTGACCCCAAAGAACACAACATGTTTTGTTTATACGTTGGCACCAATGATTTTCAGTACTTCCTCTCCTTTTGTCTTACAGAGCAGTAGCAACAGGCAGAAAGCATTTAAGTGAGTGTACAGCATGGGAGAAGTATTAGTCATTACACAAAATTAATTTACCTTTCATTTACAAGTGTGTCTGGGACCACTATAATTCAAGGCAATATATTCCTGTAGGCAAACTGAAGTGCAATTTGACACTTTCCAGTGAGCAAATACCTCAATCTGCACAAGCACAGAGCTCAGGATAGCTATTTAGGCCATCACCACTGATGGCCATATGGGGGGCAAAGGAGGTTCAGTGATACTGAACATTTCTCATTATTTTAAGTAAATAAAGTTACAATTTGGTATGTGCAGAGCTTTTTCCAGAATCTCCCATGTTTGGTTTGGGAAGTTGTCCTCCTAGAGAAAAGGAGGGCGGAGCGATGAATAGATAGAAATTTTTTTTTCACTATACAATCAGGTTGCACTGAAATGGTGCCTTTCTAGTCACTGTTCAAAGCAAGGAGGTTTTTCAATCCTGAATTTCAGGAGTCTGTTTTGAAAAAAACAGGTCACTAGTGACCTGTATTGTCATAACATTAATCTGAAGGTGACATAACAAGAAGAACTGGTGATTATAAAAGCATCTCTCACCAGCGGATTCAGAAAGAGAGCAGAACAGACCAGAGCAAAGGTTCCAAATGAATCCACAAACAGGAAGCCTCAAGGAATTTACGATGCAAGTCCATTCTTCAGAACTTGCAAAAGCAAACACCAGAAAACAAAAACAAAAACAACTATATTTCACTATATTCCAACTACATTCCAGAACTGCTTGGTTCTGGAAATTTTGCAAAGCTTGTAATTTATTATAAATATTGCATGGCTCTGAGGAGAGAACTTGTCAATGAAAACCATCCACAATGCTGAGCCATTTGCTGCATTATTGGGGAATTCACAGCTGCTTGTACTAGATGCAAAATGAGATTACAGGAACTTGAATCACAAAAAGGGGGAAAAATGGAAGATGTACAGAACTGGGAGAGTAACTAGAAATTCATACACAGAGACTGCACTCTGCTGTGTTTCAGAAGGCTTTACAGCATTTGGGTTGTATGTTGCAATTTCATGAGCACCCAGCAAACAACCAGGATGCCCAGCAGAAATGTCAAATGGGATTCTATTTTATTTACTAGAGTTGTAGAAGAGTTTTGACAAATAGCTGGTCTTGTTAAAGAAGGATTATAGCCATAAGCTAATACCCCCTAGATCTTTTTAGTTTCCTGCTTTAAAAAAATCTATGGGATTGCTCTGCAACACTAAAAAGGGAGCAGCAGATCAATAGCAATGGCATAAGGGGGTATAACTTGAAGATTTTCCTCAAAGAGACCTGTACTAAATTATACACAGATTCACCACGAGTTAAACAACCTAAAATGCATTCAGACTTTCCAAAATCAGGGAGGAAATTCCCTGAATACAAGTTATAGCAAAGTAATCTTTTGCAAGTGGTTGGCTTGCTTTTTTAGGAGTACAGTTTATGTATGAGAAATTTCTAAAGGAAGGAGTGTTTAATTTTCTGGCATTTCAGTGGAAGAAAAGAAGTAGTTATCTGTAAATTCCATCAATGAGCTATAGGAGCATTAAGATCACATTCAGGGGTTCCCATGCCAAGCAAAGAGGTGCAAGCAGAGAACAAGTTTTAGAACAAACTTCTGAGAACAACAAGAAACTAGGATGCAACATCAAAGCAGTATTTTAAACTCTTAAAAGATGCAGATTGACAGGATAGTACACATAATAAATGATGCAAAAAAGAAAACAAGAAATATTTGTGAATGATTCAACCCTTAGGAAAATGTAAATAAATCTAAGTAGTTTCAAAACTGATGGAGCTGTGTATGATACTGGAGACTTTCAAATTAAGGAGTAATAGGGTGTTGTTAGAGCATATAATTGTGAGAGATCCACCCAAATCAACAGATTAAAATAAGCTAATCAAGACAACTCCTTCAAGAACACCCTAAGTATCTGCCAAGGTAAAGGATCTGCATGTTTTTAGCAACATAAGAATGCTTCAGTGCAAACAGAGCCCTTCAGTTTATCACCCACAGTCAGACTAAGCAGTCATTATTTAATCTAAGCATCTAAACCAGTCTCAGGGAACAGCTCTATCAGGTATAATGTTGAAAAAAAGGCCTAAATTGCATGAGAGAATTAAGCTTAATTTAGGTTGTCAATCTGTGCTGGTCTGATCCCAATTCCGTAGGAGGGCTTGTAGCCTACGTATTGAAAGGAGTCACATAGCTGGAGCTCAAACAATTGCAAAAAGCAAGTTTTTCCCCAGGGCAAAGTTTCCAAGTAACAGTGCAATCTCAACATTGTTTTGAGAGGATATATACCATGTCCCTGCCTGTGTTAGAACTGATCCAGAAAAACAGAAATAGCAGTACAGTATTTGTTCAAGATAACAGAAAGATAATTTGCAATTCCAACAAGCTGCTTTCACCCTTTTGTTGTAAAATATTATTATAAAAAACATGGTATCTTTAAAATCATAGCTAGCAAACCATAAACAGATATTAATCTCTGTAGCAACCTGCATTTATGATACTTTGGGTTGGGAAGGGTGAGAGGCCATATTAACAGGATAGCTGAACTTATTCACAGTCTATCTAAATTTAATTAATTCTTAACAGTAAATTTTCAGAACATTTCTTTGGGCTTGTACCAACAGTGACACAGGATAGCATGCTATTGTGTACCACCTGACCTTTGGTAAGTGTGTACAGCTAAAGATTAGAGCTACCTTACTTAGCTCTCACCCTAAGCTACCAACAATAAAAGTTTATTATTAGAAATGCAACTCATGATGAGAAGAATGACCTTGTCACTACTGTACTGAATGGGAATTTTGGATACCTTTTGTGGTTCTGGAAAATCAGCCCTTAACCTTGGATTTTTACCTGTCTGGAATAACAAAGGAACTAGTACGCACTCTCTATAAAGAGCCCTGCATATCCAAATCAGTGATTTTGTAATTATCAGACACTACAGTAACAGATATCGTATTAAGTATTGAGAACTGGCAACCATAACAATTATTATTACTCTTCCTTTGATTTCTGCACCGTAGATCACAGAAGTACCTAGTTCACTATTAATTTCTTCAATACTTCCTCACAGCAACTAAACAGAATTTCAAATTTAGCTATTCCTACCTATCACAGGTCCAGTGATTGGTTGAAACAACTAGAATTGTTAGATGTTCATAATACACATAATATTATAGATATAATATAATAGATATATATATAGATATAATATATATAGATATAATAATAGATTGATGTAATATAATAGATGTTAATATACACATAATATACACATAATACACAAAAGGGCCTTTTTCATACTTTTAACTTGTTAAATAACTTTCAGAGGTTTTCACACATAAATGGTGTGTTTTAATATAAACAAAACAAACTTTAAAGTGTAAGGATCACCAAGTACTCATTGGCCAGCTACTGATGTATTTGTTAAGCATATGGAAAGAACAACCAAACAGGACAGCTGAGGACTAGCATATGCTAGTCGTGACTAGTTAATTAAGTGCAATAAAAAGTAAAAAGATACCATCCTTACTATCTTTTGATGTAAACTCTGTCAGAGAAAATAAAGTCAGGCGTTGGACAGAGCATGGAAAACATAATTTACAAAATTCTCATAAGGTGAAGAGATAAACCACACAGTTTGTTTGGTAAGGTCATATGCACATTACTAACATGAAAGGAGCAGCAGTTCTCAAGCATATGATGCATCCAATAATGTATTTTTTGAGTTTACTGTACAACAGATGCTGGGACAGGCCAACTTCCCTCTCACAAAAACAGAATGAGGAAGCAAGGGCAGGTCCCACACAGGAAACTGTACCATGTACACCAACTGTGCAATTATTTCATAAAGCCTCTGATTCTTTTTTATGCTAAAAGACAAGGTATCACCTGCCCTAAAATTTACTTCCTTCCCTCCCTCTCATGAAGATGTTACCTACCGCAGCATGCAGCTACTGAAGTGGAAAGCAGGAGGAAACAGGACACAGAATCAAACATCTGCAGTCCATGTTTCAATATAAAATATGTGCAGATGTTAAAACTTCATGCCAAAATAATTTTACAGATTAAAGATACATTGATTACACATGCTCAGACTTTAAGAAAAATACATAAAGCAGAAGTGGTTTTACTCTGCAAAGAAGAAAAAAAAGGACTAGCAAGTCACATTGCTTAATATTGTTAAATTTGCTTAAGTGGTTGAAATGTTACATACTCCAAGTGCATAGAAGTCCTTTTTAACTCTGAATTTGAACTAATTTGTCTTTGAAACAAAGCTAAGCCAGGAAAGTTTCAGAACCACACGAAGGCTTTTTCAGAATTAATTTAAAAAAACAAGTGATTCACTAAAAAAAAAAAAAAAAAAAAAAAAAGACACATTAAAAAGACACCTCCTCCTTCTATGGAGTGGGAACATTTAGTCAACATAAAGCAGAGGAAAGCTCGTACTAGATGGAAAGCCAAGGAATATCTTTATTCTTTTTTTCTTTCTTTTTTTTTTAATTGTTTAAGGGAAAAAATGCTTTCATCTGATATTGAAAAGGGTATATATTAAATAGACTTTGTGCATGATTAAAAAGAAAATTGGATACAAAAAATACAAGCAACAACAGCTGATTTATAAAAATATGTAAAATTTTAACATAGTTAAGCACTGAAGAGCTACTGACAAGCAAGAATGAGTTGGGAAATGTACCACTAATGCCTGGGGGACATTTTTGTCACCAGAAAGCCTGCTTAAACAAAACCTAACCCGCTAAGGAAGCTATTTCTCCATTTGTCCATCTTTGCCCATTCTGCCTCCACCTTCTTCCAGAGATTAACACTTCCAGAACAGGTAATATTATTCCTTAACTAAATCACTTCTGATAAAACATCTGTTTTCAAACGCTTACCAAAACCAACTGAGTTTGATAGAAATAAATAGAGAGTGACTATCCATATATGTGTTTCCTAGCAAACTTGAGAAGAACCTCTAGCATAAGAAACCTAGTGGGAGATGTCTCTGCCCATGCAGTGGAGTTGGAACTACAAGGTCTTTAAGGTCCCTTTCAACCCAAGAAAGAAAGGCAACAAGGCAATGAAAAAGCAGGTGACTAGACCTTAACTCAAACCAGGTGAGCTGTAAAAGTACATCCTACTCTGTCCCAACATCAGGCCTTCAGGAGGCACCCAGAAACACATCCTCTTACCTCTACAGAAGGCGGGTTTGTACAGCATTAGATCGTACATGTGTTAATCATCATTTACAAACACACAGCAAGCACATAAAAAATTTGTAACCCAAAGAGTGAATTCTTCAGCAAGTATTTCACATTCTACATCTCAGTTTCTCAGGCTGGGGTAAAGAGAGGAATTTCCTACCTTTTTTCTTTTAAAGATTTGTAAAAATGAGTCAATCAACTCAACTCACTAGGAGGAAAGAAAATCCAAACTAAATACAATTGTTTTTAACATGAAAACAAACTAGACACAGAAACAAATTGTGTACACTTTAGACAGGTATAATTTAATCTATAACTGGATTTGTTAGTTTCTATAATTAATTTTCATACTAAATGCATTGATAGGTATTATATTCATATGTGGTCGATTAAGTAATGAAAAGCCAAAGGAAACCACTTGTTTTCAAATATAAATGAGCATACACACAGCATACTCGTTTTCTCCTATTTTGAGGTATAATAGAAACAACATGCTCCCAAGATTTCAGAGAAGTCCTATTTTAAAGCTGGAAGAGGTGGGGAATGCTAAAAAGGACTCAATTATTCTCAAAAAATATTTATCTATTTCACTGAGATAAAAAAAGCTGTTACCTCAAAGAAAAAAGGACCTACTTTTAGGAATGTTAAAAAAGAATGAGTACCTAGGATTTCAACTGATATTTGGGAATGTATTTTTATAACTTGGAGCTTTACATTTCAAAGCAATTTTTTTCAGATTTCCTGTGGATTATGTTACTAATTGGGAATATGTGGGAAATATTTCCCACCATTATGTTTATAAAAGTCAAGTTCCCGTGATAATTAGCCACAACCCTAACACACGTGGAAAACATTAAAATCACTTAAAATGATTGTGTTGATTTTATGTAACACAATGTACACTTTAAATACATAAAAAATTATACTGGGTCAATCCAAAGGTCCACATAATCTGACAGCAACTAGTGGTAGATGCAAATGCCTACAGGAAAGGCTAAAAAAGATAAGCAAATAATGATACTTCCTCCAGTAAGTGTATTAGACATTTAGCAGCATGAGATTCTTGGGCTTTCTATCCCATAGGCTATATCTGTATTTAGAAGTCATCAGTGATTGCTTTCTTCCAGCATTTGTTAAAGAGGTTTATAAAACTGTAAATTTTTGCATCCACAATATTCTGTGACAAGCATTCCCACAAACTGGTAACACATGCACAAAGAATCATATCTTCTAGTTAATTTCAAATTATCCTGTTAGTTTAATTAACAGTTGTTAAATTAGAACAAATACTAATTTCTTATTTATCTCTTCCCTCCATCTGTGATTTAATCCCTTTAGACCATTAGCATGACCCACTCACGTCCAGCTTTTTCTCTTCCAAGCAGAGGAGCATGAAATTGTTCCTTATATTGAGAAAGTTCCACACCTCTTACTAGTTCTCTTAGTTCCAGGAAGAACTATAAACATAGATAGTTTTTAAAAAATAGATGTGCCCTCAATTTGTACCATAGCACAGTGATGGCATTACTCACATTTTCTTCATTCTGTTCCTACTAATTGTCCAAAGCATATTTTTTTTTTTTTTTTTTTTTTTTAAATGCTGCTGTGGATTGAACTGACGCTTTCAGAAAATACTGTAACTTTTCAGGAGTCATTCCTCTGTGGTGATCCTGTCTTCAGGAACCGTTACCTGTATCCACAAGCTTAGAACTGTTCTCTCTTACCCCCAGATCTGTGACATTTATCTATTCATCTGTCATTTTATTGAGCAGTTCATCAAAGATTTTTTGCAATACTTCACTGTGAGCCTTTGCTCTTCAGCTCCCTTTTCACACCATTTACAAATACAGATGGTGTCTGCCCCAAAGTCCAGTATTGCCTTCATCTCCATTTATCCTTTAATCAGGTAATCTATGCAAGGACTTTCTTTTTCAGCTTTTAAAGAAACTTTGGTAAGTTGCTTGTCAAATAGTTTTGGATGATCCAGATAGGTTACAGCATCCAGATTTCCCTGTTCCTTATGCTGATCAGTTCCTGTAAAGAAGCCAGGAGGCTGTGATGCATGACTCCTATTTACAACTGGTGTTTTGACTTTTTCCCAAGGTTCTATGCAAATATCTATACCCATTCATTCTGCCTTAATGGAGTTGGAGCTGATCTGCCCCATACAGATGTTAGACTTTGATCTCATAACTTTCTAGTCCTATCATATAAGGCAGTCTCAAATACCCTGAACTAGAGCAGTTTAATAAGAGTAAGACTTGCCAAAATGTATTATTCATGCACATGCTAAGATCTGGCTTTCTGGGAACTGATACCAATTAAGTAAAATAGACAACTGTATTAAAACCAATTGCTTCTTTTGCAGCTAATACTATGAAAGTGGAAAAGTATTTTTCAAAGTTAATGCATCTGTTTAAAAAATGTCATCTTTTTAATGACATCTTAGTAAACAGCAAAACTCTAAAAATGCATCTTAATACTCTCTCCAGTTGAGTGCAAATACAGAGAATTATGCTCAGGTTGGTGCTTTCTCCATTAGGAGACTAATTCTGCTTCAATTGTTTCCTAGATTCCCCCCCCCACTGAATCAAACTGCTGAAAGAGGACCCTACCTTCTGTATATAGGATGATTACATTTTGTAAAACACTCCCATACCTTTTTGTAATAATTTTTTTTAGTCAAAAATGCATGTCTACATTTGCCAGATTCTCTTTCTCCTTGCTCTATCAGTAAGCTTATCACACACAAAAAAATTCTATATGTCTTCTAATGCTTCCTGACATCAATTTAAACTCATCATTCAAGACTTTCTCCATGCCTGCTAAGGTCACAGTTCCTCAATTTATCTCCTAAAGAGGTAAATGCTACAGTATAACTGATAGAAGAAAGCAACTCAGTAAAGTAAGATATACCATTTAATAACAACAGTATAAGATGTCACCTAGCTGAAGTAAGTCTTGGAAAACTAAAACTGAATTAACCAACATGTCTGCAGTACACCTGATTTTTCATATCCTCTATCTACCTGCTTAGCCCTGGAAGGGGGAAAGAAATAGTTTACACACAACAAGCATCCCTAACTGCTGCCTTGCAGCAGCCTGATGCTATTTATCAATAAAGCCAAACCAACCATCACTGTCAACTGCTTCATATCTCACAATGGGTAAATAATTTTCATGTTCTGATTTTTGCTCCTCTGAAAAATGAAATTCTGATAAAGCATTTTGCATTAAATAATAACAGTGTATTTTTCTTTTCAGAAGTCGACAATCAGTTGTTAGAGCTGTAAAACTACTACACTTCATGCCAATAAAAACAACTTAAATTGCTAGTCCTTTTAGTTTATTACCATATCAGGAAGATATAACTCAAATTTGTAATCAACAAAAAAATAATTATTAGTCCACAAGCATAAGAGAAGAGTTTTTCCTGTACTGCTTGCTGAAGTACAGTTCTGGTCTATATCACTCTCAGTTCCCAAGCCTCTTTCCACCTCTCCTTATCTCGCTCTTCATTTTCCCTCTGTCAAAGCCTATTTTTCCAGGAAGGAAAGTTATGGTAAAGATGAGGAATATTGTTCAGCACCTCTTTGCCCTTTGGCACTGCTATCAAACACTGGGATTTTATCTGTCACATTAGCAGAGATCTTACAAAAAACACATTCCTTTTGTATAATGTACATGGTGGTCACTCAAACAATAACCAGTAACAGATGTCTAAAGAGAGAAGAATGGACTATTTAAATAGAACTTTATAAATTCTGATGATACTTTCCCAGATTGGAAACCTTGACACTTAATTTATAACTATCAGTATGGCCATATACTTTCTTTTGTGTGTTTATTTCTAATGCCAACCTTGGTAAGTGTACTTTGCCGATCATTCCTGAAGTTCCACTATGACCTTGCAGATAATCTTACCTTCAATTTGCATTCATTTAATAGTGTATAGATAGTGGTGAAAAATGAAAAGCTCTTTGTAAAGAATCCTATACACCCAAACAAGGAATTTTGACAGGGGCTATAAACATAAATGCACAAACATAAAACTACCGGTGACATTCAGTACACTGCAATGACTATCTAAGAAAGTTTTTCTTTCAAAGGAAACACAGAAGTATAAAAGAAATGCAACCTGTCAGAGTATTTTCCATTGAAGTTGTAGTGTTACAAGATTTGTACTAAAGTCTGCTTTCTAGGGATTTTAAAAAAGCATTCTCACTCAATATGCATGGGAAATTAAATAACAAGTGCTTTAGATATGATTACCATGTAGTACTACAAGAAAGTGTTGGAGCTTTTCAAATTCTTCATGAATCTACATATGTAAACCAATAGCACTTTTACTTATACAGAAACAGTAGAACTAAACCTCAATTTAGCATAACATAGAAGCAGGGTTTTTTAAAGCTACAATCCTTATAAGGCTGCATTACATCTATTTATCTTGTTTTCACTATCTCTTTCAACAAAGATTCCTGTACATATTTCGGGTTGCAGTTGCTTAAGAAAAAGGCAATTTTTTTAAAATTGTCATTTAAAAAGTTAATCTCAGCTATAGAGACAAAGGATAATGACAATAGTAGCAGTAATAGAAAATAATAGATTTTAAAAGACAGGGTGAAATTCTGCCATTTTAACATCTCTGCATAGATGCAGAGCAGGATTTACAGACAGACAGTTAAGAGACAATTTGTTGTACTTCAGGACAAAACATATCCTTCAGGATCTTTGAATTTGAAAATAAGTACAAACAAGCAGAATTTTCACATTCCTGATTATATTTTTAGAACAGCTGAATAAGATGAATAATAATACCACAAAACATGCAACCCTAACATTTTAAAGCTTTCCAACTAGCCTCAATAGCATAAATCTACTTGCATTTGCTCAAGAAATTCAGCCATGCATTCCAGGGTCATTTGTAGGGAATACACTTCCCCTTTCTTCTAAAGGCAAGGCAACAGTAGTATCCTTGTGTAAAAGTTTTATCCTCTGTGGAGAGTAGATAAACAGATCTATGAAGCATTCTTGCAACAGACAGATGATATTATAGGCCAGAGAGTCGTTTTTTTTCTTCCGTTACAATATGCACCTGTACCACTGTTATTGGAAACCCACGAAGTTCAAAAATAGAGGTGGACAAGATGGAAAGGCCTCTTTCCATAAAGCAAAAACTCTTTCAGATAGAACTTCAGCAATCTCTACTAGTAGTCAGAAATGTTGTATTAAAATACACAATGATAGATACTACTAATATAATGTGATTTCACTGGCTTAAAGAAAAAAATCTACAGATGTCATACAATTGTAAGCATGAAAATTGTAAGCGTAAAACCAAAGGATGAGCTCTCTCCTGCAAAAATCACCTACAGACATCAGTAGATAAACCTATGTCATCTAAGGATCTTTAACAATCTCTACAAAGCTAGACTGCTATGGCTGAGTTTGCATTCCTACATGTCTGCATTTCTCAGAAGAGCCAAGGCAGGAAAAAGTACACTTCAATATATTAAGTAAAAAAAAAAACTTTTTTTTTTCCCCATGGATTTCAACAGAAAAAACCCCCTGCATTACAAATGAGATGGAAATAACCCTCCAAAAGCAAAAACTATGCTAGCCTCAACTGTCTTTTTTTAAAGGAATGAAGAAACTGAGATGACAGCATATGACAGATTACTGTTTCTGGATGTCATGAACACAGAGGACCACAGAGATAGGAACAAGTGAATGCACTGTACCCTTTATCTGATTCACCTTAGTAAGAGGAAGACAATAAAAATAACTTCACTTTAATATGTCTGGAATGTCTTTAAGCTTCATTATACTTATAGCCATGTATTTATATATTAATATTATTTTTTGCTTGAACTTAGTAACAGTGGTCCACTTACAGGTTTTTAAAAAGACAGAAAGACAAACATTTGTATATAGTAAACACTGCAAAAATACACATTATTAATCACCTAATAAGACCTATGATGTTGCTAAGGGACACAGCTGAATGAAGAGGAAATATTTCCTAACATGTCTGACACCAAGAATGAATTTCTGTGATCTGCTCTAAAGTAATGAACATCAAAGGGAACACTAGGGACTAGGGTGTGTAAACATTTTAATTCATTAATATTAATGATTATTGCATGATAAAGTGCTAGATGCTCCAATCTTGCTGGCTTTAAAGTTTTTCAATAAGGCCTTCAGCCTTCCTTTATTAATCTGAAAAAGTTACACTAAAAACTAAGAGATGAAAAGTTATCCTGATCCTAATAGAAGTTATTATCTTCTGGAAACTATCAATAAGTTATAAAGCTGAATGAGCACGACTAGCAAAAAAAATTATTAATTTATTGTACTCAGTGAAGTCTTTAACAAAAATTTCACATTTGATACTTCAGTAAAACAATAAAAATAACAGCCTACAGAAAAAACGTGCAAATTTATCAACCAAGCTTTGTAAAACATTCAGACAAATACACAAGTGTACAGAAAGCCACTAAGAGAAAAATACTAATACAAAAGATAAACATATATACACACAAACACATACAAAAAATACATTTTTAAAAATAAAATGTAACTATAATTGTAGATGGCAAAAGAATCATAAAATTGAAAGAAAAAACAGATTAATACAGATTTTCTTTTTTAAAATAAGTTTTATTTGTTTTCTAAACAAGCAATATCTTCCTATACCACTGAAGATGTGGACTATTTAAATTTATTTTATCTTCCACTATCTGATTAAAAGCAGGAATAGCAAGGAGATAAATGTGATGGGAAGCACCATAGAATTCTCTGCTAACTGAACCAATATATTTAACCTACAGCCCTTTCTTTGGATTAGTACTGGGGAAGGATAAAACATTTTTTGTATTTGTTTCACTTCAGGTGCCTTAAGCTCTCCTTCCAGGATGTAAAGGAGAGAAAGCCTATAAAGCAGTTGTGCCCACTATACCCCAGCATCTGGGTATTTCTAATCTCTCCCCTATTTCAGGCTGCCAAAACCAGACTTTCAGCCATTCCAGACAATCAATTTTCCATCAGTCTGAGTATCATTTACTACTCCTAAACCTCATCTTGTTACTGAGCCATTACCAGTTCCTCTTTTACTCCCCCTGCTCCGTACTTTGGTAAAGGAAAGGGCAAGCAGATGACTATTGCCCTTTCCCAGCCTTTTCTCAGCCTTTTAGTTCAGCTTTTGGTTTGACACTACCTGCATATCCCTGGCACATCCTGCCAACGTTCATGATTAATCTCATTCTGCTCCACTGCTCTACTAAGGATTTTCAGCAGTTTTTGCTTTGTCTGCGTTTTGATGTTGATGGGTATGTTTTGTTTTAAGTAAATCATCCCATCTTTACTTTCAAATTAGACAGACTCCATCTTTATCCTTCTAAACTTCATTTCAGCAGGGTACACTATGATCACAGGAGATTCATTCTGAGTACAACATTTTCTTAGATAAAAACTGAAGCTATTAAACAACTGAAACAGATTTTCGTATGCATGTATAACTTGGTGGGGAGTTGGCCCAAAGGTAAAGGGCCCATCACAAAACTCAACTTACAATCATTGCTGCTTGTTTAAAGCCTCTGATTTGTTATCATTCAAAAGACTGCAATCCATAGCTGGTAGGTATGTCTAAAGTTAAAATATTAACCTCTTTTTAAATATATATATAATATATATATGAATATATACAGCAATAAACAAATCATATAAACACTATACAGTATATATATACATTCAAGAGGCCAAACATGTCAGCTGACACTGGGAGGTGTGAACCACTAAAATAGTTAGGAACAGTTTAAAGGAACTCTCTTACTATGCAGTTAGAAGATGATCTGCTGATTCTATAAAAAATACAATTACTGTATTAAACAAATTTTTTGCACAAAATTTACAATTTAAGCTTCAAGATTAAAATCTTGGAAAACCAAATTAGTATTAAATATTTAGTTTTGACTTACAGATAATTTGTTGCTTGGCTTTGTAATCTATATTTATCATTTTTCCATCAAGGGAAGTGAAGCTGATGAGACAGCTGAACAGGAATGATGAAACACATTGATTGTCTTTTTCATATGCTCTTTATGAGAACTTGAAGGTTACCTTTAACTGGGCAAACATTTCATTTAAATTTCAGCACTTATAAAACACCTGGTCTGACTGGTATTCAGCAGCAGGAACAGAATTCAGGCAGCAAAGAGCATGTGAGTATTAAAAATTAAAAGACAGTGATCTACAAACTGAAAGCTTCACTAACCTCCTACAGTAATATTGACATACTTATTATATACTTTGTAAAAGTGGCTTTAAAAATACAGCTTTGGCTTTTAAGAGTTTCATATAATAGCTTATTCTGTCAGCTGACTGTTCCTAAAACTGAATTTCCCAATAACTTAGCTCATTCATAATGCAATTCTGTGTGTATTCTGATAATTTAAAGTGGCATGGATTTATAGACTGATGTGGGGTTTTTTATCTCTTAGATAACATACTGTTGGGAATTTGTTGCACAAATTTTAGATTTGTGCAAATGCATAAGAAAAGTTCTGGTGAAATACTTCAACAAAGTGCCCATCAGATAATGGAATTAGTGGCAACCCTCTCAGGAGTAGTGGCAAGTTTTAGTTAGTAATTATACAGACTTACTACTATGTAAATAAAAAAATCCTTACCAAACTTTTGTAGATATATACAGTAAGTTTTGGGGTTTATTTGGGTTTTGTTGTTACCTATAAAACCTCAAAGATACACAGAAGCTAAACACATAAATATATTAATAAAGACTTTGAGAACAGATCTAAAAGACAAATAAAAACAAATATTTATTATTTGACTAAAGATGATATTCATAAAAGTGCTTCTATGCCATCTTGCTCTTATTAGCTCCATATTATAAACAGTCAAAGAACAGTCTATCAGAAGTTGTAGTCTTCACAGTTTTTTGTGATAAGATATGGTGCTTAGATAACTGCACATTACCACCGCACTTGCAGTTCCTAATGGTAATAAGAATGCTGAAAATATGCATTAATTAAAAAAAAAATAAAACCAAAATTGTCAGCTATGCTGAAGCCTTGCCAGCTCTCATGATAACTGAGGACTGAAAGAGATGTATGTTCCTGCCCTACAGCTAAATTCCTGTCAAATAGTAGCTACAGAATCAATTTATTAACAGTATCGTACCTGTGCCTCCCAATTTAAACAGGTACAAGGACAATATTTATGAAATTTATTGCTCTGATATGCCTTTAGAGAGCCAAAAGCCAGTTGAAAAAAAATAATCCTTTGTTTTACTAAAGCCAGAGCAATGACGCAAAATTATTCTTTCATCAATTATCCATTTGAAAGTACTAAACTAAATGGAGACAGTAATTGCTGACAAATCCTAGTAGTAAACAAACCGGTTTCATATTTTACATATTATCAAGAGGCTACAGAATTAATGGTTACAGCCAAAGAAATGTTGACACAGTTGCAGATTGAGACTTAACATGCTGATCATGTTAAAATACTGCACAAGAAATATTTTTCCACTTTGTAAAAAGCCAGACTGTTTACATGTGTAAGTGGCTAGAGACCTTGTTGTCTGTGTGTGGTCTTAACATTTCAGTATCATAACTATGAATATAAAGAGAACCAGCATGAAATAACCTATTATATTTACAATGAATGCCAGACTGCTGATGTTAGAAGTGCTCAGATTTAAGTTACTTAAAATCAGCAGTACAACATCCATATAGCTACATCTGCACCACTCTTTATAAAAGTAATTAATAAATAAATTGAAACACAGCTTTTCTGAAAGTAAATAGAAGAATCATACTTCACAGAAGTTCACTTTTCTTCCCTTAACATTGTTTTGAAAGAAAATTAATTTGGAGAAAAAAAGAAATTAAAGATAACAAACACTGCCACTGTTAAAACTCAAGAAATTTTGAAACTATGGTAACTCCATTCTCTTAGCATATTCTCTTAGCATGCAAGATTTATTAAACTATTATAATTTTTTATTATAACAGTAACGTATCACAGCTCCAGCACATGGATGTCTTAAATCTCTAAATTGCTGGGTTTTAGCAAATTTTTCACCGCCAAAAATTTACAGCAAATTTTTGCTGTAAAATGCTGTTTCTAATTTACTTAGAAATCACTGGCAAGTGTTCTGCAACTACCAGTAACTTTAGATTAGTTAAATAGTCTACTGCTCTCATGGCTTACTAAGGAGAGCACTGTGAAACCACTGGGGAAAAGAACATGCAAGCTATCTGCAACACAAGGAGGTCAATGAGTAGGTTTATCATTCACACACATCTAAAGACTGCCACAGCTAAAGCATATCAGACTCTCAAATATCCACTCTAAGTCTAGCAATAACACATACAATTTAAAAAGGCAACTATGCAGCATAAATCAAGAATACTCTTCTTCAATAACTCAATTCAAGAATTATCAATATTTTTTACACTTGTTGAGATTTCCTCCCACAGCCAGCAATAAAAAGCAAAGGCCACCATCTTCCCTGCATCTATCAGTGAATCCCACTACCTATGGCTGAAATTTTTAAGATGTAATTGGAAGAAGACAGATTGAAAGGACAAGGTTGTTATCAAGCATGTAGGTGGGAAAGTTTACAGATTTCTGGTTCTATTCACCTTGGGTTTTCCCTAACATTTGTTTACATGTGAAAAGGGGAAGCGGGGAGAAGAAATTAAGTTTTTGTTATTAATTCTTCCATATACCTACTTATTGATATTTTAATCTGTGCACGGAAAAGAAGAATCTTAAAAATATTTTCTTCTATAAAATCACAGAATTAAAGTTAGAAGAGGCAAACTCAGAGATATAATGGATGAACAGAATCAGCACTGTGGGGCTACTCTAGTTCCATTTGAGACACACACACCGCACGAGGTTTATTTCTGTTCCATAAGCATTTAAGAAAAACAGATATGTCCCCAAAACCCTGTAAAAATATACTTCCCAAGTTAGAGAAATTATCAGTAAGTAATTAGAAAAGGAATACATATTCAGAGTAATTCACTATAAAAACAAACACTAAGTGACCCCGAAAGGGGTTTTTCTGGGTTTCCTCAAAAGAAGCAAGCAGTATGTCTCTGCAACCAGGTGAAAATATAAGCAACTAACGCTGTCTGAAGAGGAGGAGTTAGCTAAACTGTACCTGGAGCCCAAGCAGCAAAACTCCATTCCCACGCCTACTCCAGCCCGTCAGGCCAAATGCTGGAGGGGGACAAGAGCGCAACCTCCCCATCCCATCCCCCTGCTCCCCCCACAGCCGGGGTGGCGCTGTCCGCCCTAGGGCTGGTGCTGAAGCCTCCCCCGCCACGCCCCCTCGGCCCCCCGTGGCTGCATCACTTGGGTCACCACTGTTGGCTGCTTGCTCTTAGGGCCCTGAGCAGCTTCCTCCAGCGCTAATGTTTATCACCTGATGCTTTTATACCATTATACCATTGCCGTGGGAGATCAACCTCTGCATATCAAACTTCAGCTTGCAGAAAAGGAGCAATATGAGAATTATATCCCACCACCATGACTGGACTCTTTAACAGAGTTTATTTTTTCTTACTATTTTTTTTTTTTTTTTTTTTTTTTTTTGTTAATAAAGCTTTATGTGCATTTCTGCAGTATAGAATTACTTGCAGACATTCAATATTTTGTTCTAGTGTAGAAAGGTTAATGGATTGACTGAGGACAGCTGCAAACAACAAAGATTGACCTAAGATTTTATTTTGTAAAATGTCAGATTGCAGTCAGGGGAATCACAGAAGGAAGTTCCAGAGGACACAAGTATTCAGTGGCAGATTTTCTTTCTGTTTAGGTAGCAGCATTACGATTCTAATCCCATTACCTGTTCATGTGCAATCTGTTCCTTAGAATATTGATGGTATATTATTGCATTTTCATACTTATATTCAGCTGGGTATCTGCAATTTAAAAAGTTAAACATACACCCCTGATGTTCAACAACAGTTATACAAGTCAATGTTTATCCCAAATTGCTCCCCCCTAGGACACTGACCTTCCACAGCCCGCTCCACAATCCTCCTGCTTTTCATTTTACTCTTTCTAGTTCTGTCCAATCTGTAAATCCCTCTAATGTGCTGTTATAAACATGAAAGCAAAAGAAAGGGAGATGTTTGCTGCTGAGGACAAGATTTCAAGGAACAGAACTTTCATTGTCTTTTTGCTTTGTGGAAAAGTCTGGAACCTTCACCTTTAATACATGGGAACCTCCATTACAGAGCCCACAAGAGAGCTGCCATTTGAAAAAAATCTTGCTAATTTTTACCACACTAGTAAGACAGTAAATAGCATCACATTTAAAACACTGTTTGGACATTAGATTTGGACTAATGTGTTACTACTTAAACATTTAAACACGTAGTGTACTGACTTTTTGTTAAGAGATTCAAACCATTACTGAAAAGACAAGGGAACTAATCATCTCGAGGATCACTGAAATCAGAGCCTACCACTTGCTGATCAACATCTCAGCAATAAATCTGTGTGGTAATCCAAAGAGAAAGCAGAAGTATTTCAAAATCATATACCAATATGATGACAACCACCAGCAGCAGAGAAGACAGTGATGAGGGCATTACTATAAAGTAGATGTTCACAGTGACTAAGCTCATTCTCTTAAACACCACTATGTTGCCTACTCTGAAGCTTCTATTTGCATCAACTAAAAGTCATTAGTATCTCTATAGACAAAGTCTGGTGTTAAAGACACAACCACTTAAATGGAATAGCAATACTGTAAAGAAGGATATAAGTTAAGTTACTTCACGAATACCTGTACTCTCTGAAGAGTAGGCAGAGATTTATATTACTATTTAGAAATACTTTCAAAAAGCTCCACAGATAATGACTGTTAATGGTGATATTGAAGTTCTCTACTTTTTGCTTCTTTATAAAAAAAAGTTAAAGGTTGAAAATCTATTCCTAATATTTCTGTGTAAAGAAGGAATACCAAATTGGCAGAGCAATAAGATGTGAAATGAGGTTCTACTTATACCTGGGTCTCCAAGGAACAGGATGAGCAATGCTACTGGTAATTCCAGAGTATTTTCTCCTTCTAAAGTAGTTTTGAATTTGCAGTCCACTGTGACAATCAAACTTGCTATTGTGTTTTAACAGTCTGTGGTATCCATAACATTTTGTTACAGATCCAATACCCTGGCCAATTTACAAGTGTAGAAACTGTATTCTGCCACCTCCATGTTCTCTCCTTGCAGTGAGAATACTGTCTTATATCAGTACATGAATAAGAGCTGCCTCACCTTGTCACAACACTGGCTACCAACAACAGAGCTTTAAATTATTTTAAAGTTGTACAGCTTGAAATCACATGAGATTTCTTGACTGTTGCAAAAGATACTCTAAAAAAAAAGTAGGTTCTAACAATATCTGAATATCATTTAACTATTGAACTTCTATTGTGTTCTACAACACTGGATTTTTCCTCCCCCAGATTTGTGTCATAGTTCAAATAGGAATTTACAAACACAGACTAAAACCTAATAGTTCCTACGTACATAATGTAGGCCTCTCACACAATGACATATGAACCAACTCAAATAGCCCAAAAAAAATGGCTTCGAATTAATCAAGAGGTTTTTGAACTATGTAATATGCTGGGTATCTGTAATTAAATGTCTTTAAAAATAATCAGTAAGTACGCTTAGTAGAATTCCAAACATTGTGCAAATTAAATCACAGTTCCTGCCCATTATCAGGCTGAAGGAAGAATATAGACAAAGAAACAATTTTCCTTAACATTTTTCAAGTCTTTTAAGGTGATCTCTAAGCACCCTGTGCTGTCACCAAGCAATAAAGGAAGATAAAATATTCCATTCTATTTTCTAACAATTGCTTAAATTGGCATGTAAAGATTTAACTAACGTCACATTTTAACAATTGTCTGAAGATATCTGTAAGTCAATGTTGTTCTTTTATTCCAAATCCTGTAAGATTTCTCTCCTTTGGGATGTTCATGGCAGCCAGTGATAATTTAATCGCCAGTCACTCCTACTCAGTCTTTTCCATATTATGCTATAAATACTCAGTACTTGGCACTTGAGGTGAAAATGTTTGTTTGCTTTTTTAAAATTGTGGACCTAATTTGCAACTTTTGATGTCAGTATTATTGTTATCAGCTAAATTGTTTGTAAATCCCTGGAGACATGGATTGGGACTATGTGAGTTTTAGCATCCAACAAAATAAAAACCAGAGACTTACAGACAATCCCACGAAAGGAATAGTTCTTTATAAGCTTGTTTTTCACTACTGAAGATTACCTTACTATGGCAAGGCAACACACTATGGCTGTGCTACTTACATTACTCTCCTTCCTCTTTTTGTAATATAGGAATGGTAGAATAAAGAAGGGGAAATTATATACTGTGTGACCCTACCAACTGTCAAATCCTAGGATCTTGGCATTGAACAGATCCTCTTTAATGGCTACAACTTAGCTCTTTCCCAACTCTTCAGTTCATGCAAATACTTTATGTACAGAGCTATACACTTCTATCAGCCTTTATCTGTGTGATACAAAGCAGGATAAACCACAACTATGTATATTTGGTTAATTATGAGTGCTATTAAATCACTGGTATATCCAATGAACAAAGATGACCCTCCGAGTTTAAAATAGAAGAATATTGGCCTGAACTTGAAAGGCTGTACTTAACTATATCTTATATAAACTATTATTTCACCAGCTGAGTGGTGTTAGATACACCAGGCACCTTACTACTCCCTGGAAACTAAGCAGGGCCTTGCAAAATGAACCTTGCACATGGGACAGACAACATTCTTCCTTATTATCTCTTCTCCTTACTCTCCTTCAAGACAGCTAATCAATTCCTCCACTAGAATCATATTTAATATGTACATGGCAAGTGATGCAGAATAAAATCTGTTTTGCTGGAACTTGCAGAGTCAGGATTCCATGCAAGAGGATCTGTCTGTAAATAACACAGATATCAGAAAAAGCAAAGAAGCCTTAGTGAAAGCAATTAGGAAGACAAGGAAGTATAAAACTAAGATGATGCTTGCTCTGAAGGCTTCATAAACAGACCATACTTCCCTAGCAAAGTGTACTTGTCAACAGGAAAAGATCATCTTGAAGCACTTCACTCACTGAAGCCAAGACTTCAGAACTGTCTTTACATGACCAAGAAGACAACAAACTATTATTTTCCCACTTTACCAAGTGAAAATCTCTCAGATACAAAAACTACTTCATAGTAAGAAGGCAGCGTTGTATTTTGTTTAGGCCCCATAAAAAATACAGAATTCTATGAAGTAAGGAAATTAAAAAAATAGTTCATTTTGATTTGTACTGACATCATGGATTGGAAAGACCTATCTTCACTTACCATTTTTTTGTATGACTAAATAAACCTATACAGCTAATAAGACTTTTATTCATTATATAAAGTTGTTTACACTTTATGTTCATTTGTCCCAGCAACATCCCACAAAGGCAAAAGCAGACACATTCTGCTAAAAAACAGGACAGAACAACACACAACAGCAGAAGGGCTCAAATAGAGACAAACTCTACAAACTTTGGTCTCTATTGTAGGAATACTTTTTTGTCAATTAAGATACCACTCTTCGAGATATAGTTCTTTTTTCAAATGTATTTCTGACATTACTACTAAATTTCTTTATTAACCCTGGAACTTCCCACTGCTTGTGGTAATTCAAACAGTGGGAAGGGATTCAGGGAATAGTAATAATATAAAAAACCCACACCACAAAAAAACCCTAAACAAATAAGCCAAGATTTTCCCATATGAAATTTGGTGACACAATTTGTATGACTGATATAATAGCATCTAAGAAATTTATCTTGATTCTACCTTTTTTCTTAATAATGCAAGGTAATATTGAATTCTAATGAAACATGCTCTTTCAAACAAGATGAGGCCCAGTTTATATAGCAGAATAAACACACAATGCTCAAAGTTTTAAACAAGTCATCTGGAAAATTAACGTAAAAAAAAAAACATAAGAAAAGGAGATACAACTAAAAAGACCTGTAGAAGTCTGCATGTTAAATTGCAAAGCATGAATCTCACTAGCAAAAGCTGCAATCATACACACTTGAAATCACAATAATATTTTCTTAAGCCTGGTGTCTCACAAAGATTCAGTTACAAGTATTTCCATTCAAAAGAGGGAAACTAGCATAAGAAAAAAAAAACACCAGTGGAACTCCAGATCATTAGGAGTGAATATACTACGCTACACTACTTTATATTCACCTACTTGTTTAGCAACTTCCTTTGCTTTGTAACATAGAATCATACAAACCTAAAGTCTAATTTCAATTTTTTTCATAATTCTTTTCTCACTTTATCCTTCTTCTCACAGTCTTGGCCACGCAGGGGTTTTCATTTTATCCTTTTCATATTAAAATCAAAACAGACTTTTTGGCTGTATCACTTTGTCAGTGTAAGCACTTCAGACTTTGACACTATAGACAAACAGACTGCATTTAAAAAATACAAATTAATCATTCTGAGGAAGGCTGTTGATGAAATAAATTATTATGTCTTTAGTGCTGCTATAGTGTGCTGGCAATATATTCCTACAGGCTCTGATCCAAAGCCAGTTGGACTTCAGTGAGGTTTGGGTCAGATCCACTACAGAAAAAAAATAATTCAATAGTGGTAAGTGAAATCTAAGATGTATAATTTGATTAGAAAAAACTCCAAGTAGCACTGCAAGTAATGGTGACTTCTTCACAGCTCATACAGATTTTTAGTTCCTTAAACTATTATTAAAAAAGCCTGGAATTTATAGTTTTTTGCCAACCACATTGTCACAGCTTAATTGAGCAGCTGTCAACTGTTAGAAAATAACTGCATCATCATCCCTTTTAGAAGAACCACTGTGGGAAGTGAAACATGGGTTCTAAAGTTTCCGGAGTCATGGTAATGAATCTGTTTTCATCAGGTGACCATGAGTCATCATTTTATCAGCAGTTTAAAGGATTTTCACAATAGTTAAAATTCATCAGTGCTCATGCTTAGCAATCACTGCTGGAGAACACTGAAACAGGGTGCCATGTCCTGTGGTACCGTTATTTAAAGACAAGTTTGGCTATTGAGTCAAGAAAAATACTGCCAAGTCATGGTTGGATAAGTTCTGCAGTGGACAAAAAATGCCCAGAAACTAAGCTTTTACTTGAGAATTGAAACTGAGCAGTAATTTTGCTTTTAAAAATAGGCTCATTTTAAGGAAGTTCTGAACCACACAGATGAAACATAAGAATAAAAACGTGTCGTCAGCCTCTCTTCTCCCTTTTGCTCCACAGTCTAGTCAGAACACACTCGTGTACCAAATACTCAGATCACTTCCACATACCAGAATCTATCTACATTGTTCAGGGTGGGGTAGAAGGCATATGAAAAACAATTTAAAAAATTTTATATTAAATTCTCATGTTACCAATATCAAGAGCGAAAACTGTATAATTAAATTCTTTGTACATGACATTACCAGGTACTATCTGAAACATGGATCCCTTTACCTCCCAGCCTACTAACCTCCATCTGAACTCAGTGGAAAGAATTGAAAAACGTCACCTAAGTGCAAGCTAAATTGCTCCCAGGACCTAAATACATTCAGTGACCCCATGTAGCATCTCTGCTAAGCCCTAATGTTTTGCTGGACTCGGCAAGATTGAAGCCTACTTCCAAGTTTCCCATCCCTTCCTCATTCCCTTCTGGACTTAGGGGTCAAGCAGACAGTACCACCAAGATCTCCAAGAAACAGAACAATTTAGTGTAAGATACAGTAGTTCTGATCAAAAGTAAGGCACACAATAATTACCAGAGGGGTTATACCTTTGAAATATTTATATCTAAAACAAAAAATCAGTATCACTTGGTATGGTATATATCTAGAATCCCATACCACTTTCACAGTATGGGAGTGCACTCAATTAGCAAAAGCTTCATTTTCTGCCACAACTGGAACTATTATAACTAATCAGTTTAATTTATTTGATTTACCAAAAAAGCATAATGCAAGTTGAACCATTGTTTTATTCCTTATTTGAAGTGATCCCCATGAAAGTAGTGTTTCCACTACCAATGTTAACCCCTCTGGCTTCCTTTTCCTTTCTGCTCTGCTAACATTTTAGTCTCCCAACTCTTCATTCACCCATCATTTCCCTAGGCTTGAAAATTAATCCTCCGAGGTCAGTGAGGAAACTTCCATTGACTCCGGGAGGTTTAGAATGAGACCGCACACTTAATTTTCTTCCCCTCCACCTCCCAGCTTCCTCATTTCTCTCTCTGGAACTTATTTACTCATCACTTTAGACATTCCATATCTGGTCCCATGTAATTGGGAATTAAATGCAGAGTTAAGAAGAACTGAATAAATATCCCACCATCCATTATTATTGTTTTCTACTTCCTATTTTAAATCATATTTTTCCCCAAGGTCCTCTGTTATTTTCTTATGAAATTTAAGACTCTTTAGACAAGACTTACATGTTATCCATTCACATAGAAACAAACATCACAGCTGAGTGAAGTCTATGATGCTACTTGATAATAACAATTTCAACCATGGGTTGTGAATAAAGTTGTTTTGGAGAACACTCTCCATAAAAAACCACCATTAAATCATTAATATAGATATTCCTTATTTTCAATGACACAAAAAGTAAATATAAAAACATCCAGTACCCTTAAAATTCAACATATTTTATTCAGTTTGAAGAACTTTTACAAACCTTACTGATTCTAAAAAACTTAATCATACTATATTTCTACTGAAGCATCTGTAAGGATTTCACAAATGTCTTAAGTTTTTCAATGCAGAAAAAGAAACGGACATCTGAATATATTGGGTTTTAGTCATTAAAACTAAGCACTCTAAAAAAACCTAGCTCTTAAACTAAAAAGCTGTGTGCTAAACAGTTCAAAACCATTTGTAAAAAAAATATCTGTAGTATCAGTCTACCAACTGCATAGTCACAACATACAAAATAATTATCTTAAATACAAATGGTATTCCTTACTCTCACTCTCCATTTCAGAGCACTGCATCATGTATCTATGGCCTTAATGAGACAAAATGCATTTCCTATCCCTCACTACTTCTTATATGGGATCAGATAAAATTAAAAAGATGATAAAACCTACTTATTAACATACTTTTTTTTTCTCTTTAAACAACTTCAAAACTAAACATGCCAGTTTCTCACAGGGCAAACTATTAAAGTAATATTGACCAGCTAATTCAATGGACTCTTCACAAAAATGTGAACATTAATCTATCTAGCCCACCTAGATGTCACTTGAGCATCATACAAAAAGACTTATCTGACACAGAAATCTTTGCTGACATGCAATCACTCTGTTACATTTCAACTGCTAGCTAAAAAACATTAAAGAACTGGAAAGACTAAAGAGATCATGAACCTTTAGCATTAGAATTCTATTAACATATTTAAACACACAGAGAAAGGCCCTTCAGAAATCAACTGTTCATTTTCTTATTCCAGACCAAGGACACTAATACCCTCTACAGGTCTGCAAGCAGACCCTAAAATGACCCATGTGGCACTGTGAGAACATAAAAACATATTGGCTGATAGAAAAATTATCTTTCCATACTTTTACCTATAATCAACATCCTTTCTATGCACACTTTCTTTCATGAAGAATTCCTAAGACATGCAAAAAAAGATGTTAAGATGCCTCTGGTTATACTTCAGTACCTTAATGATTACATTAAGATATGCCAACATCAATAAAGGATATATACATAAGCCAAATTAAGGGGAAAATTTACCACGTTTAAGGCATGCAGTCATTTTTCTGTCCAATCATTTCCAATATTTTAATCTGTGTTCCTCATATAAAAAAAATATACTTGCTGCTTCAATGACACATGCAATTTAAAGGAAGCAAAAACTCTGAAGACCAAAAATTTTCATACACACTTCCAACATGGAATAATTTAAATAGATACCAAGGAGCTTTGCTGAAAAATTGATTGCAGTGTGTCAGATGACTAGAGGGAGCATTGAAACTATAATTATCTTAAGATATGTGCTGGCAAAGGCCTACAAATCTGAGACAGAACAGAGCTTTTAATTTCTCAACATAGGAAACAGTAAAGTAAAAAAAGGTTCCCTTTGAGCTGAGCTAGAAGTCTTCAGTGCTTTACAAATGAACAAATTGCAGAAAATGGTAAATGAAATTTTTCTAATACAGCCATAAAATTTACTATTCTTAGTCCAACAGTTTGGCATGAATAAAGCCGGTTTACACAGTTCTGGAGCAGAAATTCTTTTTAGTTTGTCCAAAGGTTCAAACAAGGCCTTAGTGATATTATTTTTCAAATCCATATAGAGTTCATGATTTTGCTTTAAGACTCATCTATTAAAGTTAAGATTTATTTCTCAGAACAGCAGTAAAATACTTTAGCAACACATAGAGAAAGTTTAATTAAATTCACATGGTTTATTTTCCAGATTTGGGGGTATTTTACCATGCAACACTTCATGAAGTATCAGTATTTCCTAAAATTTAAAATTGCTAATGAAATTAACTGGCATAAAAGATTATCTATTGCACATTACAACTGCTTGGCAAGTGAAGAAAATGTGTTTAGGACCTAGCTGTAGTTTTTTTATTAAGGTTTAAAGCTATTTTACTGCATCAATTATTTTATTTCAATCACTCTTAAGTGCCCATTAAACCAAGCTTGAGCTTGCTTTTCAAAAATAGGCCAAGTACTCCCTCTACTGAAAATAATTGACTGTTACACTGGAGATACAGAGATTCTCATATAAGAATGTGTAAAGGAGCAAAGCCATTAAACAAGTTAGACATATTTTGCTTTTAATTATATTGCAGTCAGCAAAGATTTAAAAGCCTGACAAGCTCTACTTTTTGCTCTCTTACCAAAAACATATACACGCTTACAAAATCTAAAAATTCACAAGTTGACAATTTAGAAGACAAGGTATGCTTGGAATATTTTTAGACTCAATAAAATACTCCTATTGATTTCAAACACAACAACCTAAAATAATATGGTATATTCTATATTGTCTATGTAGAGAGAAGTGAGAATATTGTCTGCCTTTTAATGGAGAATCTTCTTGAAAATCTCCTTGAAAAATTTATGTGAAAGTAGAACAGCCCTTAAAAAGGGAATTTTCAGATTAAATACAAATACAGTGTAACAAGATAAATCTGTGCACATCTGTGCACAAAGTGAATTCCAATCAATTTTTCACATATTAACATAATATATACAAGATATCTTTTAATCAAGGCAAAGTCAGTACAAGTTAATTTTCAGCATTGAGTCCATGCAAAAACGTATCCTCCATTTCTCAAAAACTATCAGAAAGAAAAAGTTCCATTTTATTGGAACTCTCAAAAGTTTTATCTATGATATTCCTTACCTACATGCTCAGTGAGAACCTACCCATTTGCTCAGATAGTCACCGATGTTAAATTACTTAGTGATTGCCAGGGTATGTGCCGAATACCAACCTATGGTGCCTCTGGTAGTTCAAGCAAGATGTAATAATGCAGGTCAGTTAATCAAATATCTTAAGGCTTTTTATCTAGTGAAGATATTTCAACTCACACCACTTGTTTTCTTTGCTTCTCACATTATTGTCATTTATATCAACACTTTTCAGCTAAGAAAAACAATAACAATGTCTTCAGCCTCAGCTTCTGCTATCAACATCAGCAGCATGTAGAATCAGATGAAGTGTGCTCAAAATGAAAGATCTTTCTCCTAACTCCTACATCAATTTAGAAGTGGTGAATAGTATAGATACACTGTCAATTTAATATTTGTAATAATGTTAAACAGTAAAAAAAATTAAAGCAAGCATTCTACTAAATAACGGAAGTTTTCCTTGGAAGAGAGCACATAGCCACACAAAAATTTAGTGTTTGATCTGCTTGTTCTACAGGTTGGTTACCCACAAACCCAAATTTCAACAGCTTCCACATCCTGATCAATCAAGAAGGTTCTTGTAGCTGCCCTCCACAAACCCAAGTCTGTTCTGTTAAGAAAATTCTTGGGAAAAAGACATTTCTAAGGGAGTAATACAATGCTCTAATCACTTCAAAATGCATGCATTATCTCAACTACCTTAAGACATACAAGATGACAGAAACAAGAGAGAAGGTCCAGAAGATGTGGTTTCACAATTTTTACTGAACAATTAGTTTTATTTCTTGATAAACTGATATAGTTAGAGTAGAACTATCAAGTACCATGTTACATAATGTTTTGAAAAGCATTACTCTCTACATACATAACCAAAAGTCAGAGACTGTTTGCAAAATAAACATCAGTAGCATTTTACTGGCTGTAAAACAACTAATCCCTGAAAATGAAAAAGGAGGCAAAAAACCCACGTAAATAAATAGTCAAGTGTGATAAATAGTTTAATAGCATTGCCATGCCTTAAACCAGGAACTCACATATACACTAACAATATTGTAATATATAGTAAGATAACAAATAACTCTAAATTTTATTTCAGGCAGAAAAGACTGTGCTATTGAGAATTCATGCAGTTTCTAATTCTAACTACACAACTAATCACTTACAGTTACATGATTTTAATCTCCAGCTGACCTCAGAAGCCCTCTGCCATAATACAGCAGTGATAAAAGAAGTTTGCTTCCAAAGAGAGAGAAAAGCTGATACAAAATATGCTACTACACCTGAAAGATGCACTTCTTCATCATCATCTTTTACAATCAACATACATGCATTCTAAGCAGTATTACAGAGTAGTTTTTTTTTAAATTAAAGCTATGGCATTCTACTTACCTTAATGACAAATTTATTGGAGGCCATGAGAGGTCACTGTAAGCTGGTCCTATAAAAATATCAATTAAAAGCGATCAGCACTAAAGAAAAACTCAGATCTCTACACCAACTGAAAGGATTATTTTAAATCTATTACTCTTTTTTTTTTTTTTCCATTACTGCTGTTCTTCCAACTCTATACTCTGCTTTAAGAAACCCAAGGAAAATTCTTATTTAATGGAGAATTTCTTAGCTACCTTTGTTGATTCTTTTAGTGAGCCTTATAGCTGTTCAGGCACTTAACACGCAACATATGAAATACAAAAACAGAACTATCTTTCAGGTAGTACCAAGACAGAGACAAACCTACCTAATTTACTCTCAAGAAACCATCAGAGAACAGCAAAAAAACCCCAGGAATATTCCTTTACTGCAGCCTCAACCCTACTCCCTGCCTATACAGCCCTGGCCTAGTCTCTCCTTCAAAATAATTGCTTCACATAAAATCCCTTCACATAGCTTAAAGAATGAAGAAAAGGGAAGAAAACACAAAATTAAACCCCCAAACCTCTCTACATAAAATTTACCCCTTCCTATCTTCTGGATACTCTATTTATACTTAGCTAGGGAACCCTCAACAGACTGCAAACAACAGTGGCCCTATGGAAATAATATCCTCTACAATAATATCCTCCGTCTACCAAGCAGCAGTAAGCAAACTTCAAAACTGAGAGATGCATTCACTGGCTGCAGTTCTGGTAATTGCTAGCATCAGAATTTAAAGCAGTGCAAGAATAAAGCACAGCCACTTTTTTATTGTTAGTTTTTGTGGGTTAGTTGTTTTGGGGTTTTTTAGGGTTTGGGGTTGTTTGTTTCTGGTGGGGATTTTTGTGATAAGAAACTGGCTTCTGGTGCACCTAGTATGCATATATATATATTTATATATGCACACACACACACACACAATTGTGTATATTTGATTTTAGACCACTATACACATAAAGAAGTATGATCTGAGCACTACTGTGGTTGCATAAGCATAAAAGCGAACTTCAGGCATCCACTTCTCTTGTTTATTCCAAACAGGATTTAGTTTGCTTAATATGGAATATTGAGTGATGCACATTCAGCTGCATGGACCCTAACTCTGCCTCAGGCCATTTCAAGTGACTCAGAAAGCACTAATTCATGCTGCAAGTTAAACACACCCTCTCTTGAGTCAAAGAAGAAACCTTCAATTAATTGCTAAGATGTTTCTCCATCTCCTTAGGAGAGTATTATATCTCACTGATACAGTTACAAGCTTCAAGTTGGCTTGCAAACCAAACCATAAGCCTAGCCACCTTCCACATTAATTTCAAACTTATTTTCCCCAGTCTGATAACAATTATAGTCACAGTACTGAAACTACCACTGCAGTTTGTCATTCTCCACATAAAGGAGAGCTAAACATTTGACTTGTCAGAAAGCAGAATATTAGGTTAAATTCATGAAAGACTTTCCAGCTAGCCCCACAATGTTGAGATTCAGCAGAGACCCCTATGGTCTCTGAGTTAAGGTCAGAGGCCCCTATGGTACTGAGTTCCTATCTACAAAAATCCATCAATAAAAACATTACAATACATTGTGGTTTCACACAGGATAGTAAGAGGCAACAGACAAGGAAGATACTTGGACTAGACAGAAAACCAGGTGAAAAAGTATCTGTGACAGAAGATAAAGTACCCAAAAACACAGTTCAAGCTTGAAAATCAAGAAAGAAAACAAGTGTCAGTAATTAGCATCTGCAATAGACTAACTGCAGCAAAGATTACACTGAGAATAGAGCTGCCTTTTGCACTCTGAATTTAAAGACTATAAATTTAGTCTCTTAATAAGTAAGACAAACCTGGACAATTTTATGAGAGATAGTACAGGAAAATAGTAAGAATACAGGAAGACACACCCATTTCTCACTGCACACTTCAAGTTATTGTGAAGTACTGCAATAGAGCTGTCAAAGTTTCAGTATACAACCCAAGGTGGTGATATGTGTCTCTGTCAGGTACTACACTTACACATTTTAAAATGCAGTTGTTATCCTTATTTAAATTTTTTAAGAAAGTGCAAAACAAGATGAAGAACTACTTATAACTACATAGAACTACATAGCATAGTACAGATAATGTTAATCTGAAGATTCAGCAGTAATCATTTTCAATAAACACTTCTATGCAGTGCTTCCATTACAAACAACCAAATGTTGGGACCAAAGATATCAAAGCAACTCAAAAAAAAAAAAAAAAAAAAAACCAGGAAAGTAACAAGGGCACAAGTCCATATTCTGGCTCAAGCAAAACTCCACAATACAAAAACTCCCCTTTTTTCTATATACTATCACAATATCCAATCAGTAAGAAACAAAAATAGTATAAGTATCAAGTAAAATGGTTGTTACTGTAACCAAGTTAAAATGAGTTTGAACAGAAAACTATTCTGCAAGTAACTTCTGAAAATAAACTTTAATGTAGTTAATAAAATGTTTCAACTACATACTGAAAAAGCTTAAATTGGAACTTTTATCACCTTCACAGTAATAATAAGCAAAAAGTTATACAGAGCAACCAACATTTTCAAGCAGTCATGTAGTCAGAAGCTGGAATACCATGGTTCAATTTGCTTGTTGTGGGAGTAAACTGGCTTAGGGAGTTTGCCAACTACCCCATCTTTTGTATTGACCATGTAGATAAAATAAAGAAAATACAGCAAAATGGATAAATGTAAACAAATTCTTATAAAACAAAAAGGAATGCACTTGAACCATAAGCCATCGGGAAGGTCACTGAACTGTCACAGATGAAAAAATACCCGGTACTAAGACATCAGAAAAAGAGGAAAAAGACCCATCAAGTGTACAAGAATAAAGCTAGCAAGCCCCAAAATACCTTGCCATTTTCTGTGTTGAAAAAAATTCACAAAAAATACATATCTATTAAAATTGCTATTATTTGGTAAAACCACTTGTTTCATGGGATGCCGTATCTGTTGCAAGCTAATGTGACCATCTAAAGCAAACTATATATAAGGAAATATGAAGATTAGCAAATAAGGTAGAAAAACTCCTCTGAGAAATTACATACATATTTGCGTTTTTTTCATTTTAAAGCCTTGATATTTTTTTGACAGCCCATACAAGAAAACAATCTAGAATTAAACACATATGTTCCATGTAGCTAGAGGAAGACACACTTCAAAAATAACGAGGCAGACTATCTTTCTTTCCTAAATTTGACATTAAGTGGAAAGGTAAACACTCAAGAGAAGCCAGGAAACATGGGTTCCCAGACAGCAAGCTGAAGTGTTTTCTGCCAGTTGATAAACAGCATCTCACCTTAGCAAAGAAGCAGATTCCTGTGGTGAGGAAATCTGGAACTCAGCAGGAACAAGGAACTGAAAACTCCTGCCACACATGCCCACTGGAAGACACAGCAACTTCTAACTCAACAGCTGCAACCTATTGACATTCTGCGCATCTTTGTGTGCCTTTACCTTGTGTGGGGAGATGGAAACCTGAAAAAGGCAGAAACACACAAATCCTAATTAAGGAACTATCTAGAATAAGTTTTTGTTAACTATTTTTGTTGTTCATAATTATCACAACATAAGAGAATTTCTAATAACTTTTCAATCCTTAGGTATTGGTTTGAAATGCTGTTCAGCCCAGACCCTGCTCTCAGTCATTTTCTGAGAGATGATCCTAATCTTGGGATGAGCAGTGTAATACTCATCCACTCACTTATTTAGTATTTCTACACTGAGAAAGACATACCAGAACCTTCACATTTTGCAGTCCGAATTTTTAAGCCCACTGTTGCTAACTTTTTCACTTAACCTTTGGAAACTACTCATTCAACAAGTCTGCATATTTTTATCTCATTGTTGCCCACACCGTCTCATTCATGAAATGCCAAATCACCTTTAAACTTCAACAATTCACTTCCAAAAACATTACCATTTCACCACAAAACTGCATAGAACTAAAGAAAGGAGCGGCTTTGAGGAGCATCAATGTGCTTACTACAGACAAGTACTAGCTATTAAGCTATCATGTTCCCGCATGGCTGAATGTCTTTTTTTTTTAAGTTCTGTACAATGTTCATTGCACGCAGCTGTTTCACAAAACATTGAGGGGAAAAAAAAGTCATACTCCTTTCTGTATGAAGATTAGGCATTAATAATTCGGCTTTTTGCTGGTTGTAAATTCTGCAACTATACACAAAATCAAACACACACATTAACACTTGAATCTAAGCTATTCTTGACACCAACTGCAGGAGTAGCGGGAAAGAGGAGTGAATACAGAAAAGGTGAAAAAGAACTAAGGAAAAAAATAATGAGGTCTGGCAACAAAGTTTTCTTGAACTTGTTTTGTCAAGGCGCACTGCCCACCTGCAGGAAGGCTCAAGAGAGATGCATAAAGAAGCAAGGCAACGTAATTACAACAGGAGTGAAGCGAGGAAGAAAAACCCGAGACAGAAACCCGGCTCGCACCTCTCCGGGCCGGGAGGGAGGGCTGACACTAGGGGCGGTACAGGAGGGAACCCGCCGAGGCGGCACCTGAGGGAGACGCGTTAGGAGCCGTCCAGCACCGCAGCTCCCTTAGGACATCATCTCGCACAATTATCTACTCGGCCGCTCCCCCCTAAGAGCCTCCAGTCCGAGGGTCTCAGCCGGGCGCCGGCAGCTTCGCCAGCGGACTCTCCCCGTACCTCCTCCCCGCGCCGCGCCTGCCTCCAACGGTTCTAACGGCTCCACTGCCCCCAAGCAAGATGGCTGCCGAGGAGAAGCTTCTTCTCCCCTATCCAAAATGGCCGCCGGCAGTAGCCACCGCCCGCCCAGATCCTGCCCGAACGCAAAATGGCCGCCGGGGCAAGCCGCACGTGACGCTGCGCTGCAGCAATGGCGGCGGAGAGGGAGGGGAGGGGGGAAGACGGCGCGGGGAGGCGGGGCGCGAGCCGCACTTCCGGGCTGCTCCCTCCCGATCGCTTCCGCCCGGTGCGGGTTCAAGTGCTCAGGGGAGGGCACGTTCCCCCGGCGGTCTGGACCGCTGAGGTTCGGCGGTATCTCAGCCGGAGCCTCCCCTCCACCCCCCTTCGCCCCGGGCCAGAGCCGAGGTGAGCGTCGGGAGGGCTCCTGGGGGTAGCCGAGCAGCGCTTTCCCCGCCCGCAGCGTCTTGTTGTGTGAGGAAAGAAGGGTAGAGGCCTGGAGCGTGCCGGTCCGCCTCAGCCACCTCAGGCCCGGGCGGAACCGCTCCCTCTTCTGGCCCGCGCCGCAAGGTCGCTGGGACGCGGGGATTAGAGAGGGTGTCGGCGGGGGACGTGTGGAGTTGTGACCGAGGGCCGAGACGCTTCCGTCAGCGCCCCCTTACCCCATTTGCCTGCCACGCTCCGGCCGCCCCTGCGGCTTTGGGGTCTGCTGGGCCTTGCGCGCCGAGTGGTACCAAGTTGTGAAACCTCCCCAGCGTGTTGGTTTGGGGGGGTCAGTAGGAGACGTGGGTCCTGTCAGGTGGATGGAGGTGGGCGCCTGAAGGAACATTTACTCTCCGAGTTGTACCTTTGTAGCTGCTTAAACCAAGAAGCTATTTTGATAATGAAACCTGAGTGTGTGCACCTTTTTTTCGCTGTAGTTGGCAGTTCTCACTGAAATCCCAAGGGAAGTAGAAGCTTATGCATTCTTTTTAGACCAGGATATTTTTCAAATGTTTCTATCGATAGTTTGTGGTTTCTGAAGATCAAGGGCGTAAAGGGATGAGATGGTCAGGCATAGCTTTTACTCTGAGCAACATTAAGCCATGTTAGGAGCATTGGAGCTTGCTTGACCGGCAGATTAAAAGCTTATCATTAGGAGCTGGGTTAGTCAGTGAATTCCATTAACTATGGTGAAAAAATTGGTGCATTTTTAAACGGCTTTGCTTTAGACTTCAAATAGTTACCATTTGAAGCAGTAGCATTTGTAATTAGATAAACATAACAAACTAAACCAAGCTTTACAATTTAGCATGTCAAAGCTTGAAGCAGATGCAGCAATTAACATTTCAGGATGTCTGAATTGAGGTTATTTTTATAGCTTTTTTTTGAAGTTCACAAAGTAAGGCTTTCTTGTGTCATTTTGTGTTGTAATCATCTGTCACACTGTAATTAAGAATATTAACATTCAGATTCATCTGTTCTGTGCTATTATTATAGAGTGAAAAAAGAATTTCTAGAATGTATTTAAAATAAATCGTCTTTGCCTAGGTAGATGCCAGTCTGCAATGGGTCTTAAAACCATCTGGAAGAACTACAAAGTTCTGATTGTTATGGGAACTGGCCTCGGGCTGGTGCACTGGGGCTGGTTTGTCATCAAGTCTAGTCCTATTTTCCAAATTAAGCCAGAGGACTCCGTTCCAGAACCCGAGATTGTGGCATACGTGATGCAAAGGAATCACCAAAATAAAGAAAAATAGCATTAGATCTGTGTGTTGTGGGTAAGTTGCCTAGTTAGTTGTATTTTTGCCTTTGAAGCAGGAGATGAGTTAAATTAAATGAGAATTTTGTAACAGATACAGTCTTGCTGTCTTCTAGAGTTTTATTTTGTTATTTGCTACTTAGTTAATTTGTTAGTTACTCCAGTGTTGTTTGTAATAGTGGCATTTATAATAGAAACAAAAAATTAGGTATGAGAGAAGTCTACATACTGTGGAGATTACATAGAAATGTAATTAAATACCCCTTTAAAGTTTTGAAGTGTTAAAGAACTGGAAAAAAAAAATCTAGGCATCTTGAAGTAAAAAGCCTTTCAGAGGCAGAGATTTCTTAAAGTTTCAGCATGAAAAGCTTTTGTTTCTGAAGGGGTTGCTTGACATGCAGTGCTTCAGTTCTTTTGTTGTCAAGCAAAAACAGGTCAACATCACTATACTTTTTGACACATTTCACACAATTCAATGCAATTTATGATGGCCTGTTACTTAGAGACCTACAGGTAAACCAGTCTATAAACTGGTGGTCAGAAGTGAAATTATTAATAAGCAAGTATTGTGAATTCTATGTTTGTAGTGTATATGTAATATTACTGGGTTTACTCAATTAAAAAGCATTGATATACATCTTCATGCGAGTTTTTTGTGAAAAATAAAATAGCAGCTTAATATATGCAGTATTGTCATAAGATTATCCTAATAACTTTCTGGTTTTAATTGTAGGTATAACTAGCTTTGAAGTTTTTCATCTGTGAATGTTGCCAGAAGCAGAGATGAAGAAAGCTAGATGGAGTAGAAAGAACTTCCTGCTTGTGGCAGGACTGTCACTTATAGGTGTCCATTTTGGAAGCTTGCTTGTAAACTATGTTGCAAAAAAGTCTGCTCACTCACATTCAGAAGCTAAAAAAGAAGGCCGGCATGAATGAAATAGGTTACTGCTGTCATTGTGTCAGTTTCGCAGTAGGAATTAAGCCTTATTTTAAGAGATGATGAGCAGTCACAGGAACATCATTACTGTATGTGCTGTTTACCATTTAAAGTAATAATCCTTGGATCCAAAGAAGTGAAATTCACTACTTTAAATTTAAAAAGTGCTGTGAATTATAGATCCAAGTAAAAGTGAAATCTGTTTTGTTGGCCAGAATTAAAATGTTTCTTTGAAAATGTCTCGTCTTGAAGCTAAAAAGCCTTCTTTATTTATTAGTGAGCCTTTAACTAAAGATACAGTTAGTCAGTCACTGTCTCTGCTGAGTAGAATATTAAGATCTTGCTATGGCCCAGCTGGAAGGCTCAAGCATCTCCACAACGGTGGGGGAGGCTATGTTTGTACAACTTCACAGTCTGCAGCCATCCTCAGTCGTCTTTCTGTCAGCCATCACGTGCTCAGGGTTTTGACAGCCTCTGTACAGAACCACGTATCCCGCTTCAGTGACTGTGGCCTGTTTACTGCCATTCTTTGCTGTAGTTTCGTTGAAAACTTTCAAAGGCTGGACATCGAGTCTTGCACTGTCGTTAAAATAAGCAAACACCTTTTGAGTTTATGTATGGACTACCTCAGATCTGAGGCCTGTGGTTGCCGAGTGTCTGTGGATTTCAGCAGCGTAGAGACTCTTCTTTGCTTGGTACGGAGCATATTAACAAGCAAACCTGCTTGCATGCTTAATAAAGCAGAAGTTGATCATCTCAGTGTGCTGATTTTAAAAGCTTTTATGTTTACTGTTCCATGTCATGTTGAGAATAATGCTGTTCTAGGAAGGTGTGTCATAGTGCCTGTGAAAGGTAAAAGAGTTGTGGATTCTACAGTTCTTCCTGGGCTACTGATCGAAACACCAGAAATTCAGTTGGCAAAACCACTTGTTCTCAAAAGAACCTGTTCAAACGTGATCAAGGTAGCAGTTTTCTCTGTGTCCATGTCGGGAGATGGCTTCAGCCCCGAAGAAGGAATTACAATAGTCCATCATGGAATTTGTCTAGAAATGTCAGAGCTGAATCAGTTGCTTAAGGTAGGCAAGCAGCTGGTTAATGATGAGGTTGGACTTGTAGTGTGCCAGAAAGTTATCCATCCAGTCTTGAAACAGTATCTGAAGGAGAACCATGTCATGGCTGTGGACAGAGCTGGGCTATCTCTGATGGAACCCCTGAGTCAGATGACAGGTAACAAGTTTTCTGTACTAAATTTTTGTTCTTAATGTTCATCTCATAATGAAAAACCATCTAGGTTGGTGTCTTTAGAGAATAAGGATTCTCGTACTTCTGAGTGTGTCCTACTTGAGCATGAGTTGATTTTTTTAGTCTGAAAACCAATTTTTAAGGTGAGATTGATCTTTTGCAGGCTCTGATGATGACATACTGCACATACGATTATTGAATGCTCGAAGAATATCCCAATTGTAATAACTGTTTACAAATGTAGATTATTTCCAAATTCATTAGTGACAAGAAAGCATTTGCTTTGTGTTGAACTATTACTAAATCTTATACTTTGAAAGCATGTTGGTTCTGTTTGATCTGTGTAAATTAAAATATGAGGTATTGAAGAATACATATGTTATTGAAAGATCCAAGAGGAAAGAAGTTTATGCTTTATGAAATGCAACAGCTCATCTGATGACACTGATACATATTGTTCTCTGCTTTTCTCAATTGGACAGGTTCTAAGCCTATAGCTTCTATACATTCATTGTCTCCCAGTAGTTATGGCACTTTGGAAGATGTGTGCATTGAGAGTTTTGCATCAAAACATTTTGTGCATCTAATTCCTAATGACACAGTTGTCTGCAGCTTGGTACTCTGCAACAGAAATGAAACGGCATGGGATGAATTGAAGGTAGGCAAGTTTTCTTAATCTTTCTTGAAAAGTAAAGTATTTAAAGGAGGAATAATGAGAAATATAGACATGGTGAATTAAGTGATATTTCAGTACAATACTGGATTTTAGAGTTCAGGAATATACTTCAAGAAAGCAATTCAGAAATGCCCTGGTTTCCACAATTGCAAAATCGTTGAAGTGCTCAAATTCATTTAATGCCTCTGTTTTAATATGGGAAGTTGTTGAGTGACAGAAACATTTTTCATCTGTTCTTGAGACAGGTGGTGGATAAACATTTTCATTCTCATTACTTGGTCTATGAAAGTATAACAAAAAAAAAAAATTCCAAGCAAATGGCCACCACCAATGCCTGCAGTAATAGTCAAGCGTAGTTTTGCATCAAATGGTTGCTCTAGAAATGTCATTGATGCTATTGACCTTTTTACATGTAACCCTGTTTTGCAGAAAAGAAGAAATAAAATAGACCTTTTTTAGTTCTGTTTTTACATAGTGAATTTGGGCAAACGAATAAGTTCTCATTAAGTAAATGTCGTTTTGGAAATCACTCAGCAGCTTTATATCCACATATGATACAAGTTCATGAAGTATGTCCCAGAAACTACTGGAAATCTTATTTCTGTAGTTTTTTGAGTGGGAAAAATCCTATTAATCGTGTCTAACAACAAATTGGTACTGTTTTCAGCGTGCCTGTGAAACTGCAGAACATGTGTTACAGTTAACAATCAAGGAACCTTTGGCATTGTTGGGAGGTGGCTGTACAGAAACTCACTTGGCTTCTTACATAAGACACAAGGTATGTAAGATGAAGGTTTTTTTAAAGCTGCTTAATATTCCTAAGAAACGAGTTCAAGGTGTCTCTGCTACAGCTAAAACTTTCTTAGATAATAATAGTTGCACTTTTTAAGCGTTCAAAATGTGTACAATTTTTACGTTGAATGGTAATCACACAGAACTCAGCTTTGACTTGAGTAAACCCTTTTCCATTGTGGAATAATCATCACATGCGTAATTTTTAAAGACTCGTCTGTTTAAAAAAAAGCAACAGTACTGTATATATTTGTTTAATACCTATTTCTGTAAGTGTTCTAATTTTCTGGTTTTTCTTTTTTTAGAGTGGTACCCTTTCCACCATCAGTCTTAAAGATATGGATTGTTCTCAAACACAATACCAATTAGTTGCTGATGGTTTTTGCCATTCCCTGGAGTCTGTAGCTTGCTCTCTGAATCACGATGGTGGAGAAATTCTTACAGACTTGGTTTATGAACACTGTTGGTTTGTTCCATCCGGTTTTTCTTCTGCCTCTGATTGGTCAGATTTAGTTTCAAAATGTGGCTGTGGGATTAATAGTAACACTGAGAATCTCAGCTGGAGGCTTTTGCGAGGTGAATTTGTCTCTCCTGTTACACAGAGCTGCCCTGAAGAGCTCTCAGTAAAGGTTGCTGACTCGATGGTTTTGGACTGCTTTGCTGCAAAGTGTAGTGGCCTACAAGTAGCTCTGGAGACAGCCAATCTGATTTTAGATCTCTCATGTGTAATTGAAGATCAAAATTAGTTCTAATCTCACATGAATATTGTTGCACAGAAAGATATGTAATTCAAAGCAGGATAATATATAATGTTTTAGGATATTTTATATGGCTATAATATGGAAAATAGACAGAAGTTTTAAACAATTGGCCATGAAGTACTCTTCTGGTTGTTGTTGATCTACTGGGCCCTCGGTGCTTTTCAGATGTGTAACATTTTGTTAGCACTGTTAAATGAAGAGCCAAATGCACAATGAATCATAGTGATGTGTAACTTAAGAGTATTCAAATTAGTGCATTCAAAAGAGGGAATGACACTTCAAAATTTGAGTTTCTTGTATTCTTTCTGGGAGATTTGAATGTTCTTCAATAAATAAGTGCTGAATTTAAGGAACACTGGATGATGTTTCCTCTGCGTTGAGCAAAGTTTTGGTGTTTGTTGTCTCTGTGGCATCTTCAAAGGGAAAGAGAAAATAGATTCACTTACTGAGAAAACATATGTTAAGGATTAGAATTTATGTAGTCTCAACAACAGCTTTACACATCCAAACAGACTTTTATATTGCAGGAGAAGACATTTTTTATTATACAGGTATGGAAGAAGGCTTTCCTTGGCAAATATCTTAATTTGCATGTTTTCAAATTCAGAAGATCTTGTAACCATATACCATGTGCTTTCTGTTTTCTGAATGACTGGATTATTTTAATTCCTATGTAATTTATTTGGCAAATTATTGAATCTCCACCTGGAGATCTGAAGACAGCTGGTAAGTATTAGAATATTTAAAAAAGAAATGTCAGACTATGTGGAACAAACCTTACCGATGTTCATCTTGTCAGCTGTGGAACACAGGGCATTTTATAAATAATGTTTCCATCATTTAAGCGAAGGTGCAAGAAAGAATATCCCACTCAGCATTCAGTTAACTCTTTGTGCATAGCTTCTCTTCTTTTAACCAAGTAAAAGGCTTTAAGCTGCTCGGTCATGTTTTGATCTTTATATAAGGCTGTAGACTGAGTGATCAAAACTTTCTCATTTTCGGCTTGCATGCAAGATCAAAAAGGCTGTTTCTTTCTTGAACTCATTTTCTTTGCCCCTTTTCTTCTCTTTGTTTTCAGTCACAAGGGACAAATCATTCATTGCATGCTTTTCCAGAAAACATCCAAATTACTTATAGACTAGTCTGCTTATTTGTTTCCTAGTCTCAAGTTTTTTCATGTATCTACTGATTATAAGCAGTAGAATTGTCTTGTGTAACTCAGTTTTCAAATACATAATTAAAACCAGATCTTTCCAGACCTTTTATACAAAGTCCTTTTCATTTTAAGAGCATAAATAATTTTCTCACTGGAAAGAATGAAGTTATTTAAAATTCTTTTATCCTTTTATGACCTGAAATGATTGTTTCAGTGCTATAAACAATCCTTAGGGAATTTTTTGAAGAATGTTACAAGGATCGAGATGGAAGCTGGTCACAGTTGGTTGGAAAAGACTGCTTTCATATCCTAATCCTTGCATATATCATGAACCATATGAAAAGATCAGGAGTCATGAAGCCCATGTATGTGTTAAAGCAAAAAAGACTTAAAAGCTCTGATTCTGTTTTTCCACTGCCTCTTCTCCCCATCCTGCCAAGCTTAAACAAAAATAATAGAAAACTCCGAAAAAAGAAATTTTAATTTTTGGTAAGTTGGTAAAAAAATCATTTATACCTGAATCAAAGACTATTTCATATATAGATCTAATATAAATGAATTCTCATCTCCCAGAGTGACTGAAAAGAATAAGCAGCTGATACTGCTGGTCATGGGCACTTCGGGTTCAGTTTTTGGTTGCGCTACCTTTGGTGGTTAGTGTTACCCCGCCTTTCATGAGTAATAAGGGAGGAATACAACTTCGGGTAGTGCTTAAAATGCAAATAGAATTTTGACTCTCAATTCAAGACCTATTATCAAAATAACTTTCATGTTTCTTGATAAAACTTAAATGCAAAAATGATGGGGTTCCTCATTCAGTGTTTTGAGTTAAATCCTCTGAGACTTGGTTTTATTTCTGCTTCTCTTGGAATTTAAAGTTTGTTCAGTGGGAAGAATTAGTATTACACAAGCATTATTATGGGACAAGTGTTTTCTGATCATGACTTCTGTCATGCATTGACTTCCACAGATTGCTCGGAGGCTATTAATTTAAATTTTAATTTTACTGTCATTGCACAAGAAGTTAGAAGATTCATCTCCAGCTTTCTCAGCTGTATTAGTGCTCCAGGCATAGCAGGAGAAAAAGAAGTGCTGATGTTATAATCACTCAGGTCAGCATATTTAATGTAGATGCAGGTTTAATGCAGTTCTCTTCAATATTTCTGCTTTCATTTGTTTATTTCAATTTTGTTTGGTACTTTGTTTCCCATTTGGTGTTTAAAATTTCAAAGTGAAGACCTGAAAATGCTGAATAATTTAGGGATCTTTAGTATTATTGTGTCCTACTTCAAGTGGACGTGACATTAAACATACTATTATGAAAGAAATACATAATTCAAGTCCCTGCTGAAATACAGTAATTGCATTAAGAGAACTTTGGCCAGGATTTATGGAGCCTCTTTAAACTAGCATGCTAGGGAAAACTCCCCTGTTCTCCCTATATATTGAACCTGGGTGCATTTTCTTTACTCTGAAATTTCAGCATGAGTATATTATTGTTGCTAATGGTAACCTGTTTTAGTGCCTTATATCTTCAGTGCACACAGCCAGAGAAAAGCCCTGAGCAGGAATGGCTGAACTAAAAGATGAGCATCATCAGACACCTCAGCAATCCTTATTGTATCATATATGTCTTCAGAGTCTATCCTCTGCTTGTGTTTCAGATGTGATGGTCATACAATAGCGATGTTTGAAGACAGGGTGGAAGCAGATTTATGAGTTTGAGAATCCTAACTTTACTCGTAGCATAAAACTGGTTTTTTTCAGAATTGTTTGGGCATTTTTAGGCCAACCAGCTGCTACACTGTTAGATCTGTTCCAGTAAGGGAAGAGAGTATTCTCCACTCTTGTTAGAAAAATAATGCCTACAATATTGCTAGCACAGTAATGTACAAAGCAATTAACTTTACCCAAAACTTGAACTTTGGGATTTTCTTTGAGCCCTTACTTTTCTTTGCTGAATAGCGAATTGTAGTACTTGTCACATTTTCAACAGTGCCACGTGAACTGAGTCATGTAAGTACTATGCTCTTCAATTTTAGAAAAATCAATATCCGTGAATCAGTCAGTGTCACAGGAAGAACTTTTATCTGGATTTGCATTTACTGCTGTTCTGAAGCTGCAGTAACAGTCTGGTTTTATTGCAAAGAAACTGTTTCCAGCATGTTACCATCTGTGCAGACTTCTTGAAGTCAGTTGCTACTCATGATGCATTGTTTATTTTGATAATTTTAGTAGCTTTTACCCAATTAAATAAAGTTCTATACCTGCTTGTCAGCAGTGACAAGTTCTACAGTACTGATTAATAACATTTTGGCCAGTAACACTGTGATCTTAAAAGTACTTCTTAAACAAATGTTTTTTTGTCGATATACATTGAAACTGTATAAATTAGTACTGCATATTCAAACTAGATAGATTAATTCTTTATGCTGGAAGTGTAAGTCTAGTTGCATATGTAGATAGTGGCTTGATGGGATAAAAATTAATAAAAATAAAACTAGTAGAATTATAAGAAATTTTTAAAATAAAGCTAATTGCAGAACAGTTTCTAGGATTGGACACTTCGTATCTTTAATTGTGCTGGCTTGCATTATTGTTGACCTAGATTTAGATTAAGTATCTTACAGGCATCCTTCCTGCAGATTTTTTTTTTTCATACCTTACTAAAAGATCTTTATAAACTTGAACTTTCAGATCTGCTTGCAAGTGAAAAACTTTTATTTGAGCTTTCATTATGTGTCTTGAATGTCACAACTGTGCACGGTCTGGCTTCTGCAAAATGATTACTGGTGTCTTTTGTCATTTTCTCTCCTGACCTCAGGTACACATTAAATACTGCCTGCTTTTATTATTAAAACACTAATATGTCTGCTAAGCATTTGTATGGCAGCATTCCACAGCATCAACTAATCAATAACTTCCTTTTTATAAATCATTGTCTTTTTACAAATAGAGAAGCTGAATCATTGATCTTCAAATGCCAGCCTAAGTATCTTCTCCCTTATAGTATTGTTACTCTGATGTATGTTATAGCTGGTGAGTGATTTAAAAAAAAACAAAAAAACAAAAAAAACAAACCAAACCAAACAACTTGGGGAGAAAATTAGAGAATTAGTACTAGAGAAAATAGCTGTGACACAGCTTTTGAGTCATCACCTGGGGGGCGAAGGTATGCAGGATCATTGGCTGATGGCTGGAGTACTCCCAGGTGGTAGTGATTTTCAGGGAATTGTAGGGACTGTGGTAGTTTAAGTTCTTGAAAGAAACCGATTTTTAGATGCAGAAGCAAAACTCTTATATCCTCATGTTATTACACCTTGTTCATGTGCCAGCAGGACCCTGAACTGTAGCAGGGTTTGTCTTGGGGTTTCTGGTATGTTGCTTTGGATTACGAGTGTGCTTTTGCAGGTGAATCTCTGAATTATCCATGGTGTGCTTCCTGGTGACCACCCAACCACTTACTCCCACCTCACCAGAACAGAGGGAGAAAACAGGATGACAAACCTTGTGGGTTGAGATAAACCTCCTCCCCTGTGTTTCTCTCACTTTTCCCCACTCATTCCTTGTTCCTAAGTGGTATTTTGCCTTAAATCTGTCTATGCAGAGGTGGTTCCAGCGTGGCCTAGGGGTTGTGAACTGTGATGCTGCAGCTGGAACCAGCCAACCCACCCAGAGTCTGCCCAGCCTCTCCAGCTGCCACCTTGGATACACATTACAGGATGCCATTTTTTGGGTTTAGGCTGGTATCAACTCATGTTAGATGTGGATGGTGGAAAGGTGTGGTTGCTTATGGTTGTTTATTCAGGGCAGGTGTGACAGAGTATCATGCTTCCTTAAGAGGCAGGTCACTGGAACCTACCTCTGAAGAAAAAAGGGTTCGAAGTTGTCTTCAAGGACTTTACAATTTTCCTGAACTAAGCGCTTTCTGGGAAGGCTGAGATGGCTTCCCGGTGTCTTTGAGAAGGGGAATGGCTGAAAAGCAGTTTTTTGTGGGGCTCTGGTTGGAGTTCAGATGGGAAGACCACCTATCTATAAGAGCCTCCTTAAGCATGGTCTGAGTATATGAGCACATGGGTAATACAGATCTACCCATGACCTTTCTGTCATCATGAGTGTTGCAATCCGTGAAGTGACTTCAAAAAGTGAGTTTTTCTCTATTTACTTTGCCTAATAAGCAGAGGAGTGTGTGGTGTGGTCATTTGTCTATGCCAGACTTTTTTTTTTTTTTTTTCTCATTTCTAAGCAAGCAAACAAATATTATTAAGCTAACAAAGGTAGAACAACTTTGTTACTTAGTTTTGTAGGGCTTGACCCTGGCCTCCTGATTTTGTTCTTTGCTGGGGTCAGCAGAGGTGTGGGAAAAAACCCTGCAGTTTTCTATTTGTGCCTGAGGGATTTTTTTTGGTATTTAAAATCATGATCCTCGAAAGCATCTCCTAAAACTGTCTGTGTTACTTAAGTGATGTGTAGTTCTGTGATGAACCTTGCACTTACTGCCATGCTTTGTGTTTGACCCACGTATCTTCAATGGATCAGGTTTTGAACTGTCCAGTCTCGATACTCGTAAACATTAATTTTTTCATAAATTGATTTTTTTCTTACTATACATAGACACTGAAGTATTTGGTCTGGAAACTCAAATATGTTAATATTCCCCAGTTGGAAACAATGCTAATTGAAAGTTGCTCTCTTCTGAGACATGATTAATCAGGCAGTAGCCAAGACTGTTGGAGATGTCCCTGCTGTATCTTACCTTTGAAATAAACTGATTTATATGTGCTTGTAATAGTATTGGTATGATGCCAGCCTTTCCAAGTAAAGTATTCATCTCCAAAGCAGAGGAGGAATTGGCTTAGATTTTTAATAACAAAAAATGCTGTGTAAGATCCTCCTTTGAGTACTGAAATACTGTGGTGTCACATAAGAAAAGCTGTATGCACTTGATGCCTTTGTAAATGAAAATCTCTTCAAGTACTTCTTTATATCAAAGCTCAATAGAATAGCAGCATTCTGAGAGGAGAGTGAGTGCACGTGTCCTGTTTTCAGGTGTTCAAAAGATCCATTGCATCTGTTTAAACAAAATGGCTGCTAAATGAAAAAACTTGTTCCTAAAAGTGCATGCAAAACAGCAGATGTCCCTCCAGCCTTTCTCTATGTGGCCAGAGATGAGTTTGTTCCTGTACAGTAATAACTTGTGCATGATATTATTGCCTATTTTTAAGACAGTCTATGTTAAGGAATAGGTAGAATACATGAAAGAATTTCTGAGGTTAACTGAATTGCTGTTTTAGGCACAGAAATGTTCCTGAACTGCGTCTGTTTTGATCTATGTATGTTGGCATGGAGTGGAACCAATTAAAGAAGAGATGTGAGAAATGACTAGTATGAAGTGCATGCTGCAAAACATAGGCCAAAAATCTCATGTCCAGGTGGCAAAATTAGTTTCCTGCATCTTAAAGAGATGAATAAGCATTCACAAACTACTTAGTAGATGCTGTGAGTACTACTGTAATCTTGAGAATATGGTTTTCTATGTGTTGGGTGGTTTTGTTTGATTTTTTTTTTTTTTTTTTTTTTTGCACACTGATAGGGATCTGAAAACTACCTTACTATTGGCCATAAGGATGCTGGAATAGTAAGAAATGTACATCTGTCTTAGAGGTTACATTTGTTGCTTAAAACTCTTACTTAGGGGCATAAATTTACCCAAGACTACATCTGCCTGCATCACATGCCTGTAGGAGAAAAGGAAGATAGAGTTGCCCTTTCATTAGGGGAAGAAAAGAGAAGTTTTACAATATCAAAATGCACTTTACAGGAAAAATACTGTGGTGGCTTTCTGTGTTTTTTAATTAAAATAGCTGTATAGCCCCACAATTCTATTTTAAGAAAATTACACTTAATGAGGCTGTGTTGTTACAGAAGACAAAAGCTTAGGAATCTAGGTATCTTTGATGCTGCACAGAAGGGTAAATTTTTTATTTACCTGTAAATTAAATCCTCAATTACTAGTTTCTATACTGAGTTTTGGATCTTAGTAATATTAAAGTTCTGCTGGTTTAAAAGCTTTTCAGGCACATACAGCTGCTGCTCCAGTAACTGCATAATCTGAAATTTGTTACTGGGTCTTGGTACTTTAAATAACTGATTTTTCCTTCCACTGTTGAACTCTATTTTTTTTTTTTCAATCTTGTGGTGCTTTGAGAGGGGCAGGAAGGGAAAAACTGGAGTTTCCTTTTTCCTTTTTTGTTTCATTTTTTTAAATCCCCACCATTAAGTAATTGAAACCACCTGAACCTACAATTTTTGAAAACTAATTGTAAGATAATTACATTTAGGCATGTGATTTTCAAGGTGCGAAGAGGTAGACTGTGGTGAAATTTCTGGAGTGGTTCTTGACAGTTCTTTAAAGTGTTAGTGAGCAGTATCTGAAAACTTTGGGAATGTAATTATTGCCTATGAAATGTCTGTTCTCCAAGAATGGGGTGTCTGAACTGAACAGCAACAACAACAAAAAAAAACAAACAAAAACCCCAACAAAATTTTGCTAGGAATAGTTCCACCTCTGAGATAAGGCAGAGCTGAGTTTATATTTTGCTGACAGACATTTTACCTGAAGTTTTGCATAGTGGAAGATCTTGCAGATAGTTGCCTTTCCAAGAGGTTAGTATTAACCTCTCTCAAAGATGCCTATTAACCTTAGAAGGCGTATTTGTATTATTGGGAAATAGGAGGGTTATTTGCAGTGATGCTTTGATCATACATAGCAGTTGTCACAAGGTTACAGGCAAGTGATATTAAATGATTCAAAATAAATGTGCAAGTCTGCTTTGGGAATAATGAATTTCTTTGTTCTGCAGTGAAGCTTTATGGCAAGGTTGCCTGGCTTACCATGAGTTTTGCCTTCAGTTCTTCACTGGCTTGCCATTGGTAGATTTGCAAATCTTTCTTACTTAGCTGTAGCTGTATTTGTAGCTCCAGGTAGAGAATATTTGCCAGGCTAAATGATGGCTAGGCATAGTGAGTGGGAAACCCTGCAGTAATTGTAAGGCACAAAATCAATTCCACAGTTGTAAGAAACACAATTTTAAAACCAGCCAAGAGGTGCAGAGGAGAGAGTTGAGTTTGAGCCTCAGGCCTAAAGGTTATTTCTGTACAGGAGGAAAGAAAGCATTCTATTTTGTCATCATTGAGTATAAAAGCTTCCTAAATAGAAAATTAATTTATATTTCCATGTAATAAAAACAATAGAACAGTTTGTGGCAAGTACACTATGGAAAACTGAGTGTCTTCCAAAGAGATTCTCAGCTTCAGTCAAACAGTAGGTGTAGGAACCACTGCATTCCTCATGAACACTTTCTTTTGGTCTTAGACAATGTGCCAAGAAGATGCTGTCATACTGCTGTGCACTCAGTGTTGCCTGCAAGCAGAGATGGAATTGATAAGATTCTGGTCTTTTCAAAACCAAGAATGTTTCTTTTTATTTGGATTGATGTGTTAAGCACTTTTTTTCCTTCCTTTTTTTCGATGTGGGCATTATAGAGACTTGCATGATAAGGAACTGTAAGTCTGATTTTATTGGTTTGGTTTGGTTTTTTAAAAAGGGTATATTCAAAATTTGGGCCAGGTCTTAGGGATGTCGAAGACACTTTTGTCTCTTCTTGGTCCTAGGAATGTGGGAAAGCACAATTTCCTCATCACCATCTTAAGAGTTTGCTCAGTTCCTTGACTTTGTTTGCATATAGAAGTAACAAAACAAGGTCCAGTCCAGGAAGATGGTGCCCATCCTCAAAAGATATGGCTGATTCTCAAATGGTGTGTAGCAAACCTTTATTCTCTACAGTGACCTTTAACTGCTCAGGGAAGAACAGCAAGAACTCTCCTGAACTGTCCTGTTACCTTCTAGCAATCAGCAATTTGGGGACTTTTGAGGGTCAGGCTGTATTCAGATTGTATGTTTTAACATGCACTGTTAGGATTATTTTTCAGTTAGGTCAAATTGTGTGTTTCTTTAGGTAGGTTCATATTTGGAGCAACTATTAAAAAATCTGGCTCTAAAGAAAATAAGGGGACAAAGCAAGCAAGTGCTCAGTTGAGATTTTGGATCTGCCCAGGAGAGTGTCTTGGGCTGAGCCCTGCTTGGGACAGTATACCCCAAAGCCATGGTGAAAATACTGAAATGGCAGGATAAGGTAAGGTACAAAAGTGGACTGTGTCTGAGGCCCCTGGGTCATGCTTTGTGAGAGATTTTCAAGCTCTGCTTTGGTCTTAAGAATCATGAGAGATCATGGAGGTCATTTTTGTCCTCTTCAGAGACAGAGCAGGAATGCTGAGCTATGGTTCAAGTAGGCTTGCTCTTGTAAGGCTTACTGCTTCACAGCTGGGGAAGAAATCTGAAGGATGGTCATACCCTATTCTTGAATTCTCTAGGTGTCCCTGCTCTTCTGTCCATTCATACTGAATGGCATCTCTTCTAGAGCTCATAGAATCAGATTATAAAAGTCATAATGCAAAAGATTTAAAAGTGAAGTTGTCTAAGGAGCTTACTTCATAGTAAATGTACTCCAGGCTGGTTAACTAAATAGCAAGTATTTAAGACCATTTAAGTTTTTGTTGTCTAAATGGTCACATTGCTCTAACTAAACCAATGCATTAAGATACTATAATCATGCAAAACAGATTAAAAAATACACCTGCAAAGCACAGTGTAGGCTGGACAACCCACCCATCATAGAGTACTGTACTCTGGTAGGAGCAGCCTTAAATTACTCATAATGTAGTGCTTGTAGTAAGATCTTTTGATGCATATTGGGATTTCATTTTGGATTTGTTTCCTGTTCTGATAATACAGTGAAATAAGCCCTATTTTTTATTTTTAATGGGATGAAGGAAGTTAGGAGAGACCCATTTGGGTGTAGTCACTTCTAGTGATTATTAGGTCATTGACCACACAATCTAGTTAAAATCCTTGTGTTGTGTGGCAGTATCCCATAGTCCCATCATGGGAGTGCCTTAACTAGCAAGCTGAGTTATTTGAGAGAAAACAAACAAACCAACCCATGTGTATTTTATGGTTTTACTTGAAAAATCAAGCAGTTTTCTTCAGCCAGAGCCCTCTGTATATGAAATAAAGGGCAGACTCAAGCATCCTCATTAGATAATTCTTACAACAGAGCAAGTGTAGACAGGTGCATCTTCCAGATGGATTAGAGGAGGAGGCCAAATTTAAGGCTGTAGGTCACAACTTAGGTGAGAAGGGGTGGTATTTGATCTTCAGTCTCACAGGGCCTAAACTCATGTCTTGTCTACCAAAACACTGAGATTTTCTGCTTTATAACAACATCCTTATAAATCAAAGAGTGTTCATTTGATCTGGAGTTTTGAGATTTTGCAGCTCTATCTATCTATCTATCTATCTATCTATCTATCTATCTATCTATCTATCTATCTATCTATCTATCAGTTCTCCTAAACCCATGTGAAGTTAATGATGAAGCTCACATTGCATTAAAGGTGGAAACCTTTGATATGCCCTTGATATCAAGGATGAGAAGCTCTATTTTTTAGAAGTAGCTTTTAGGCAAATTGTTAGACTAGAGAAAAAAGTATGAGAGGAAGAGATCTCGTGCTTTTTGCTGAACTTTTGTCTGGAATAACTATGCAGATCAAAGAAATGACCTGCTTCTCTGCTCTTGCTGCCTTTCTTCCCTCTGCTAATTTGTATACTTTAAGTTAATTTCTGTCAGCTGCAGATGGGTAATAAGTGAAGGACAGAGAAAGTGGGAGGTGTCCAATCCTTCCAAACCCTGTATCATTTTAGCAAAATTAAAAAAAATGGTTGCTGTGATAAGACTAAATCATCAATTACTCTGTCTTGTGCAGTACTGTCATGGGACTGCAGTCAGGCTGCTGTGGTAAGGCAGACACATTAGTCCAGATTGTTTGGTTTCGTTTGCACAAAATGCTTGTAAAATTTGTAATGGTGATAAAGTTAAGTTGCAAATGTACATTTTACATTACTCTTGGTATTTCCAGAGCTGCTCAGGTCTTAACAGTATTTGTCCCCGAGTCCCAATACACCAGTGAAACACTGCGGTGTTGCTTATGTTGGTTCACAAAACTGGCAAGTGAAATATGGAAGACTCTTGGCAAATCTTTTAAAGAATAAGCTGCTGAACTTCTGTGCTCTATGGGCTTTGGTTCTGGCTGATGGGTGGGAATAGCAAGACCAAAGAGGTCAAACCCCTTGGTGATTTGGCCTGCAGCAGGTTAATGCACTGCCTTCTAATGTAAATCAGTGATGACTTACACTAAAACAATGCAGTGCAATTAATAGAAGGTATTAGCAGCTGATTCCTAGATCTTTCAGTGCACTGTATAGTAGGTGTGGGTGAACCAGCTGGGGCTGCTAGCCTTTACCACTGTGTCATGTCTGGAAAAGTGAGCCAAAGAAGATAAGCAACAGGGGAACATGTAAAGTCAGTTTTAAGCTAACAGTAATGGCTCTCTGTAATGATCTGCATTCAGCTGTATCTGTGTGGAATACAGTGCCCTAAGGGAGGGCTGGGCTGGGTAAACAGAGGAACTAAAGCTGGAGAGTTGGGGCTTTTTTTTTTCCATTTTGAAAGCTGTTTATTTTCATCTATACTTATAACTGTTTAACATATACCTCTGTTTAGGAGGTACTGCTATGCCATATGTTTCAACAAATCTCTTCTCAATCAAGTACTGATGGCTGAAAAGCATTTTATGAAACTTTTTTTTTTTCCAGTGGTTAAGACCAGTGTATCCAGATGTTGTTCTGAAATCAGAATTCACAACCATTTTTCCTCTGTGTCCTTAGAAGCAGGAAAGCTTGAAATTGATTGGCCTGAATTTCACTTGTGTCCAGGATGAATGCAAATAATTTTTTCCATAATAACTGAGTTGTGTATGAATTCTGTCTTTCTTTTTTCCATAAGGTCAAGCTAGTGTATTGCTTTGGTGTGAGAGGCACTATTTCTTTCAGTGTGTACAGTACATTTTATATTTTAAATTATTATCTAGTGGGTTATTTTAAAAAAAATGCAATATATAAAGGACCTTGCCTCAAACGCATTAGTTTCCGCTTTGTATCTGGCCATGACTGTGTCTCAGGATTTCTATTTTTAAGAACGTTTTAAACTTACTTTCTTATACAAACAAATGAATACTGGACTATGACTGAAAATGTTCTCATGCAATTATTTTATTTTCTAATACATTTATTAAATTCACTGTCTCTCCTAATTTTGATGGGGAGTAGAGAGAATGACTTTTTTTCCAGCAACAAAAAGCCAGGCATATGGTTTGTGTACTTGGAGAAATTGAGAAACCTTTGTTTGGTTGGGTTTTTTTGTTTGTTTTTTTTGCAGTTTGTTTTTTTTTTGTTTGTTTGTTTTGTTTCCCTGTTGTTGTTTACTTGAATTGCACAGCCAGGAGTGGCGAGGCATTCAGAATATTGAGTTACATGAGTGTTCAATGCTTCTGTCATGTGAAAGAGAATCATGTATTCTCTCTGAGCAGTGCAGTGTAATGTGCAGCAAGCAGTATCTTAATACAGGTCATTGGCATGGCTCAAGCAAATCTCCACAAATTACATTTGTTCTCTGTAATCTGTACTTGGTACTGTTGTTCAAGGTTTAAATTTTACATAGTTATTACATGGAAAGTAGCTGGTCGTGAGCTGTAAGTCCTGTTAAGAAATCTCATGGAGAGTCATGTTGGCTTCCTGTATTTCTCAAGTAAAGTGACTAATTTTTCAGTCAGCTACCATAGCCAAGGGGGCATGATCTCCAAAAGGTGCTGAGAATTATTGTGTTAAAAGAAATGGCAGCATTCACTTTTTTGCAGTGGTCACTTGGAAACTGTTTTATTGTAAAAATCACTTGTCATCTCTGTAAAGCATCATCCTGTGGTAGGTGTGTGATATTCCAGCTGCCTCACACCTTTTCCCAACTCCCTGTTGCTGTGACTCAGCAGCAGGAGTGATTCTGCTCTTCTCTGGCTGGCCCTGGTCATGTTACGTTTTGGTTTTTTTTAATCCAAATCTAGGCAGTCCTGTTGGTTCTGAGATATTTTGATTACTTAATGTGAGGTCTGTATAAGCTGGTGCTTGTCCTATGCTTACTGTGAAGGGGAAGTGTTGGCTGTTACGTGGTTGGTTACTGGACATCCTATGTACTCCCAACCTGTTTGCTTCCTGATGGGCTGTCCCAGCTGCTTTTTGTCACTTGACTTACAGCTAGCTGGGCCAGGCAACACAGTCTCCTCTGGAAAATGAAACAAAAAATAAAAACAAAGCAAACCCAAAACCAAATAAACAAAGAAAAACCCCAAAACCAAAAATCAAGCAAAAACCAACCAACCAAAAAGAAAGAAACCCCCACAAATATGCGAATTTAGCACAATAAAAAGAAAATTAAGACAACATACCAAAGCCTTTTATGTTTTTGTTTTAGTAGCACAGAGTAAATGTTTAACATGAAGGGAAATATGGATAAGATTAAAGGAATTGTTACCTAAAATAGTTTCACTGCAGGAACTTGATTGAATCCATTTGAGACTATTGCTCTGTGATTTCTTTTCAGAGCGTATTTAGGTTTAAATACAACGAAATGTTATTCGATCACCCAAGAATATGATAAAAATAGGATTACTGCAAGGTTTTTGAGTAAAAGAACTGGTGCTCTGTAATGTCAGTGTTTAGACACTGAAATAGGCTCATTAAATTATAGGTTACTTGATAAGGGTGAATATTAAATAGCTGACTTTATAGTATAAAGTATATATAGTTTATGTAGCAATTACTAGTATTTCTTTCTTTCTTTCTTTCTTTTTTAGAAAAGCTGTTTCATAGGTATATTTGACAGTAACAGAAAATCGTGCTTTAATTCTATGTAGAAGTCAAGAAAGGGCCTATTGGGGAACAAAGTTGTACAAGAATAGAAAGATTCATCACAGGACACAGTTGTCATAGTTTTGTCATTCATGGGACTGCTTAGTGTGCTTTGTTAAGTAGTTGATCAAGAGATTTATAAGCTTAGTAAGCAAAAACAAGAATAGTTATGTTGGTTTTTTTTTTCTTTCTAGACACAATTTTCCAAAATAATTTGTACCACTGTTTATATTACTAGCTTTATTTATGGTCTTCCATTTTGAATTGTCAAATAAAAGGAAGCAAGCACTTCTACAAATACAAATGGGAATTTTTGTTCTGGGTCCTATGCTCAGAGACCACAAAATTCCTTAGCTCACATCCCCAGGAACACAAAAACTTGTGGGCAATCACAGAGTAAATTTCCAGAATTTTTGACCCATTTATGTGTTGTAGAAACGACTGTTAAGTATTTTTCAGTCTTTATTTCTTACAACTGGTTTCCCATGTTGCTTCTGCTTTTTAACAAGATTAAACAAAGCTTTTCAGGTAAAATTTGTCTCTTTGTCAGTGACACTGTGAATCTAGACATGTATTTTTAAACGCTACAGCTACTCTAAAGTGTCTAAGCTGTTTTGCCTAGATTTAGGGACTTTGGTCATTCCTATCCTGAATCTGAAGCTAGTGTCCTCCTTTTCCTCCTTGCATTATTCTGACTTTGTGAAAGACATTCAGTAGAATAAAAAGCCTGAAAAATTCGTTTGAGCTCTTGGAAGATATGATTTGCTTCATCCCAGCAGTGAACTGACTATTATTAGTCCATGCCCTGTTGTACTGATCTCTATGTCCCTTGATCTTTTTTAGGCAACAGCTCCAAGTGGTGTTCTGGCTATCTGTGTTCTCAGACACCCATCGTGCATGAATATTGCTGTTCCTTGGTAGGCTGCCTCTTCCAGTGTAGTGGCAAAGAGTAAATAGTTGCTGGGAAGATCTGATAGAGAAATATTGTGCAGGTGGTTTTCATTTCATACCTAGCAATATTTGAGGAAGTAAGCCATTTTTCTCAATTAAACTACAGAATGGGGACTGCCAGAAGGCTTCTGAACATAAGGTTGCCCTGAGCGTTAGGATGGAGTGTGAACAATGAGATCTCTATCAGGATACTGGGAAATTTGTGAGCTTTGAGATATTGCTATTCTTTAAGAAAGATTCCTCCAGAAATCTCACTTTTGGAATAAATAAATTAAAAAAAAATCACAGTTGCTGTATCCTGAGGTAAAAAAAAAAAAAGCCCGTTGCTTAAATTATAGGAAGATATAAAGATACAAAGATCCAAATGAGTCTCCAAGAAGTAACAAGTGAAATCTGATTATTTTTTTTTTCAGATAGGAGGGTTTTCTCCATTTCTTTTGGACTACATTACTTCAGCTGTGTTTCGTTTTGTCCTGTCAGTTTTTACATCAGCCAATTGCATTCCTGGGAAGTCATCCACTGCAATGGCCTTCTTCGTTTTTATGTTTTGATATGCTTTTAAATTTGTGCATGTATGTGTATGTATGTAAATATTTCTTTGCTTGGAGCTCTAGGCAAGAGAAGCAGCTATCAGGAAGTGTTAATCTTGAGTTGAGTCCAAGTTATCTCTACAGAAGTACAGTGTAAAATCAAATAAGTACTATTGTTAATATTCTCAAAACCGTTTTTTTTTTTTGTAATATTTGGATCATAAATATGCCTTAGCTCTTCCTTTTCATGTGCCCATGTGCCCTTGTGCAGCTAAAAGAATTAAAGTGAGGAGATTTTTATATGCAACAGGGGGCAAATGCAGGCATCATGCAGCTAGAAACCTGTCACAAACTAGTTTTGGGATAATCATTAACTGTAATTTTGTCTAAGACACTCTTACATATCCTCAGGTGTCCTCTTGGGTTTAGAGTGTGCATAAACAGCTACAAGCAGTCCCACCCTTTGGTAGCAGGAGTTTTAGTGTGTAAAACTTGTAAATCATAATGCAAATGTCCACTCTTCTTGTCCTGAACTGCAGTGTTAAATAATCAGATACAATGATTTAACTTGGCATGTACAAGAAATTTAGCTGATTTCTGTCTTGAAGCAGTAGAAATAGGCATAACTGCACTTTTGCAAAAACTTTCATGATCTTGGCTTCTTCCTTCAATCACAAACAGTTGAAGTCCTAGTTTTATTTTTATTGCAGAGGAGGAGCATTGGAGTGGGTTTAAAGGTTTGACATGACTAATATTTTTTTTAAAATTTGAGTTACATTAGTTTGGGGTGCTAGAAGCCTCCACTGGGCAGTCATGAAGAGTCAGAGTGCCCTATATGGGTATTTTATCCCAGAGATGTGTAAGGAACACATTCTCTTTTCCCTACTGATAAGTGCTTCAGGACATAGTTTCCCACAGCACAGTTTGACTTTTCTACTAGTTCTGTTGCTGCTGTGGGGTTTTGAGTTTTTTGTTTTTCATCATCACTCCTTTCTCTGTTCCTCTGTCTTTGCTATGTCCAGCTGGAGGAATTGGCCGAGCCACCTTTCTTCTTTCTCATGGGCACTGAGTACAATTCCTCCTGGAAGTGTGAGCCATGGGATGCCTAAGGAACAGCCTGTTCTCTTTCACTGTAATGTTACATAAGTAATGGGCTCCCAAGACCTTTGCCATCTCTGCAGTGAGAGGACCAGCTGACTGACATGCAGCCAAAGCAGTAACTGGGAGGTACAGGGGCAGAGAAGGACCCTGCTGTTTTGGAAGGGATGGTGAATGCCATTGTTGTTATCCTGATGCTGTCTGAAAAGGTTTTTTTGTTTTTTTTTTTTGTAATGGCCTCATCAAATAATAGGTACATGCTCACTTATTTGTCAGTTCAAGTAGATTCTCCCTCCTTGACTTTTTCTTCTTGACACGTGAAGATTTAAAAATGTAAGAAGGAAAACAGCCAGATCTCAATAACTGTCCACTGTCAATCCTTGCTGCTTTGTTACATCATCTGTGTGGCAAGGGTAAAAAGAAAAACCCAGGACAGGTACTAAAATCTGCACTGGTTTTCACTAACTTTTTTCTTTTTTCTTTTGAGGGAGAAGTTGCTAGTTGTTTGAAGGCATAAATGGGTCATGTAGCTGCTGCATCTTAAAAATAAAATTGTTGGCAGGCTTCCCTGCCTGCAGTGTAGTGTGCTGAATTTCAATGAAAATCACCCAAATGTACAGAGATCCTAGGCATCTCAGAATGATGAAATATAAAATGCTGCAGCATACATTTCTAGAAAACTTCTGTGCCACTTGATTTGCTTATTCATAAGTCTTTTCTCAATCAGAACATTAATATTTTTCTCAGACAAGTATCTAGATTCTGAATTCAGCAGAATTAATAGCATTCTGTATTTCCTGTCCCACATGCTGCAGGGGATGACTATTACTTTGAAACCATAAAATGCATTCTTTTGAAAACAGTAATTTTAAATAGCAAAACTCAAATCCAAAACCTGTGGTTTTGTAGGAGGAGAAAAAGTTTATTTTAACTATTTACTTTAACAGGCAGATATGAAGACTTTCTTCTCTTGCTCAGACTGTTGAGCAAGAGACCCTTCTCCCCTTTTTTTTTTTTTTTAAGTGATTTGTATGTGCAAAAGCTATCACAAATGTGAGATAGCAATATAGGATTATTTGATTATTGATGTTTAACCAGCCTCCTGAATGGTTAACAACTGCTGTGTTGATGCTGGCATTTCTCCCCTTGTTAATTAGACATTAGTTCTTTTCTACCACGTTACACTTCTATAATAGTACTGTGCCAGGTCATGTGTATAACTGTGAAGTGTGTGTGATCAAGTCTAAATCATCAGCTGTGATGAGGTGAAATCTGTAGAGCCTCTCCTAGATTCACCACTGATATCTCCCATTGACATGAAGTACAAACTGGATAAAGCAAGGTCTTTTTAGTTCTTTATTCCTCATATTTTGGGCTGTTCTTTATCCAGGAACCAATCTTATCTGAATACCTATCAGTAGTAGTAAACCATATAATGTGAAGGAATAGAAGAATGTTGCATGCATGGGGCTGGCAGTGGAGTCTCAGTCTGTGTATCTTACCTAGTGGCTGGGTAAAATTGTGAAAGAGCAGAAAGAGGTTTGATTCTGGTGTGATCAGTAAGAGAATTTCCTAGTGAAGAGTGTTGCATCATTTTTTTACAAGGAGGAATCTCTCTTCAGGAGGGCTACAGATCTGTTTCAGTACATTCCTATAAGGTCCTGCCACTTAGGTCTAGCAAACACACATCAGGTTCTCACTTTTCCTGCTGCTGGATGGTGCAGAAGCATCACAGAAGATGAAGATGGCTGGCTGTCTTCTCTCCTTTGTCAACATATTGTGTGAGTGGTATTAATGTATTTTCAGTTGTGCATCTCGACCTCAACCTCAACCCAGACAGTGGCAACCCTAAAGTATAAGCTTTGGAGGAACTGGTGTCTGTGGTTTGGCAAGATCCTTTATGAGGCTGCTCAGGGATGGAAATCTTGGTACTGGTGAGCAATGGGGGAGTCCTCTTTGACTGAGCTTTTCTAGCAAAACTGTCAACAGAAGAGAAGTGCTCTTTGAATTAATACTTATATCACATGATTTTACCTTCATGGACTAGAGTATCTAGCTGCCTTTGCCATTTTATCTGGTCACTGTAGACAAATTTTTCCTCATGTATTTTCACATCAGTTTGCAATGAAGTTTGCCTGTGGTGAACAATGATATCACTGCACTGTGGAGTCATATTTGCCAAATATTAATATATCCATTTGAAATATCTAAAGAGGATGTTGACCACACTTCAATCTAAAAAAATCTCATTTGTGTTTCTTTTGAAAACAGTATCTGTCCTGGTGGTTAATTTTACCATATTTATTTTTGCTGGTTGATGAATGTCTCTGTGCTGTGTTTAATTGGCAGTTGGATTCATTTAAGTTGATAGAAGATCTGAATCTGAAGGAAAACGTTATCAAAATGCATAGACTAATCTCACTAGGTGAAAGCATTTTTGCTTAAATGGGAAATGATTAGACTATCTTCAATATGTCTTCGAGTGGCTATAGACGATTGCTATTCCTGGAGGCTCATATGGTGTTTCCTGAGTCATGCGACTGTGAACAGAGAGGCAAAGGAAAATGGTTTCCCCAGTTGTAAGCAGTGATCTCTGTCCTGTTTCCCATGCTGAAATTGCTGTATTGGTTTCTTTTCAAATTTCGTTGGAATAAGCAATGATACAGCACATATTGGGAAGTACAGGAAATCCCTTTCATGTGTGTGGAGTTTTTTATCTTTCCCCCCTCCTCCCCCGATGAACCCACTGTTTTATTCCTAGCTTTTCCTGCCTCTGAAGTCATGTGTTAATACATCTGCTTTACAGCAGCAAGACCATTTGACTTAATTCATTATGTGCAACCACAATGTGAGCTGCTATGCTAATCCAGGCTAATCCAGCACTTCCCTGAAGAGCTGCATTAACAAACCCTGCTTCAGCATTGCCAGCTCAGCCCTTACTGGCTGGTGGCCCACTGGCCACACAAAGCTTGGAGGAGGTCAAAGAAAAATGTGCAGAGCCACCAGCCTCCATTCATCCCTGACAACCACAGCCCTCTGGGGTAAAGCAGGAACAGAAAGCTGTGGGATGCACTCCTGGACTTGCTCCTCAGCCCTCTCTCTGCAGAGGCTACAGCCACACAAATAGACACAGTGCCTGGGAGAGACAGCACTGAAAGGAAAGAGCTGATGTGCCAAGACAGGCAGAGCCCCTGGTCTGCATCAGTGATTACTAAAACAAATTCTAATGAGCACATCTCTGGGGGAGTGCAGATAGCAGTGTGGGGTGTGTCATGTTATCCCTGCATGGCAAAATCCAATGCCTCTTCAGAGATCCTATTTCTTTACCCTGAGGGTGCACAGGGGTCACCGTAATTTTTGCAGATTGCAAGAGCATAATTTGGGGTATATATGAAGGTTGAGGGGATTTTTTTATTCTTTTTTGGTTTTGTTCTATCTGTGCTGTCAGGAGATGCCTCATGGTATTTGGGGAAAGAGAGCTCTCCTAAATGGCAGTGAACACCTGAACATATGTTCCCCAAGTGGAGCCAGCAAGAGCGAATAGCTCAGGCTGTGCTCCCACAGAAGTTGTTGAATTTCAGACTGCTGCTTCAGAGACCTGCCTTTCACTAATATTAGTCTTGGCACCTCTTTGTTGCAAATGACAGACTTAAACCCACTTATTTTTTAATTTACCCTTAAGTCTTTTTATTTCTGACTGAAGTTTTCTTTTCTACCTCTGCATTTGTACAGCGCTACTTTCCTGGTGTAGTGGCTGTACATCTTGGCCCTGCCTGAAAAAAAGGAGCTTATTACTGTTAAATTATCTTTTTTTAAATTTTTTTTTTTTTTCTTTTAGCAAATATAGATGTTTAGGTCTCATTTTTGTCTGGACACTGCTCTGATGGAGATGATGTCACAGCCTTACATCTTCAGGATCAAAAGGGCACAGCCTGGTATAAAGCTGTGCCATGGATATGGATGCAGAAGCAATCATTACCTCCCACTATCTCCTGTCAGGAGAAACTCCAGGTCAATTTGGTGCATGTTTGTATAGTACTTGGCTGAGTGCCAAGGACCTCCCAAAGGTGTCCCTTATCCAGGCACCTTCTTTGGAGCAGAACTAGAAGGCAGAATATCCATAAGTGTTTTCTGAGTGCTGCTGTGAGGTATCCTTACATCCATACAGTTCTGATAATGCTGTAGCATGTGGGGGTCAACATCAAAACCCCATGGAGAGCCGGAGAGATGTGCTCTGTTTAACACTCATTTTAACACTGCTGGTTCAGCCAGATTTTAGTGGGGCTGCTTGAGGGGGGGGGGAGAAATATTCTGTCCTCTTCTGAAGTATTTGTTCAAAAAACAGTAACAACAAACAACACCAACCACAAACCATGGAAGCATGAGTTCATCTTTCAGTTTTCTCCATGCTGTGCTGGGCAGATGAGCAGCTAAGGCATTTGCAGATACAAAAATGCACTTCTGGGACTTCTCCCTCTGGGAAACCATGGCTTTACAGAGGAATGATTTAGAGAGCTGTAGTTTGTCTTGACAGCATAGTTTCTTTATTCTGAGCTACAAAATAGCCTTTTTGCCAAAGTTACTCTAGGCTGTGAAAATCAAATACTGCAGTATATGCCTTCACAGGTGTTGCGTGTTTCTTGAAAGAAACAGAGTTGGTTGAAAGTGGAGGGACAATTTGTAAAAATTCTTTTCCTGAAAAAACCCAAAACCAACCAAACAAAAAAACCTAGGAAAAAAATAAAGTTTAGTTCACTAAGAAACCAAGATAAAATTGAGAGAAGGTGGGGAAAGCTACAGATCCAGAAATGCTGCTGTCTGGGTCTGTTGTACACTTTTGGGTTTGAGGGATTAGGTTTTTTTGTTTGTTTGGTGTCCTTTTTTATTCTTCAGACCACCAACAACCACCGTTCCCATCCCCACCCTTCCCTGGATAATCTTCCTTGTTCCACAGTACTTCCTCTTATGATCGTACCAACATTGTATTACTTGTCAGCACTGAAATTCAGTTCAGAAAAAAGAATGAGAGCCATGGTGGTTCTTTTAAATTTTGAAAACACTAGACTTTGTTTTAGGCTTGCCAAAACAATGTGTTGGGGTTTGACTTTGTTTTGTTTTGTTTTTAAACAGAACAATGAAAATTTTTCATGGGGAAACAGTAGAAAAAATGCTCAGAAGTCTTCAAGTCTTTAATGTAAAAATAGACTTAATGTGTCAAGTCATTCAAGTAGGAAGAAATGTTACAGAAAGTACCAGCCATGGGGGTGGGAAAAAAATATCTGCAAAGATATTCTGAAAGAGATGGGCCAGAACCAAAGACTATAGCAGACCCAAGAGATTTGGTGTTTTTGTGTTGTCTCATAAATGCTCAATTTAGACTGAAGATCTGCTACCCACCACTCAGTGAAAAGATCAACAGGGCTTGCTTAGAGAGCTGTCCTTTCCTCAGCTTGTGTCCTGCTTTTTTTTTTTTCCCCTCGGTAACTATGATTTTTTTATATTTGAATAACTCACTGACAGCAAGTCAGTGTCCTTGTATATCATGCAGCTATTTACTTGTACGTTTCCATCATAGTTAATTCCTGTAATTTCCATGATGCGTTGATTTTGGGTGCTTTGTGAATCACGAACTTCAGGAAAAGCTGCTTATATCATCATGTGGTATGATACATAAAGTGGATTCTTAATCCTAGAGAGTTTTTGCAGGACAGTTGCTCAGAGTATTTTTGCTTGAGTAGATGCATGTGTTACAGAGGTGGCATGGCCCTGCACCTTCCTTGTTTTTTGAGTTAATTTTACAGTTACTTATATCACTTTGACTGAATTCACACATTCTAGTCCCCATTTAAATAAAACAGGATTGAGGAATCCAATTTCAGACTTAATATTGAAACTAGCTAGCTTGCTGTGCTGGCTCAGAATCAAATACTTGGCTAGCAGTCACTGTCAGAAGACTCAGGCAAATAAAGGAAAACAAATGTTCTGCTTAGAGCTCTGTCACGGTTTCATAAAACCATAAAATCTCCAGTCCTCTCACCCTCATCTTACACTTTTTCTGCATTCATAAGATTTTCTGGATTTGAAAGAATTTGGGGAAATCATTATGAAATTATGCTAAAGTGCATAATACCATGAATACCCTTCATGGTATTCAGAGCTTCAGGAGTTTGTCTTAGGCAAGGCCTATCAAACTGAACATTTTCAGGCAGTAATAAATAGGGCCTGGCAAGAAGTGAAGCACACTTTTAAGATTTCTGTGGTGAACACAACCCCACTTGCATTTCTCAGGTTTTTCTTAGTATTTTGTTGGACCTGAATTCTAAATGACTAGTAATGTGCTTAGTTGTTCTAATAGTGAAAATCAAAGGTTATATGGCAATGTTAATTTTTATTTGCATTATTCTTTTAATAATGAGCTCAATTCTCAGCAGCCATTTTCCTTTTTAAAACTCCGCAGAAATGTGCTCTGTATTAGGCCATGAATAGGAGGTGGATTTTGATTGGGATAGGATGACTTGCATCATTGCAGTCTCTAGATAGCCGTGAAAAAAGAACTGTGTATATTCCAAATTCTTCACTATCAATGCATTTACCAGCCAGACTCAACTAAGATGAACCTTTTTTGTTAGAGATGAGTGAAAGAAAATATCCCTGTGCCAGTTCAGTATCTCCCTATCTCAGTATCTGCCCACATACAGTTCCTTTTCTGTAACTACACCTTTGCCTGTCTTTTCTGCTTAGGTTGTAAGCTTTCTGGGGCAGTGTTGGGCTGTGCAAGCCTGGATGAAAGGGACACTGACCTCAGTTAGGAGCATTGAGGTACTGCTGTAACACAAGAGCTGTTGATGCAGAGGATTTGATGGGTAGGGAGAACATCTGGTTGACAACTAATGCATAACAAGTCAGACCCTTTTTGCCACAATAAACTGCAACTGACTTAAGTTGAACTAGGGTTTTTTGGGTTTTTTTCACTTCTGCTGGTTGTCTTTAAACAGGATATTTTGAGTAAGTTACTGAGATACTTAGGTAGAATTTTCTCCCTCCTCCAGATTGCTTTTCTTGGTTTAACTTTCACTATCACGCGTATTCACAGAGGAATGTCATGATACAATAATATGCAGCCCATAGGTTTCCAACTTAATATCTGAGCATCCAGTCTTACTCAAGCCAACTGTCCATGTTTATAGAGTCATCTCCACTCTCCAGTCCTCACTGTCTTCTTTCTGTATCTTCAAATCAGGTCACCATGGAGCAGACCATAACTGCAGGCTTGAGTTCCCACTGTGTCCTCACAATGCAGCACAGCAACTCTGCTTTGCAGCATGTGTGTTATTGTGTACATTTTCAGCTTTCATTTCTTGTCCATTGCACGCCTCCTCCATCTGACTTACCAGCACTTCTGCGGTATGTCTAGGATGTTAAAAACCTAATTATACTTCTTGTTTGAGGGCAAATAGACTTTCTCTCTTTGGCACCTCAAGGCCTAGCAAGAGACAATGCATATGGGCTGACTTCTGAGGGTAAAGCTGTAAGGATTGCCCAAAAGATGCAGCAGTTCATTAAATTTCATGTTTCTGGTTAGTTGCTCCTCATATTCTAATTTAATCCAAGAAGCAGAAATGTGCAGTGGATGCTGAAAATAAGTCTTAAGATAAGGCTTAAGGTTGAATGTCAGAATTATAGCTGCTGTTTCTTCAAAATTAACTTTTCAGCATGTGTCTTGATGGAGTTTATAAACTGTCTCTAAAACCACCTAGACTTTCAGGTGTCCTGCAGAGCTAATTCAGGCAGGCCATTTCAGCACAAGGAGAACAGGAAGGGAAGAAGCAACTGGGTAGGTGCTGAGGGATGTAGGAGGGAGTGAGTAGGGAAGCCAGAGAAGGGGGCAGAGGTGCAGGGTGTACTGGAGTAGGAGCAATGTGGAGTGAGCTGTGGTCTGGTAGGTGGAGAGAAAAGGCAGTTCAAGGCTGGGACTCCTCCATGAAAGAACTCCCCACATCTCTGTGTTTACCCAAGACCATAACTGAGCCCTGATACCCTCACTGCTACTTTTTGCTTTCAGCCAGCAGCTGTGAAACATACCAGGCCAGTGAGCACCCCTTGCATCTGGTACCTACTGGCTACATTGTTTACCCTATTATGTGCAGTTTTTGCATGGGAAGCAGTGACCTTGAAATAAATCCCGAAGGTGTTGGAATCAGTGGTGGTCATTCGCATGATGATTCATTTTGATTTCCCTCACTGCCATCTTGTGTGGTGTATTTTTGGGTTTTGTTTTGGTGGTTTTGGGAGGGATTTTGATTTCTTTTTAATTGCAGAATAGCATTTAAATTAAATACATTAAAACTACCTGGTATTTTACAATACAAATGTAATCTCTCTTAATATCATTACAAAGAGGATCCAAGTACCTTGCAAAACAGATCATCTAGAGGCTGCGCCCCTTATCCCTTTTGAACCAGCCTAACTCCTCAGCAGGGTGTATCTCCTATGTCTGCATTTCTTGTCATTGTTTGCAGGTTTAAAATCACTCTATTTATGTTCTACTGATTTCCAAACAAACCGTCCCTGTATTTCTCTAGAAAGGCAACAAAATGGCTCAGAAGACAGCAGTCACCTCCTGCGCACCTACGCCCATGGGCACGCATAGCAGCAGTGCATATACCTATGCTGTCTCTAACACACATAATTTTCCTTACTACTAAGTACTCATCTCTTTCCTTTCCAATGCCTTTAAAATAGAAGGTCTATATGTGCATAGGTACACTCAGGAGAGGAAGAGGGGAGGGGAGAAAAAGGTGTGGGAATTGATATGTTTGCCTCCAGATCATTAAAATGTATTACTTATTTATTTGCTTGTTAGCTTGTTTATTTGTTTTATTTAAATCTGCCACCTCTGCAGATTCAGGTCCAAATCCAAAGCCTCTGGAGGTTAATAGTTGTGGTACATAGTATTTTGGAGAATAATTGTCATATATATTGCTAGATTTAAAATGTATCAGTGGTAAGCCTGTGAGCTGGCACAGTTATCTCTCTGGAGGGCTGCTTCGCACTTTGCCATGCAAACTGTCATATTTAGTTTTCTTCAGAAACAAAGGATGCATTTTATTGAACACATGCAAGCTAATAAAATTTACATTTCTTAAAGATTAAAAATATTCATCACTGCTTTTCAGAGTTATAATGTTCTGTTATATGCAGTAATGCCACCAAATCTTCAAGGAATATTAATAAGTTATTTTTCACTCTGTACCTTTACATCAAGTCCATCTGCTTTTCCTAAGATATGCCCTATCAAAACTTGAAGATGCTGTGTGTGATCCATGGTTTCTTTTCGTGCATTTGTTTCAATCTGGAAAGCTGTAAAAATGTCTTTTGAGTTTAGAAGGTGTGTGTTTATGCCAAAGTTGGGAATCATTAACATCCTACAAGTTTTAAAGTTTCTTTGAGATAAGCCACCTTGATTTTTACTTAGCTTTTCTAGTTTTATCTCTGTTTCTTACTGCTGAAACCTGACTAGGTATTTAAAGAAGGTGATTTTCTGCTTGTTTTTGTTTTTGCATTATATATTTCTATATTCCACTACTTATTTTTTCCTGTTGAGAAATAACATTCAAATATCATATCTTGAGTGTGTTTTGATATTTTCATCTCCAGCCTACACTGGGAAAGGAGGAGAATTACATGAAAGGAGTCATTAATTGTGAATTTGTAGATCCTAACAGAAGTTTGTCTTTTAGTTGGAATTGCAATTTGATGCAAAAATTTAAATAATCTGGCTAGGTAGTTCATTCAGCTATGGCACTTGAGAATATCAAAGAACCTTTCCCCTTTGACTACTTGAACCAGCACCAATATGAGGGGGTTTGCTATGTTGCACACTAACTGTTGGTTTAATTGCATTGAAATTCTAGAATTAAGTGATACTTCAAGAAACTTTGTGATCCTGAGCACTCTCATTTATTTATTTTTTTCCTCTTAAACCTGGATTTCCAGATGGCACTGGTGCAAAGGGAAAAGAAAATAATGTTGCCAAAGTAAAATTTATTAGCAGGAAAAGGAAGCTTTCCCTCGGAAAAATTGGATTTTTTTTTCACAATCAAAGTGACTCTTTTATTTTATGGGAATTGTAATTCCAGCCCTTTGTGTCCCTTTCCTTCTAGTGCTGTGTCCCTCAGGCAAGTAAGGCTCCAAGTGCACCATGCTTGCTCAGCCCCAGGGAAAGCCTGCAGCATATCATGGGATACAGGAGATGACCAGAGGGGGAAAGGGAAAAAACCATGCAACAGTCACTTAAAATGCCTTTCTTTTTTGCAGCTAACTCCACTGCTACATCAGGGATTTGGTGTGTGTAAATCTTAACAAATGGCAGTGGATTGTTTTTAATAAACTGTGTGAGACTGAGCTTTCCTTTGAATTATTTCAAGAGAAGTCAATTTCCATAAAACACCAGAGAAATGCAATATATTAAACTTATTTACTCAAGTCATTTCCAGCCAGCTCCTAAGAGAATCCTGCATACAGTGGAGGAGGATACAAAGACATGCAATTAAACTTTTCAGTATTTCTGTTCTTTAAACTTTCCATGTGGCAAAAAGTTCCAATACTTTGGTTTTTGATCTTTGTTCAAGACAAAAAGATATGTCAAAGCATAGTGATTTCCTTCACAGCAACAGCTTATATTTTTTGATCAATTTTAATGGCTTTTGGAAGTATGATCTTCGATAAGGTGCATTCTTGGCATACAGACAAGAATAATACCACCATTAACATATTCATCACTTTCTTATATATTTCTTTCCCGTCTCAAATATTCTTGTATTTTATGTTCCCATACTGACACATTTTCCAGTACTGTTATTGCCCTCTTTTAGTAGGCTCTGACATAGCAGAATGATAGTGCTGTCACAAATTCTAGAATTCCTGAACGAACAGCATTGGAAATGGTCAGCAGATTAAAAATGTTTGCTTGAAGTTTGCTCTTTGGTTTGAAGTAGAGGAGGAAAATATTTGTATAAATGAATTTTTAATAGATACTAAAAATAAAAAGCTGCTAAAGAAAATATAGCTTGTCTACATTATCACGCGATTTTAATTATGCAAGCATTCCTGTTCTTTGTGCATTTTGACTTAGGGCCATATGAGACACATGAGTTAACTGTCACTCATGCAGAGTTAATTATAATTTGTCCATATAGGGAAAATCCCCAGGGAAATATGATAACACTTTTCATTGGCAGTAAACATTAGTTATTGTAAGTAATTTGAAAAAATTATTCTTAGCAGGCTATAAAAAGTCTGCAGTTCAAAGTGTTCCCTGAAAAAGAGGTGTATTAGCATGTGGATCCACTACAGAAATGGAGTTTTTTGACTAAGGAACTGTGTCCTTCTGTACCATAACATTTATTTCATTTTTTCTCTCTCTGGGAAAAGATATGTTTTGATTCAGTGTTTGGCAGTCCAAGCCAGGTTCTATACAATAATATTCACTTGGAATGTGCTGAGAGAAAAGTGCTGTTTTTAGAGGAGTTACTTTTATACTGCATTGCAAACAGAAATTTTCAGTTTCCCACATATAATATAAATCCAGCTTGTAAAGAATCTTTAGACTTTGCACTTCTCCTTTTCCCACGTAAATAGCAAATAACTGGTTGTCACTGACACACAGGGCAACAAATAGATGAAGCAAGCATGGATTCTGAGATCTATAATTTTTAATAATTTTTAAACTAGCTACAAAATGTCAATCACTTCACAAACTGACAGGAGACATAAGGAATTTCATATTACATGCTGTAAATTATATTTATCTCACAGTTTATCTAGAGTTCATTCATTTAGGTTTTTTTATTATTTTTTAATTAAGTTAGCTACTAAACATCTCAGCGATTTGGTGTGCATAGCTCTAGGTAAGCAACAGAGAACTGTACTGGTAACAAACCACATGGGGATAGCGACTAGTAAGAGAGAGCCTTATAAAAATTACATTTCTTTGCACCATTTCATATGGTAGTTGTCTCCTCCAAAAGATAGTCTTCAAAAGCAGCAGACAAACCAAATATATTACACTTATTTCTTTTTGTCTTTGACATATTTTCAGCCAAGCTTTTATTTTGCTGGCAATGGCTAAGTGGTGAGTGCCAAATCCCTCTTTTTTTCATAATTAAAAAAAAATGATCATGATTAATAACTATATATATATATCAACAAGAAAAAAGTGGCACGACTGCAAACTTGCTGGTATAACATAGTCCCAAAAGAGTCCGAATACTGAGCATGCTTTTGTTGTCATTGTTGGTGTGCTACTGCCATGGGAAAATTCTTGTTTAAGTAGGAGTCTAAAAGTCTATTTATTCCTCATGCATAAATGCATAAATCACATCACTTTTTAGTGCAATGCTTCTTATAGTAATATAATTCCACATTGTCTAATCATGAAATCATAACAACAGATAATGGCAATGAAGAACCGAAGACAGCAGGTTTAAGTGCTTAAACATCATGATATCCAAAGACAGGAGCATGGCAGTAGCTCTGTGGAATGTCACAGTTTTACAAGAACAATACTGTATATTTAGAGGTTAACAGCACGTTTAGCATTCCAACAGTGTTGTCATTCAGCAAACATCATTAAAAAAAAAAAAATGAGGAGAGGGAACAAAAAGAAAAGGAATCCAAAACGCAAACAAGGAAAGGAAAAATCCCAGAAACATCATAGTGAGCTATAGCCATCAAATCAGCACTATGTACAACCTTTGGAAAGAAAGATATCTAGAAAAAAATAATTACAAGTATCATTTTTGGAAAGCTGACAAACTACACAGGACAACATTTACAATGGGGCTGATATGTGCATGTGTGCAAACCTAGTAGGTAAATACCATGATAAAAGCATGAAGGTGCTGCCCTGTTGGACAGCACTAAAAGGAAATGCACTTCACTGCATTTAACCACTGCCCAGCATCTTTGTTGCACGCTGGTTGGCTTCATCAATCCTGGTTTTGTTGGAATCAGCCTAGGGAAACACAAAGAAAAGAAACATATGAATACAGGGCAGAAAGAGAACATCTTCAATACTCAGTGGACGCTTCTCTGGTTCTGGCTAGGTCAGGTGAAAAAAGAATACTTGAAAATACTGGAGACCTGACCTTTTTTTAGTGGTGCTACAGACTCAAAAGAAAATTACTTATTTGCTGGTTTTGTGACACTTCAGGAATTCTTTGAGCAGAGCTTTTAAGTGTGTATTCAGCTTCACTGAACTGTAAATGCTACACCAGAACTGTACTTGGTGCTATGGGTAGTGCTAGTGGTAAGGATGACGTGATGAGAACTGATAACGTGCACGTGGATTTCACTGGTGAAAGGCTCAGTGCTCTCTGAGATTCAGTGGACCTAGACTCTGTTGTAATTTAGATCACAAGGCATGCAATCAAAACTAAAATTCACTGGAGCAGGGAAGCTAGATCATCTGATAGAGGGAATGCTGGCAAAGATAATTTTATTTGAAAATACATCAGTCTGGATCTTTTTGCTCTACATGTGAAAGGAATTGTTAGGAGTGATGCCAGAATTCCTTTCTCTCAACAGAATTCACCAGTGCAGTTACAGGACAGAGTAACCTCTCTCATTGGGCAGCAGCATAACCAGGAATTAAGAAAAGGCAGGGATTCTGCCTTAGTTGAAGCAATTACACTAGAATTTAGTCCAGTATAGGCTGAACTGTGTAACTTCACTCTCTGCCATAGGGTAACGCTTTCCATGCCTATCAAATGACATTAATAAAAAAGCACCACTTGGGTGGTTTAGGAGTTCTGTTTTAGTGGGAAGACACTTTGACCATGGCTTTCTGTAGTTCTGCAGAAGTTAGTTTTGGAGACTAAAGACATTGTTTTAGTCGACAAAACTTGGCAAAGCTCCATTCAAGCCCATGTTGCTATGCCAACTTATGCTAGCAGAGGGACCAGATAGAAAATATTTTCAATTTTCAAAATCAGACCTGTGGGAAAGGTGAGAACTGGGTTACTGCTTTAAAATTATGAACTCAGGTATCAAATTCTGTGGTTTGAGGGCTGTTTTTTGTTAGCTTTGATGATTGTTCCTGAATCTCTGGGGCATATCCAATTGTACAGATTTATTTTAAATCTCCAGTTTGCAAAGACAGAAGGGTGAAGCAACTTTCCTACATACATTTTAGATCCTTTAAAAGGATCATTGTGTGCAAAAAAACCCCAGTCTCAAATATCTTGGGTTTTTCTACATAATTATTTTGGCAAATTATACATAGATGTGTATTTTTAGTACAGTAGCATGAACCAGATCCTCAACACATGTAAATATGCATCACTGCTCACTGTAACCCACAGTCCTTTATTTTAGCCATGACTTTGACCTTGTCTACTACAGTACAGTTTTGTGTAAAATAATTGAACAGTTTTGGAAGCAATCATGTTTGTCATGGGACACAGGAATATTGCTTGAGTACTCATTAAACTAAATGTTCCTAAGTAAGCATACTGAAGTCTAACTCCTCTGTGATGTTGCACCAGAACTAGTGAGAGTCTTTGTGTAGACCTTTCCACCTAGGGCAGGGAAGAAAGTTTTGAGCCCTTCCTGCTTTTCCTCACAGCCTCCTATTTGTGGCTCATTTTATGGTCAGGTTCTTCCTGGCAATTTGCAATTTGCCCTGCTCATTGCATCATCGTTTTTGTTTTTGTCCCTTTCTCTTTGATCTGTGGGAAAGATAAAGCCTTTCATTCATTGCTCTTCTGATTACTGTGGGTAGATCAGATTACGTTTCCCCGATGAGATTGCTCTGGTTTGGATGCCTGCATCCAGTTTAACATAAATGCTTCAGGAGCACTTGAGTTAGCTTTGTAATGCACCCCTTTTGTGAAGTGATGCAGTGATGCAGCTTTTGTGAAATGTGCCAGCCAAGGGTGACTCTAATGATCATAAGTGATCAAATGCTCAGTGCTCCAGCTGGTCAGGAAAAGAAAACAGCCCCAGCAATGCTGTATGCCCACTGCTAGCTAGGGATGATGGCCTGTTGCATATTGTATTGCAAAATGGATATGTATGCATTTGAGGGTTCAGTATTATCCCATACTGAATTATGAATTCAGTATTCATTATTATATAATTTCTGTCTTTTAGAGATGGTTTTCCTTATATATTGGGTTCCTTTTTCTAGTATCTCATCACTACATGTCCTTACTCTGAAAAATGTGGCATATTTTCACTGACTGAAGACTGTCTTGGTTCTGTGCTGCTTTCATGACAACTCCTCTGTGTACACTGGAAGTCTCCCTCCCAGAAATGTGCCACCGTTCTTTAGCCAAGGACTCTACCTAATGAGTCCTGCCTTCAAGGCTGGATTTAATGAATCCCATTGGCTTGCAATGTTGTTTTTCTATGGTTGTGTGAAATGCCAAACTCTGCAAGAAGACCTCGTAGACATGGAAGGCCAGTCCCTCAATTAGCCAACTGCTCTCAGCATGTACTGCCTAGAGATTTGGCCCAAGTGCTTCATGTGCACAAAGGGACTGGGCAATTTCTTCAAAATCCAGATGTCTGCAAGCCTGAACTGAGAGAACAGTGGCTTGTTAGGCTTGCTGCAGCTAGTGATAGTATCCTGCAGGCACAGATATGACGCAGCTGATTTCCATCCACCAGGGCCTTCCACAGGGAGATCTTCTTCCACTGTGTAATCTCCTTCCACTGTGTAATGTCATGAGTATGGTAGCAGGTGCATGTCCTCATGCTTACTCTGAGAAAATAACATATGTCCTAGAGTTCTTATTTAAAGATATTTATGACGCATGCTATATAATCTTCCAGTCCCTTCTTGTAATGTAGTTAGTGTATTGCTTTCTAGAGATTCTCATATGAATAACAGATATAAATCCTTCCCCCACCCCATGCTCTTATTTTCCCCAGAAATATGAAATGTTACAGAATAGCATCGCAGTGACACTGTCCATTTTCCTATGCGGTAAAACTAACAGAAGCAGCTTTTTTAAAACAAAAATTTGACAAATGCAAAGCCATGTTCTCTACTGTGTTACGTGACACGTGGAAGAGATGAGTTTCCCACCTTTAGGGCAGCGTATACTTCACCCTGTTGTCTCTGGAATCAGCCTTCAGTAGGGAAAGCTCTCTGAGTGTATGCCTCAGTGCAGTATTTAATTTTTTTTCACTAGTCTTTTTTGTAGTTAACTGACATGAAAAATAGGTATGGGCATCCCACTCATGTGAGAAGGCTTGCACGTGTAAAAAGGCTCATGAGTACAAGCTCTACCACTTAAGGTCAGCATTAACTCTAAGCAGCCCATATAAGTCCTTGGGTTAGATCCTTGGGTGGTGTCAATCTCAGCTGAAGTCGAGTGTTGTATTTATTTTAACACCAGAGGAAGATCTAGCCTCTTACATCTCTTCAGCCTGGCTGTGCCTGGAGCTTTGCCAGCATATATTGCAGATGGCTTGCGGATCTTGGGATCTGAGGATGGCAGTGAGCTCCCAGCCAGGCTTGGTGGGTGCTGCTATCTGCTTCAGAAATCTGCAGTGCAGGTCTGGTAGAACTGCTCTCTGCCTCTTGAGATGATTTTGCAATAGTAATGCTGAGCCTTAGTTATTTTTATATTTGTTTATATATATATATATATACACACACACACACACACACTGATGGAGCCAGGAAATCTCTGTCCTAAGGTGTTTATAAGCAAGCAGCACAAGACTGGCTGCATGGTTACCATACAAAGCCTTCCCCATCCTCTTTTTGTGACAGGTCTTCCAAACAGGTGATCCAATTCTCTATTGCTTATGGAATTTTCAAGGAAAGAAAAGTACAGGAAAGCTTAAAAATTGCCAGGAAGTGTCAGTGCCTTCAGAACCAGACCCTGTAGTTCTGCACAGCTCAGGGCATTTCTCCTTTCCCCAAGCTGTTGTAGAGGGAGCCTTGATTTGTGCTAAGGGATCTCCTCACCAGCTCTAGTCTGATGAACCCAACAGTGTGGGTTCAACCTGATCTGAACTGGAAGTTACTAAAGATCCACAGCAGGAAACTTTGCTTTGTCTCAGAGTTTTGGAGGGAAAAGAGAGAAGAACTCTAGCAGCTGTTTCTGTTCCTTCTCCTTCTCTGAGCTGAAGAGAAAGTGCAGCATGCACAGCCTGTCCTTGCAGAAGGGAAAACACAGCCCCTTTTGGGGTCCTCTTAGAAATGTCAGCTCTTACCTTCTCCATGATCCTGTCAATCTGGCGATTCTGTGTGTCGATCTCGTTGCCCATGTCCAGGGCCATGTGACGTAAGTTGCCAATGATGCCACTGACCTGCTCGAGGTTCTCATCCATTTCATTTTCCCGAGCATCATTTGTTACCCTGGGAGCAAAAAAGCAGTTATTTGAAGTAGGGAGAGAGGAGGTTCCCCCTGAAACTCTGATTCACCCAAAACCTCCCCTGCATCTTCCTTCGCTTGTCACCTGAAGAGCATGCTGTGCTCAGCTTTGAAGAAAAAGAATTAATAAGTAGCTAGCCTTAAAAACCACACTATGTGCTTATTTTTTGGATGTTGGGTTTAATTGCGTGAGTTCATCACTGCTCCATTTGTACAGGTTTTGTCTGCTGCTTCTAGAAGTATTGCTGTCTGAGCTTGACTGTACCACATACTACACCTCTCTGCTCCTGGCGGTCCTTCTCAAAGAAAGAATGAAAGGGTGCTCCCTTAGGATCCATGGGTGGGAAATGCTGGAGGGCGGTGGAATTGAGCTATACTAGCTCTCCTCCTTAAACTATATGGATAATGGATATTGTTCAGTTTTCTTATGCTTGGGGTTCACTGAAATTTTGGGGAAGAGCTGCTTCAGCTGTAAAAATCCTGGCCTAACATCCTATTCAATTAAGTGTATTTCTGATAAATGGCAGAAACAGCTTCTCTCAGATTTACTGGCTTTAGTAAAGATCCTTTGGTTTTTGTTCTTAGCCCCGTCTTTTTCAGTTGCTTGGTTTTTAGAAGAAAAGACTTGTGCTTTTAGTCAAGGATCAGTTCAATTCTCCAGTGACTGGAGAGGCATGTGGTAATTGGCACTGGGAAAAGCAAGGTCTGTGGATCCCACTCAGAAAATCACTTTGAGCCTACCTATTTTGTTCATGTAGGTGCCAAGAGAGTGCTACAGGCTCTTTGCAGAACAGTTATGGTGTAGCATAACTTTCTTTACTGCTATGCTGTTCCCATGCCTTAGCCTTTGTTTTGATGAGGCTGCCATCCAGAAATAAAAAACAAAAAAAGTGAATGGCAGACCCAGCAAACTTAAATGGCAACTCCATCCCACGCTCCAGATTGCCTGACAGCATTGTTTCTATCACACTGCTTTCCCTTTATCCCAACAGCCAAAAAAATAAGTGGATAATAGTTTTGGGGAAGATAATTACTTATTAATCCAGTGTCCCTAATCTTCACAGATCAAAGCTTTGCCTACTGGTATGCTTTTATCCGCTCAGCTGATAATATTGTCATCTAAATACATGCTCTACAAGCACTGTAATCAGTATGTACTTATTGCTGGGTCCCTATGTGTTGCTGAAAGTTTACAGTCTGGTTTCCATTAGTATAGCTGTGTGTTTCAAATTGCCTTTCATTTAAATGCAGGGAGATTGCCACTACTGAAGCATCAATGTTTCTCCATGGTTGTGGCTTTACAGCAGCTGAGGAATGGTGCATAATTCCCAGTTCAGTGAGGTTTTCTGGATAGTTATGACAGGGAAGCAGTGTACCTGTAGTTAAAAGTGTGCTTCAAATTCTGTGCTTGGCTCAGTGCCTTCATTTGAAAGTGAAGGAAGGGGTGCCTGAGGCTGTGGTGCATCTTCTAGCAAGGATGGATAATGAGCACTATGTACCTTGAGACCTAATAACATTAAGCTAGTACTTATCTAACACTTAATTTCTCAGGCATTTGACAACTGTCATTAATGACATCCAGTGTTCATGCCAGGAAGCTGGAGCACAGAGGACAGCGCTGACTGGCGGTGACAGTCCTCAATTGCTGCTGTGAAGTAAATAAATAGATAGAATTTCTCTTATTATTGCCCAAATCTGGGCAGTCTCAAAGAGGAAGGTTTGGGGCCACATTTTCAAGCATCTTCTGGTTCTCAGGGCTAAAACAGTTTTTGCCAGGAGTTTCAGCAAAGTAAACATCCTTTGCACTAGGCCAGGGAAGCACCTACAAGGCCAGGGGGAGTTAGTGGAGGCAGTGAGCCTTTAGCACCTCTCTTAACCACCATCAACCTAAATCTGAGCACCCATGACTCAGTGAAAACCTGGCTCCATCACATTACCCAGTGCCACTGAAGGAGTTAACGAGCATCACAGAACTCATGACCATATGGGAGAAATCTAAATATATCAGTGAGGAGGAGAATAGAGAGAAAACAGTGGATAAAAAGGCTCACCTGCGGATAAAGCCACCACTGATGGCCATCTGCTCCCGTTCATCTACAACACGTGCAGGCTGGCTGGCTACAACACCATCCTGATTATTGCCCCAGGCTTTTTTGTAAGCATCACTTGATTTAAGCCTATGCAAAAAAGACGATGAGTAACAAAGCATCAAGTGGACAAGGACAAATGCAAAATACTCCAAGCTAAAAGCTGAATCAAGCAAATGAGTTTTCAGATAGAGGGTCATTGATTGTATACCGATATATCATAACCCTGAGTAAAAGGAGGGGTTTGGGTTGGTTTGGTTTTGGTTTGGTTTGGTTTGGTTTGGTTAGGTTTGGTTTGGTTTGGTTTGGTTTGGTTTTTTTACTTTACTGCCACAACAATTGTGATGGTCAGAGATTTTGTTTCCAATAGGGTGAATTGCAGTTGTCAAGTCTACAACACTGCACACAGATTCTTGGATGTTGACTTAGTCTCCAGAAAGAATAAAAGAAAATAAAAAAAGAGAGAGAGAAAGAAAAAGAAATACAGAGAAGAAATACAGATAAATAGGAAACATTTCATTTCAGTGACATACATTTTGACATCAAACACAGATAACATACTGGAAGACAGACATAGAAACAGAACTGCCAAGTATAGTGTGTACATCATATCACAGCAACACACCCTCTTAGAGCATTGGCTAGATTTAAATATTTTATCATGCAGAAGATAGGGTTTCTGTTGATATTTTTTAACACGTATGTGGCAAAATAGGCATTTAAAGCCACTAACCTTTACCAAGGTCATTAGGGGATGATTTTGTCCTAAAATTCATAGGGTTCATTAGATTTTGAGATAATATATCGGTACTTGAAAATAGTAATCATACATCGACAGTTGATGTACAAACCTTTTTCCACAGAGACAAAAAGTAAAATAGGCAGAAGTGAAATGAGTGCAGGAGAAAAGAAGAGATACGAGCAATCTAGCATCAGAAAGGGAAATTTTTCTACATTTTTCTTCATGCACCAGCTACAGGCATGAATAAGAAGTGAAGCATTCTCACTAAGCACAGTTGCCCCAGTAGTTCATCATACTCTTAATGCATCAGCAGTAACAGGCTTCACAATAAGCAAGACACAGGCAAAAATGGATCATCACTTCCTTCAGGAGCTTTAAACCACAGGACTTTGAAATAGCCTAGCGACTTGTTATGTTTGCTGTTTATGACACTTACATCAGCTTTCAGAGAACCATTTTTGACTGAGCTGCCATGCATAGAAAATTAAAATTCAGGCATACCTTCAGTGGCAGATTAGCATGTGCAGCATATTTAGGGTTGTTGTCATTGGGGTTGGCAGGGAGAGTGTGAGTGTGTGACTACTGAAGGTATAGATTCTTGATTTTATTCCGGAAATGGTGCAGTTTCCAACAAAGCTGTTGAGAACTGCAAACCACCATGGTTTCCCTGTTCTTCAATTGGCTCCAATCAGTCATATAATCAGCTCTGTGGCTTGGATTTTTGTTGAGAAATTGAATGTGCTCCTCAGGGAGTGGGGAAAGGACACAATAAACCCTCCCTTGTGTTATGTTCTCTCCATGCCCCCTGAAGCAGCTTGGCTTCTGTTGAGCCTGAAGATGTGTGCATGCTTCAGTATAGAATTGAAAAGTAGATGAAAAGAGGATCTTTCCTACTCATCTGTTTTGTTGCTTATTTCCTATTAAAATCAGTGAAGACTTAAAAAGACTTAAGAAGAAGATGGTTGGCTGATTTGTTCCTAATACTTGTTCTAAATCTATACATCAGCTTTCTACAAATGAGTGCAAGTAAGTAAATTAAATGAGATTTCTCTTTCTGAACATACATTTACAGATTTTGGCCTGTTCTTTAGACCTGTGCAACTTTGAGAGTGAGACAGTCTCTGTTTGAGGTGAATTATTTTCTGCAACCACAGCTTGAGCTCCAGTTTCTTGTGGACTTTACATTAAAGTCAACAGATGAAGTCTGGATCTGCTCACAGTCAATAGTTGTCCTTTTGAATACAATCTGGTGAAAGTTTCATGACATGGGCATTTTGGGTCTCCTAAGAATGAAGCCATACACTTTGGTAAGGCTCATGGAGGTGTATTTACAAGTAGCAGAGTATAATTATGTGTGGAATGGTTAATCTTTTGAAATATATGTCACTAATTTACCACCAGCCAGTGGAGCATTAGGGGATGATGGTGATACTGATATCTAGAACTGGATGGATTTTGCTCCCTCCTACACTCCACTTCTCAGAATATCATCTTATTTGTTCCACTTGAATACTGGCACAGGATTCAAGGAACAGTCCTTAAAAGCACTGTTCATCCATACTCTGTTTCTAAACACAATGACTAATGACTAATGCTAGTTTGTGAAATCTGGCTGCAGACTGTGAAGGTCAGAATACTGCCTTGAAGCAGGGAAGAGACACCTTTAAAAATGAACGTCCCTCACATTGAATGTGTTCAGTATTTCTTGGGTTTGAATCTATTGATTTAATGACCCTGCAACCATAGTGAAGTGGTAAATGATTTAAGGCCATGTGTCAAGTGCTAACCCCATCCATGCCATGGATCTGGCTGCCAATTCATAGCAGTCTTTCCCATAACACAGCATATTAAAGCTGTTCTAAAAAATGGCAATTCCTGCAAAATGTATTGATCCTTTTATATACTTAAAGAGTGAACTTTTGATACAGGCATTATGCCAGCTTTCTCCAGGAGGAGCAAGTCAAGACAGTGTTCCTCTTTAAGCTGCAACAGCATTTAGAGTGTGGGAGATGTAGAGTTTCTGATTCGTGTTCTTGTACCTTCAGCACTTCAGCACTGGGTCTTCTGGTGCAAGACAGCAGGGCTAAAGCCTTCATCAGAGCTGATGCCAATTTAAGGCAGTGTGACTGAAAAAGGTTCTCTGTCCTACTTGCTCCTCTTACATTCTGCACACCAAGGCACTAGTATATATATTCTAGGCAATATATTTACCCCAGCAAAGTACTTGTGTCTTGGTATGCAGAAGAAAACTAATTTTTTTTTTTTTTTTTTTTTTTTTAAGCGGAGGCACTATCTGCATTGTGTCCCAAGGGAATTACCTTCAAAATCAATATGACTGGTAAGGCAGAAACCCAGTCCAACCTTTCTGATTTCTGGCAAAATACCCACTGAACTCTATGACAGCTCTCTTTCCTTTCGTCTTGATAATCACAATAGGATCAGCCCCTGGCTGAGAACCAAGTGTCTGTGCCACTCAGAAAGTGAGTATATTATTACAGAACCACTGCACTCTGCCTTGCTTCCCATACCATCTCTGGCCAAGCATTTATGAATCTTTTCACTATAACCTGGCTGTGTGCCTACTCACTGCATGCTGGATTTGCCATTCCTTGAGGACTTTGGGTTGGTCTACTTTGTCCCTGATTTCCTACACCCACAGAACCAGACATTGCACTGTCAATTGGCATTTGAAACAAAGCTTTGCATTACTTGGAGGATGGTTTCATTCAAGTGTGATGGCATGCAAGCAAATTCGATGCATTTCAACATTTCTGCTTAGTGTACGTGTTACCAAAATGAGAGAAATTTGATGTGCTCAGGTTTTGTCAAATTTGTTGCCTCTGGCAGGATGAAAACCATTTCAAGTTGAGTTCCAATTGTGAAGCATGTCTCTTTCAAGACCTCATCACAGACTCTTTCTGTTGAACAATGTCTTAATTTCATCCATAATTTTAAGTAATGTCCATTATGACCTCTTCTAGGGTTTTTTGTTCGTTTGGTTGTTGGGTTTGGTTGTTGGTGGGGTTTTTTTGGGTTGGGTTTTTTTCAGTTTTTTCGCTTCATTTATTGAACTTCTTTGGGAAAATATATTTCAAAATTTAGGGTCTCCAGGAATAAGGTAGCCCAAGTGTTTTTGTTTGCTGGAAAATGTAACCACTCGGTACACTTTGTGTAAAATGTTGAAACTTTTACCATTAATAGGTGTCGACAGTGAAGCTTTCACTGCAGTATGCCTGATTTTAATGCATCTACAGTAATTCCCAGTCAGTTGTCTGTGCTATGAGATGAATGCATTTGTACCAGAATCGTTCTTTCTGCATGCCACATGCTCATCCTGTCCATGTGCCTAGCAAGGATGAGCTTCACAAGGCCTTTGGAATCAGCCTTAAGTGCTCAGAGAGATGAGGCAGGCAGCACCTACTTGTTACATGGACAGACACAAAGACCACAGAATTTTCCTAGGTCCGTCAAATTCTTTTCTGCTTCTTTCATGTCCTTATTGATTTGGTCCATTCCCTCTTCGATGCGTTCCAGTTGTTCTGATTAAACACAAGTATTTTATCCCCACAGAATGAAGCGGATGGAAAAGGACAAAGAAAAAAAAGACAAAAACTTCAGACATTCACTGTGACAAAAAAAACTGGACACCACATAGCAGAGCCGGTACCCAGTACCTACTTGTTACAAGGACATATGAAAAGGCCACAGCATTTCCCTAAATCTTTTAAATTTTTCTCGGCCTCCTTCATGTCTTGGTTGATATGGTTCATGCCTTCTTCAACACGATCGAGTTGTTCTGGTCAGGACAAAGGGATGACAGTGTGGAATGAATTGTATTTTTGTTTGTTTGCTTTTGTCTTCAACAGAACATGAAAAATGACCGTGTAGAACTGAATTAATAATGACATTACAATGCATTAATCTGAGGTGATGCATTGTTGGAAGTCTATGTGCTGCACTGGATGCCAAACATGCTTTTTGCTAATATGGGAAGAGTAAAACAAAGGAGGAAGATGTTTGAAATATAGTCATTTAAATGAGATGTAATGATGTAGAAAGGAAGGGTTATAAAGTTTAAGGTCCAGAAACATGATACAATACATCCACTTACTAAGACACCAATGACATCCGAGAGGAAGAAAGATTAAGTGTTATTATTTTGCATTTATATATGTTAATATGTGAGAAAAGCTTTCCTTCCATGGAAAATACCTCAGCTACTTACACTTACAAATCCCTTGGAAACAGGTGATTTTGGATAGAGTAATTCCTTCGATTATTGGGTAACTGATAGTGGGACAGCTGGCAGTAATGGTACCACAGATGTAGTGAGCTGTTAAGGAGCCATATCCAGATATTCCTTTTGCCAGAGGGTGAGGGAACTGTGACCTAACACTCTGGTCTGGATATTAATTTCTAATCTGAATGCAGCCTTAGGGCTGCTTTTCTTTCTAGTGTAGATGCTAAAATTAGGAGTAACCTCAGTGAATGAAGAGGAATTACAACCAGCACAGAAGCCTGATGGTCACTGGAAGAGGACCACTAGGTGTGACATTCATTGTCTCTCTCCCCAAAGGATCTTACAAAGTCAAGCACTGGGTGAACATTCATGTTTTCTTACAGTTTTCTTAGTGACTTGGTAGCTTAGAAAAGAATAAGGTATTAATTACTGCAGTATTAAAGCTGGAAAGATGGCCTAGAGGAACAGAATGCCACAACAAAAAATTGTAGGAATGAATCCTCTGCTGATGTAACAGATACAGATCCAGTGAGATCAGGGGTCTTATATAGAGTCTGGAGTGCAGCAACAGCAATTTTACATGGGTGGAAAGCCTCATCATTTGTTTCATGAAGGATAAACCCAAATAAGTATTACCCTAGATGAGAAAGCTACTTGGAGTGGCATTTCAATCCAGGAAAAGCTGTGACTGTTTTTACAGAGAAAAAGTAAAGCAATCCAAATATAACACAAATACATTCCTACTCCCCACATTGAATAGAAAAATATAAACACAGAATTAGACTGAGAGGAAAGGAAATCTAAAAAGTGCATATTGACATCAGTACAAAACTCCTCTTGACTTCTTTGGGAACATGAATAGGCCTAATTTCTTACTTGGGTTTGTAATAACAATTGAGGTTTACATTTTCAAAGCTTTCTAAGGGATTTGGATACCCCAGTTCCATTAAAATTAATTTTATTTAATTTTAATGAGTATTGGGCATATCAGCCCGAGAGGGCCTTGAAAATCCTGGCCTAAATAATTCAAGCTGAAATAATTGAAATATTGAACTTGTGCTTTTTGTTTAATCCTTGTGTGAGGTTGGGCTTTGAGAAGGAGAGTTGCCATGTCAGTATTGCCAGCTGCATCTGCTCTTCAGCAATCAGATCTTATTCTCCTCAGCTGGACCTGCCTATCCCCTGATACCACAGGTGTTATTGATGCCAAATCCAAGGATACATTTATAGGATCAGAGTTACCTGGAAGTGTCCTCTAAAAGAGGCAGATATAACCTGAGCAAAGGATTGAGAAGCTAATAAGGAAACCTGAGAGATCCATTGCACAAGTTCTACCAGGTAAACTGCTGAGCCAAGAGATACAAGGTTGGATTGTTTTAATGCATGTTGTAACTTCTCATTTAGGTTGAGAGGCTTTAGTATAAGCTTTGGTTTGCATCTGCAGCCACATTGACAAGTGTCAATCTCTTCAGAAATGTAGTATGGTGTAGAAGGTGAGATTCCTCCAACTGCTCCTGCTCCTCACCAACTCAGAGTCCTGCCTGCATGGTTAGGCAACACTCTTTCTTGGTCTGGGAAGAAGCTGTGGGAGTGTGAGCTGGCTTTTATGCTCATCCATACAGTGTGATGGGAGTTGCTAAATTTCTGTCTCGCATGCCCACATACTGCAGAGGTGTCTGCAGGGCCCAGCTGGTTTCTAGAGCTCTCAGTTTAAAAAAAAGTGTCTCATGTGCGCTGGGACACTGGAAGGGGAAAGAGGTAGTGACTTTTCATCCACTGATTTTGCTGCCTGTACTTCTCTAACCTTGGATGGCCACTTTAAAATGTTAGGTATGACTGCAGTGATCAGGCCTGGCCCTGGTACTACTGGTGGCTTTGGATGTAATCATATTTCCTTGCTCAGATGCATGTTCTCTGAAGCCAGGTATATAGTAGGGCCTTTTAAATGTTCTTTCCTGTTTCCTATTCTGCCAGAATAAATGAGTGCTAATTGAAGAGCACACTTGATATGACTCAAAGATTTTCATATAAATCACTCTGGGAACCTGACTTAATTTTTCCTGCTTTAGGATTTGTGCATGAATCCTATCCCATTTCTGAATAGAAATGGGACCCACAACTACTTTATCTTCCATTAAAGGAAACCTTATCAGTGGAAAAAGCCCACTGTTGTATTTGTAGCCTAGAATCTATACAGCTGACTTCTACTCCTAGAACCAGTCACTAGCTGTTAATGTAGTGGGCTGCATTGTTAACTGGTTTAAATTGGTCTAGTTTTGCTGGCTGTGTGGAGAAACACCAATTTATACCTGTCAAAAATCTGTTCCCACAGTCCAGGAGATAAATTCTTGAGTCTAACCACAATTACTGAGGCATAAATATTATAGAGGGATTAAATGAATGGGGTCACTCTGGATTTGTTTTGATTTAACATACTAAAATCTGGCCAAAAGTGAATCACTGCTGATAAGAAATCGGATGGCTACCAAAAGGTAAATTTAATATCTCTTTTCACATATCATCCCTATTCCAACTTTGTATTTTCTATTAAAGGTTTTAGGGAAGACAGTATGATAGCATATACTGCCATGAAGTTATACAAAATCACACCTACAAAACATCATGTCCTTTACCTCCCATTTAGAGAAACACTTAAAGGTCAAAGTTGAAACATGTTTTGATACTTTGCTGCAGTATTTTTTAGAAAATACTACATCGATATATGTTTATATATCATATATGGTAGATACAATAATTGGCATTGTCTGGAAGCAGAATACATATCAGAGGTATGTTTCATTGAGATTTCTCTCTTTTTTTTAGCAGGAAGTTCTTCTAATTATTAGCCTTTTTTGTATATTTAGAACCCTTTGTGCCAGAGCCTTTGATTCAAACATAGTGGCTATATATTGGCTTCCAGACCTTACAACAAACTGATGGCATATCTTAGGATACAAATAAGGATATTTTTTTACCTGTATCAGCATACTTATGAATTACTTCTGTATTAAAACCATAGGAAAATAAGGGACCATAAGCTAGTCCTGTTAGTTTTACTGTAGCATTGTGGCCCTTTGCCAGTGAATCTTTTGCAGGATCTTCCACAAAATCATTCTGGGACTGATGTGGGGAAGTGGCTGGGAGAGGAAAGGTTTAGCAAGAGTGCCTCATCTACTCTTGTGTTTTGAACAAATACAGCTGCAAAAGCATCTTAACACAGTGTTAGATGCAGGACCAGGACAGGGAAAATGTGGTGTTCCTCCACCTTTGCATCCCCATTTCTGATTATAACAAATGTTCCATGACCAGAGACCAGGATCTGGGGCCTGTGCTTGAATATCAGTTAAATGCCTGTGGAAAAGGGATCTTGCTCTTTTGTGCAGTTAAGCAATTTCTACCAAGGATGATTCTAATTAGAGAAAAAAAAAAAAAAAAAAAAAAACAAACCAAAAAACCCCCCAAAAAACCCACACTCTAAATATAGTTGCATACAAGAGGGCTGATTTTAAAAGAGAGTCAGCAGATTAACTGTTTCCAATGATACTCGGTGATCCCATTTTCCACAAAGCAGAGTGTTATCAGAGAGGAGTACATTTCTAGGACAATTTTCTCAGAGATCCTGAGTCTTGACCTAGCTCCACTCCAAAAGGCATTTCTGAGCACAGGTAGGAGGGAAAGCTGGCAGGGCATGCCTGAGAACCTGCATGTAGCTGTGCAAAAAATACCAGTAGACAAGGCACAACCTGCTCATGGGAGGGAGGTTGTCTTTTGGCCTGCACTGCACTTTCAATATAATTGATACTATTTTTTCCCACTAATCAGCAAACTATTTCTGACTGTGATCATCTCAGCACTTAGGTGTTGGTGGAGTGCCTCTACTAAGTCTGCTTTTGGCATCTTACTACCTATCAATTTTTGTGGTAGTTGTTGACTAGCAGATAAGCTGGGAAGGGGCTTGCACAAAGAGCATTAGTTTTGCTCTCTAATGGAAAAGAATGGTAATTATCTTCACTCCCATTATTTCTCCAGCACCATGAAAACAGTCAGTCATAATTCATATAAAACTAAGACTTGCAACTCATATAAAACCAGTAGATGTCAGCTGGCATGGGCTCCACTGCATGGTGTAAGCACTTTTGCTTGTGGGGGTTGCCCAGTTATTCCAAAGTTTTATATCCATATTTCAACTTCATCTGAAGTACAGAGCTTCCGGGTAAATTAAACTACTCCTTCTTTACAATGGCATTGCTGGTTGTGCATCTGCTGTTCCTGTGATGCAGAGAGAAAATTTCTATTCCATTGTCATTTTGCTTTGTGGCTTATCAGTGCTGTGGATATTCCTCTATCTTGCCTTGTATGAAAAATGGCTGTGCTGATAATGTTGTTATGAGAAGTTTCTTCCCTCCACCCAGTTTTGAATACAAGATAAAAACTCTTCTGTAATAAACTGCATGAGGAGATCATGCAAAAAAAGGGGTTTTGAAGATCCAAATCTCTCTGCCTGCTGATACTCGCAGGTGTTGGGAGTTTCCTTTGCAGGAAGAGAGCTCCTGCTCTGGGACCCCTGCTAGGTCTGCAATTCAGGTTTATCTTCAAATCCCTGGTTTGTACTGTCGGTTTCATTTCTACTGTTTGCATAAAACCAACTTGCATCCAACTGTTAACACTTTTTCTAAGCTAGCATGTTTCAAAGCCATATTTAATGAGCAATTGCCACTGCACAATAATCCTTTCCATCATAAAATTTTAGTGTAAAATGTAAAACTTTCAGTTTAAACCATTATGTACATTATTTATATTAAAATATTTAATTAAGGGACCTCCACTCAAGGCCAGGTTTAAAAAAATGTAAGCATTCTCCTGATGGAAAAAACTGAACAAGGAGAATCTAACTTCTTAGTCTTCCTATGGCTTCCTGGGGGAAGAAGTGAGCTGGTCTGGGTGACAATATCTGTCTCAAAAAATTATAATCCTTGTTATTGCAGAGGAACTGCTCCAAAAGCCCACTCAGATTCCCAGTGACTTCAGAGGGCACTGGAGAAGATCTCTAGTTCTTGTGCACTCCCACCCTCTGTGAAACAAGAGTAATGAAAGCTCTTGTGAAGCTCCACATCTCTGTGCTAAGCATTAGGGCAACAGGAGCTAGCCAGATGGGATTTATTTTATAAATGCCTACTAGTGTAAAATTATGTTGACTTCTTTTTATGATCCCCAAGAGTTCTGCTTATTGATGTCAGAAAATGTGATCTGCTTTACATTTTTAAAGTTGAGATTGGCTCAAAGAAGTTTTCTTCATAAGGTCTGTTTGACTACAAAGCAGGATATTTTGTCAGGAAACTTAGAAACAGCTTCAAGTAACTGCAGAGATCAGATATTCTACTTGCCGCCCACTGGAAAGATCAATGTCATGTTTTTTGTATATTTAACACCTAATAATCTTAAGTGAGTTGTGCAGTCAGCTGAAAAGAGATCACATGGCAGTGTTAGCAAATGATTTCCTTAATCTGATAATCTGCTGAGACATCCATGAGTTTCACATATTGCACTAATTACAGAGAGTTCAAAGTCATCATTAGTGTATTTTGCTCAATAACATAGCTAAAATAAAGAAAAATATAAATGAGGAATTATTACAGCTACATATGGCTAAAATGGACAAAACTTAATTAAACATTTAGGATAGTACAGTAGTTACAATATTTCCAGGGTTTGTAGCAATGTCAGGCTTTTCCTTGAGAAACCCATGGTGTATAGTCATAAGCTAAATTTACTGAACCACTTACAGCATGACCAGAACCAGTTTAAAGAGGCTTTTAAATTGTCTGATTATTTACTATAAATATTGACTGTCTCTGGCCTTACAATATAGATTTCAGTTTTCACTGTCAATAAAGTTTAATACTCCATTCCTTGAATACTAAAGAGGTCAATGGGTTTAGTTTCAGCCCCTCAGCTCGTGCAGACCATCCTTCCTAGCATGACTAGAGAATCAGAAGGACAACTTTTGCATACAGGGGTTTAGCAATAACAGAACTCCAAAGTAAAAAACAAAATTCAGGTTTAAAACCAATAAAAAAAATCCCAGCAATCTGTGGAAAAAAAAATAAGTTAAAGAACAGAAACATACTTTTCCAAAATTAAACACAAGGGAAGATACAGGAACCATTAAGTTTCTGCTGATCTGCCTGTGAATTACACTGCAAGACACACCTGGGTGTTTACAGACTTTCTCTGACAGCATGTGTGATTGATTTTTTCTGTATAATTCACTTCTGAAACAAAACAAATTATTTAGACAGGTGCTATACCTGTTTCAATATAAGTAATTTCTGGCTTTCTGTATTCAGTGGAAATTCTTCTACTATGGTTATTAAGAAAAAAAATGATGACAAGAAAATATTCTCTGCAATTTTTTTCCTTGTCAAGACCGATTGATGGGACAAAATTTGATTAGGTTAAATTCTCTTCCATACAGGGAAGATGAAGTGGGAGAGAAGTAATGAGACACACATTAAAAAAGCAAGTAGGATAAACTACTTTCTGTTTAGGTCCTGTTATTACTTTTCATTCATTTTAGTCCCAGAGAGACAGTGCCACTAGAGATAGCAAAGGGTCTGTGAGGTTCTGCAGTCCATTTCCCATCAGTGCTGTACCATTTTCTACAACCATTGAATGGGCTTGATGAGTAATGGAGCATTACCTCTGTAGAGAGCATTTGTCTCATGCCACATATAAAAAGGGCTTTTGGGGGCCTGGTTTGAGATAGAGTAGCAGAAATTTATGCTCTGTTGGTTTTACTTCTTTTTGAAGACACCATTTTGCTGGTGCTGTGGGTCTGCAGCAAATGGACACTTGTTAGTTTTGTTGTGGGAAGGGAGCTACCTACTTCTTTGTGATATTATCAAGGGGAAAAATATAATTTCCTGGAATGTACTGAATATACCTAGCTCCATTTTTGTTGCTGTCATCCACAGGCATGGACTCATGTCAGCTTGAAAACTCCTCTGTAGTCAATTGTAATGAGCTAATCTTGCAGCTTTTAAATGCCTGTTGTCACCACTGATTTTTCTATACAAAAAGCAACTGAATTTTGCACAAACTAGATCTGTTTTACCTTCTCTTGGAATGCATTTATTGCATGCTTTTCACGTGTGGCTAAAACAAGTGAGAAAAATACATAGCACCTGCATAAATAATGTTGGATCTTATGCTTATGGAGGAAAATCTTTTCACTGTCTATCTGGATCTTGATCTAAAGCTTGCTGAAAAAAAAAAAAAAAAGTCTTGATGAGTTCAGCCCGCAGCTCTCTGACATTAATGGGAAACAGATCAAAAGAAGTACAGACTCTTACACAGTTATTGTAGGTTCCTGTTAGACAACAAAGCTAAAAGCAAAGAGGTTTGGGGGTTTGCATGCACAACCACATATGTTTCATGGTCCTTCTTTTCAGGATTGCACACAGTTAATACAGTACAGTATGTTGAGAATGGTTATATACTTCCTTACTGAAGCAATCTGAACTTACCTCCTTGCTCATCCAACATAACCAAAGTCCTGATACCAGCATCTTTACTCTACATCCCAATAGTGGTAGCAAGGGAAGGAGGGAGGGGGAGAAGAAAGAGAGAGAGAGAAAGAGAGATCAGTGAGGGAACACTCAGCCCTAGATACGGAACACAGGAAGACAAGAAAAACAGTGAAAGAATTACAAGGTCATGAGAGGCTGGTGGCACAGTCCAAAGACCTTATGTGCCTGGACACTGTAGAAGGAACTGTGTACTTTCAATTGTACCATTAATCCTTCAGAATTCACTGGGATATTGAGATACTGCAGAAAACAGCAAGTTCTAGAGTTTGAGGTTAGAACAATGCCTTTACACTAGAGTAATTTCTAAAAAGAGAGGGTTCATGTCCACATTCTCTGAAGCAGGAGAAGGAAAGGTTGGGGTGTTGACATTGTAGGTGTATGTTCATCCCACAGGAGAAATTCCCAAGGAGAGTAGATACGGTGCAAACACATTTGGCAAGGAGATAGTGGTTTGTACATAGCCCTTGCAACACAGAAGTCAGAAAGCTTGCCTACTTAGGAAATCCATTTGAAAGCAGGCTAATAGGATTAAGCCTTTTTTTTTTTTTTTTTTTTTTTTTTTTTTTTTTTTTTTTTTGGCGTGGAGATCTAATAGATTTGGGTTTGAGCCAGCTTTTAGTTCAGCCAAGAGACACCTTGAACATCAATGGACTTTGAGTCGAGCTTGAAGGCAGGATTTTAAAAACATGCTGATCCTACCCCTGTTCCCACAAAGGTTAATGGGAGTCTTATCACCACCTTTGTGGGACACAGAACTGGAAGAAAAGCTGAGAAATTCAGAGATACCGCCTACCTAAATCAGCAGCAGGGCACCTTTCACAAATGCAGTTTTTGCATGCATTATCATCACCCTGGGATGTGATCAGGTGGCTCGGGTTTCTGGGTGCTGTGATACTAAGCTATATTGCAGATCAGATTAGCTCCTTTTTAATTACAAAGGAGAAACCAGCTCCATCCTGCTTTGAGCAGTGATAATGTCTGAATAATTAATGGCCTGAGCGATCTCCTGACTTTTGCATTTCAATAAAGAGTCCTCTGTGGCCTGACAGCTTGCTGGGGGAGTTACCTGGACACGTGCAGCAGTAATACAGCTGCATTTGTGAACATAAAGCCCTGCACATCCCTGTGAGGCAGCTAAAATTGGTAGTTTAGATTTTCCAGACAGCAGAGGAAATGTCTGCAGTTACACAGGAAGATGAGAAACAAACTTGGGGTCCTGACCTTCCCCTTTGCTTTTTCAGGCCGCCTTCCCTCTCCTCGTGGCAAATTAAGGACTTCATTTTATCCTTCCTCCCAACTGCCAGGTTCCCTGCCATTGCCCATCTTTTCTTCTGAGAGCAGTGAAGTCTCTCTGGGTGCCACTTGTAGTCACCTGTAGTGACCTTACATTTTCTGTAGGACAGGCATCAGATTTGCTAAGCTCTGTATGTGCAATAGCTTTTTGTTGTGCTCTTTCTATACTCTTGGTATCCAAGGATGTCTTACCCTAAAATATTTATATGTATTTTAAAAAACATGCCTCACAAAAACACAAGGAGACTGTTTAGGTCCTGAATCATCTTGTTTTTGAAGAAATATGGTGCAGTCTGACGTGGAATCATTCTGAATATTGGACTCAGAAAAGCCACTATTGGTGGTATGATACTTGTTTATTTTCAGTGACTCAGAAGTGGTCAGGCTGAGAAATGTTTGCTGCACCTTAACTACCAGACCTTATTTTCCTGCATTTTTAAACACCTGAGCAAGCTGCTTTCATACAGCTAAGAAGAGCTCTGACCTGAATAAGACCTACACTGAAAGACAAATTCAGCATTTAGTCCTCATGGTTTGTATTTCATATTAAATCCTTGCACAGAGCAAAAGAGGTGTAATTTTCTTTTACTTACCTGGCCATCAGCACCATTTAATTTTATCAGGCAATTTTGTATCTCTTAAAATCAGCCTGGCACATCATTAGTACTAATGTTAAAATATGAAAGAGTGTGCACTGAATATACTTGTCTGCATCTGAGGTCTAACCCAAAGCACATTGAACCTAATAAAAAGATGCTCACTGGTGAAGATGAGAGGTGATTCAGACATCAAGTGACAATCTCCTCCTGTTCCAAGTTTCTATTAAGCATTAGTTTTCAGATATTTCACACACACACAAAAACCCCTGTATAAAGCCAATTTAAAAGAAAAAATGCATCTGTGCATTTAAGCAGATCCAGACTTTCCTGAAAGTTCAGTTCAATTTCCATTGTGACAGAACTGGTCTAAAAATGTGCTTATCATCCAGATATCTGATCAGGAGAGGAACACTTTACTGACCCTCAGTGACAACAGGCTGGGGCATCCCTGGCAACTTCAAAACCTCTTCATTTAAAGGAATATAGAGGAAGAAATGTGCCACACAAGTGTGTTTGGGGCCCAAACAGACAATGTTTGAGTTCTCTGCACTAAAAGTATCACAAAAACTCCCCCTAGTCTCAATGAAGTGAAGTATCATGAACACACTCAAACTGGTTGCTTAAAGAAGGTGTAATAGGAAGTGACAAAAGCTGTGTTATACAGCAACTAATCATTAAGCTTTGATAACAGGCTTCCAGGAGAGTCATGGTTATGGTAGGGGCCTGTTGACCATTCTTTGATTTTTCTGGCCATGAGGGTTCAGAAAGAGTTCCCACCTGCAGCCAGTGCTCACCAACATCAGTGAGATCCTATGGGGGAAGCCATGAAGGGGTAGGACTAGTGAGGTCCTCTTGTTATGAAAATGTGTGACAATGGAATATTTCCCCTCCCCAGAGAGAGAACCTTTCTTTGTTCCTGTGAATGGAGGAATTTCTTAAGATCCTCCAGTCATTGCACAGGCAATCCTCTGTTTAGTTTGTAGCAAAATAAGGACTCTCAAAAAGTGGACCAGAGATCATCTTTCCTAGGACTCTACGTTGAGCATGTGCCATTTTAATCCAGCTCTTAAATCTGTAACAGCCTTCTCTCTCCAGATTTACTCCTGACTCTCTTGTCTTCTTGTTGCACTTGAGAGGGGAATTTGGACTGCTAGATCTTGCCGTGGTACAGCAAACCTCTTTCATGGAGGAAAATGGCACAGCTTGAATTGCTTTTGTTGAGGTGTTAAATGGAATATAGAACCCATAAAGCTTATGAAAATCTAAGTTCTTCAACCTTCCAGTAGCCCAAAGCTCTACTGTCTAGATAGCAGCAAGCCACCTGGTTTGGGTTCAACACTCTTTTTATGAAGTATGTGCCCATATACACAAATAGGTATTTCTGTGGAATTACACAGATTGAAATGCTTTTCTGAGTAGAACTATTCCAATAGCTAGTGATGTCAAAGATTTTTCAGATTAGCTTTTGCAAGCATTTTACTAATTAATAGGTTTTTTTCTTCTTTTATTCTTCAGTCTAAGGAACGTTTTACTACAATAAGGTTACAGGAGACTCAGTTCCCAATTGCAATTGAAGGAAGTTAGTAAAATGGCACATTGTATGCTTAGTGTCCTGTGTAGAACAGCATGATGAGGCTGCCAAACATTTATAACTTACCATTTCAGCTATGGTATGTTTGCAAACTTGAATCCAACCCCCCCCAGCATATGAGAGTGGAAGGTAGCCTGGTCTGGATTTGAATGTACAAAACATATCTTTTGTCTGTACACATTGCTAGGTGCTTTCTTGCTGGGATTTCTGCAGTACTGATTTTGTTGATATTTTTTCCCTTACTGCATCATAGCTAGAAATCTTTTTTTTTTTTTTCCCCACCCTACAATGACTGATTTCTTTTAAAGGCTGTGGCAGTTCCACTGGATGATGGTAGTAGACTTGCAGCTTTTTTCCTTGCTTGTTTTTAGTCTGCATTTCATAAAGTTGGCTCAGAAGTAAAAAAGCTTGAACAAGAAAATAAGGTCAGCAGTAAACTGTCGTTAGTCTCACTTCTTCTGCCTCAGTTCATTTTTGTTTAGTGTTTTGGCCCAAATGTTGCACAGCATCATCATAAAATACAGGTATTTATAGCTCTGAGTAGATCAAATGAGCACTGGTCAGTGTAGATGTAACTGTGCTGCATGGGTACACTGGGCACCACAGGGCAAACTGATTTTTGTGGTCTGCCATCCCAGTATGCAGCTGCCTTAGGGCAAAGCACAGTGCCTGCTTTGCAGCAGCCTCTCTCCACTTCTTGCTTCCCCTGTTATGCTAAGATTGAAACAATCAGCCTCTTGCAAAGCTGGGTTGTTAAAAGAAGAAGTAGTAACAAATTTGGTTTCCTTTGCTGGTGTTCCCTGATAACAGCATCAGGGCTTAGCCTCCAAACTCTCTCTTGGGCAAGGAGGGTATAGTCTTTTGGAGACATCAGTTTTGTCCCCCAAGCTATGACCTACATTTTAACATTAAGGATGCCTTTTACTGCTATAGGCCTTCCCTTTGTGGACAGTATACTTCTGTGTCTAGAGTGGAGCTGAGTTTATTCTGTATTTTCCTAGTACCTAACAGAGCAGAGCCAAGTGTGGCAGGAATACATACATATGCATGCAGTAATGATGTTTAAACATGGAGGAATCCTTCTCTTGAGTAAGGAATAACAGATTTGCTGTAGCAAGAGAACGGAGTAAAAAACATTCTTTCACTAAGAAAGAACATTTTCTGTCTCTACCCACTAAACAGGTTCTACTAAGCAAGGGAGTAATGATTTTTTTATCTATTAAATCACAGCAGTGCGAGTTCAATTTCAAAGACACTCACCATTTGTATTTTCATTATAAAATCTCTCGCTCCCTATATGCTGCATGCTTTTTAAAGTATCTAGGAAATGTAGTCAGAGTAATCAACCAACTGTTTAGACCACAGAAGAATTTTAAAGGTCTTTTGTAGCGACATTAGTGAACATAATATTCAGCTCATTATAGAAGAATTCCCTTGACTATTAAGTGCTAGTTTTAGAAACTTCTCTATTTGGACAAGAGGATATTTATTGAATAAAAGCCAGGTCCAGAGAGATGCCAAGCTCTTCCACGAAGCACTAGAGTCCTATATAAATTCATTGGTAAATTCAGCAGTCTTACTTCTGCTCCCACTTTGCCATTTGCTGTGTTTTAATACTGAAATTACAGTGGCATTCACAATATGCTGGTTCAATATGTTAGGAAGACTCAAGCAGTGCATAGGTCACAAAAATATGGCTCGGGAGAGACAGGGCTGATATTTACTGATGGCTTGGCCCTGAGCAAATAACTTCTCTTTCTTCCCACTCATCATCTGCCTTGTCTTTTTAGATCACAGGCACTTTGGGGCAGTAGGCTCTCCTGCTTTGCACCTGTGGAGATGCCCATATGACTCTCTCCTGTGTTGTTGAATTGATTTCAGCAGGAGCTGCATCCAGCATATAGTTTACATAAAGTGATGGTTAGAGATGGCATGTCCAGGGAACTGAGCAGCAAAAAGAGACAGATTGCTTGTGAGACAAGAGCATGTTTCAGCTGTAAGAGGCTCAGATCTGAAGTGTTTGTGGAGAAGAAACTATGTTCAATGACCCATCTGGCTGTCTATCTGTACACGGAAATTTGATTTTGTCTCCACTGGACTCCACAGTTGTGATTGATTTCAAGGCCATGAAGCCTAGGGCTGGGCTTGTGCTTGTTCCTGAACATGGGACCTGATGTAATTTTCTTCCCGCTGTCTATGCTAGAGACTCTTCTGGTTGTCAGGAGTACTGGGACTATCAGTACTGATAACCCTGATTAAAAATGTCATCAGCTCCTGAGCCAAGACATGGACGGTGTCTGAAAATAATATGTCCTGTCAGGTGGGAGGAAAGTTTTCCACCACCTGATTGCTGAACACTCAAAACTGAACTGACTTAATGAATTTCTAACTCTTAAAACCCTTTGTTATGAAAAGGGTGAAATAAAGTCTGACCAAATCAGGTTTTTTCCTTCTGGGAGTGATCCCTCCAAGCTGGTATAACATGCATTAGCTGTGAGGACTGGGCTTGGGTCCCCTTCCTTAGCAGCATGAAAAAATGGAGAACTTCCCTTTCCAAAGCTGTCAATCTAGGACATCTCATGAATGTTTCAGAGATACATAAAGAAGTGCTGCTTGCATACTGTAGTGACTGAAGGTCTATAAATAGCTGCATCTGTTTCTGCAGAGGGAGATATTTAGAAATTACAGGGCAAACAGACCAAGGGCCTTTCCCACTTTCCCCACCTTTAGTGTTATGGGAAGGCCATCAGAGCAGTATGGCACGAGGCTCCAGGAGCTCTTCAGGAAGCTCAAGCACTTGTCCCTGACTCCAGGTCACCTTCAAAGGCTGTTTCCTTGGTTCATCTTGAGTAGCCTGTCACAATGGATACTCAGGTATGGGCAAAACAGTGCCACAGCAGCTGATCTGCAATGTGACACTTGGCAACTAAGGCAGAGTGTCTTAAATGACCCCTCATAAGGGTGTAAGGAAATAAAGGGATGGAGTGGCACACACAGCCAGGGCCATACCCTAGCAATGTGAGTTAAAAAAAAACCAAACACCTCTAGTCTCAGACTCTCCATCACTTTTGCTCACAACAGCAGTGCAAATAAAATGCAACTCCTTACCTCTTCAACAAGCTGCAGCATTCGACGGGTGCTCTCAAGGGACTGAAAAAATAAACAGAGGAAAAAACACTTAGATTTGGCAATGTACAGCTTCCAACACTAATGTGGAGTCTCATGCTGACAGTATGTTCTTCCTACACTCTTTGCCTTCCCTTAAAATAAAGCCATCAGCACAGTACTGGTGATGTCTTCAGCTCTGTTATGGCTTGCTAGTACAGCAGCTCCCACTGCATCTCAGAGCAGCTGCAATCTCCTAGGCTTTTGCACTACCCTTGCAGCAGTGGTTCTTGGAACAGCTGGCGTTCCACTTTAAAAATAAAGTCTGTGGTTTTCAACTAAGATGTTTCAGAAACCTAATTGGTGACTTTTAGCATTTAATAGGTTTGGCAAATTGAAGGAATCCTCAGAAAATATTAAATTGCTGCTTTTAGCTCTGAGGTCAGTCAAATTGATGCAGACTCTAATACCTAAATCAAACTCACAATCTATAAATATCTTAATCTAGACTAAACATGACATTACATTTTGCCCCGGCTCATTTAATTTCCAATTCTGCTTCCAGTGCAAAGCTGACAGAAAACAGAATTAGCCTTAGAAATCCTTTGCCGGATCAGCTCCTATTTCAGGATGTGTCTCTCACGCCAGCCCCAAGCCCAGGTTTCCAGTTTAGCTCTTATTGGTCTCACTTCATCAGCGAGCTGGTCAGCACGCCGCTGCATTTCTTCCAACTCATTGCGCATATCAGCGTCTTCTGCCATTTTTGCTGTGGGTGTGTTGGTGGAAGCTGCAGATCCAAGGATTTACGTTCAGCTGCTTTTGAGCCTGGAAGACAGCAAAATGGGAAACAAAGAAAGAGTGTGGTTAGGTTCCTGGCTTACTGGATTGTGCCTAAGTGTCAGTCCCGGAAAACTGCTTTTACCACATGAGTGCCCTCACCCAAACTCTTTCTTTCTGGATAGCAATTCCCATAGAGTAGAGTGCACACAGGATTGATTGCTCATGGTGGTGCTTTTTTCTTGTATTATTAATCAGTCTTGAAGAACAAGGACATATCCTTGTTATATTCTTTGAGGAAAATCCTTTTTTCTTAACCTTTCAAATGCTCTTCAGATTGAAGCAGGAGAGTCAGTCAGTATTATTTGCTACCAGAAACAGTCTTGAGACCCATTCTTTCTTCTGTAGAATTAAAAGCCTTAACATGAAGGAGCTCAAGGCCAAGCCTATGCCCCTCATGTCCTATATTTCAGCTGCATAGCTTGGAGAGCTGGACACGCAGATAATACATCTGCAATGAAATTAAAGACAATGACACTGCACATTTTTATCAGCTAATGATATCAGCATTCTGTAGTTCAAACTCGGAAATAATATTCACAGATAGACTGGGGAGAAGTTCTCTGTGTGGAAGAATCCTTCATTTCAGGGGAAGTGACGGGAAGACCTAAGAGGTATTTTCAACTTCTGCCCATAGTGAGTCAGATTTTGATCTTAGTTATCCCTTTCAATATAGAATGACACCACTGAGCTCACCCGAACCAGACATCAGGATGTAGCCCATTAATCCCCATTTGGGTAGAGTTTCTTCTTTGTTCTAAGTTCAAGCTATCTCTGATTACTGAGCATGACTTGATTAAGAAAGGCGGGTCCTCCTACCATCTGTCAGGTCTTTATAGCAACAACACTGGCTTATTTCTCTGCTTGATTCAAGCATGGCACATTGAAAATTACTGCTCACTGAATGTGAGATATGTTCATTGGGGAAAAACATAATCCCAGGTGCAGAGGAGGTGGGGAAGTTGTGGGGGACTGCAAATAAACAGCCATAAAGCACACGCTGTCATGCTCAATTACAGAAAGAGGACACAAGCAGCCTCTCTCAGCAAAGCTTTGGTAAGAAGGCAAAACCCAGGGGCTATTTTCTGTCCTGTCTTTGCAATATGTGCAGCCCTAATGAAACAAGATAAGTCTGGGCAGAGCTTGACTTCTAAAATTTTAACAATAATAACTCTGTTTAAATGGAAGTTATTATGTATTGGAGGTGAATCTGTTCCTTGCTTTGACAGTGCTCATTGTAAGGACAAGAGGAGTTTGGGCTGAACAGGTGCAGCTGAGGGGCAGGGAGATTTCCTAGATCACAACCTGTTTGCTTAGAGACACATAAGGAAAGCAGACAGCTCCTTGCATTTCATCTCCAGCTTCAACAACAGACTTGTTGTTTTTCTTATCTACGAGGGAATATGTGACCTTCATGCTTTCGCATTAGCTGTGCCCTCGCTCTTGGTTGCTTTTCCTCTTTGAAGCTACAGCGGGAAGAAAACCCTCTCAAAGAGTCAGCCCTGCAGCTACTGGCACAGCATCTTACTGTCACCACTGAGCGCATCACTGCGTCTGTGTCAGAGGGAGGCTGACATTTTGTGGTGGGTCACACGATGTTTAGGAGCCCAAATGTATGCTGGAGAAGAAGCCCACCTGCCTCTGCCAGCTGCATGGTCACAGCAGTGTGAAGAACGGAGCTTATGCAACTCAACTGCAGCCCCAGCTAATGCCAATGCTCTAGAGCTTAATTTCAGGTTTATATCAGACACTTCAAGGATGTTCACAAAGAGCGGTAAATACGCTTTATAAAAATTTGCACAGTCTGAGGATTAGGAGGAAAAGGTGAACCAGGAATTGGTCTCCTCCTGAAGGGCATGTAAAAGTGTGGGGACACTGTCAAAACTACCCAAACCTTACCACCCTGCTGATGCACTCACACTGCCTTTTGTGGCACATCACCCACCTCCAGAAAGACACTGCTCCTGGTCAGCAAATTCAACATGCTCAGCTGGGATAAAAAGAAGTTATTTTGGTAAAGAAAGGCTCTCCAAACTCCTGTTCCACTTGGCACAGGCCGGCGCTAGTCACTGCTTCAGAAAATGTGCTTTTTCCCAGGTTGAGGCAGAGCTCAGAATTGAAATATTTCAGGTGCTACTTCTGTAACAGAGTATTAGGATGAAGGCTGTGGACCTAGTTTTAGAATATTTATTTAAAATGTCCTCCTTTGCCTGGATCCCTCGCTACACTTACCCCTCACAGAATAACAGCACTGAGTTTAATGAAAAAGAGGACAATTTAGACATGACTTTGGGATTTATCTAATTGGTATCTACACCTAGCTATGAGGGGCAGGAAACTGGTTCTCCTCTATATCTATCTGGCAGAATGTTACTAGCTGTAAAGTGGGAGGTGATGCTTTAGTGAGAAAATGGGATGCTAACAGGGGATTTGCTTCAATCTCTGAGAGCATCCAATGTGAGCTGAATGACTACAGAAGTGTAAATGAGTGAAGGTGACTTGAGTGCTTCTACTGGCAATAATGAATAATACAGTCTGTCAGGCACTGCAGATATTAAAAAAATGAACTGAAAATTCAAGTAGATTCCAGCCTGACTCTTGATCTTTTACTTACAAGTTTTTGATCATAAGCCAGCACTGGTGTTAGGGGGTGCAAAGAAAAGAAACAAAGTGGAGAAACTTTGTGATTTTTCTCCCAAGTTATGCTTCTTGATTATTAAAAAGCATCAGTTGGTGTCTTAGTGACAGACACATCATATTTTTCATGAAGCTAAAAAAAATGTCAGAGGTTGTAGCCAGAGATGTTTTGTGGCAAGTGATCAAACTTGACAGGTTTATTGAGATTGTTTGGTATTTGTAAAGCACATAGAATGGATTGAGAAACAGCAAAGAGCATTCTTCCAGACAAGTCATTTTACAGCAAGTTTTAGTCATAAACAAAAGTGCCCCAGAGCAGTGCTGATTCAACTTTATTTAATAGAAAACCATGCACAAGAATCAATAAAAGTTACTGATTTTCACACAGTATGATAAACCACATATATTTTGCAGATAGCTGAGAATGGGTTTAGGTTTTTTGCAGATTTTGCAGTTAAAAATGTGGAATAGGACAGATTAGAAATAGGACTTTCCTTGAAAAGCTCCATTTAGGCTGAAATTCCATTCCAGCACCTTGATTTTCCAAAAACAAACCCTGGGGGTTGGACTTGACGATCTTCCAAGGTCCCTTCCAACCCCTAGCATTCTGTGATTCTGTGGTTTCTCAACTAGGAGTTTTCCTTCCTACATAGTGTTTCTTAGGAATACCTATGTATAGTCTTCTTGATGTATTAAAACATTGCAGCTAAATGATTACAGGAATGGCCAAGAAAATGTAAACCATAATGGATTTGCTCTCACTGGTCACTAGACAGACTTTCAAAACCAGAAGATATTAGTCTGCCTAGGGCCAAATGAAACCTGCTCTTGTGTTAAGATGGAAATGGGTCAAAGATACTTGTGAGGACTTCTGGTGATAAATTCCCTGTGGAATTTGTATTTTTGAGAATAGCTGATATTTTGCATTCTGTTCTCATTCAAGCTGATTTTAACCAAGTATCAAAAGCCTATAATTGACCCAGCAACCTCTAATATAGCTGGAAATAATCTCTTAAAAAGGCACTCTGTCTTTCAACATAAACTGCATTTGATTTTGTCTACAGTCACTGCAGATGTTAGAGATTGGAAAATCAAAATTGTGATGCAATATTTTAAGTTCTTTAGATCTAAAACTTTAATTTAAAAAAAGAAAAAGTTGCTACAGAAGTTACAGTCACTTGCACACACTTAGCCAATTTTTGTTTATACTTGCAACAGTTGTACAAATGCAAGCTCAAAATTTCACAACGACCCTTGTTTTTCCATTTCAGAAAAGAGAGGGCAAATTCTCTGGGTTCACACACAGACATATACAGTGCTCTCTTAAAAGGAGACAAAAGTCCAAATGTCTCTACAAAATCCTGTGTACATCATGTACCGAGCTGTCCTCTGGTTCTTCTAGACAATACAAGTAGCTTCAGGGACTTGGGTGACTTATATCAAATTCCCTGTGCATCAGCCTTATACAACATGCTTGCGTTTGTACAGAAGCACAACAGACTAAGGATTTAAGAAAAATACAAAAAATGACTGGCTAATGGAAATGTGTTGCCTATTTTACTTTGAATTCTGCATCTGCTATTTTAGTAGTGCTCAGATGCAATAAGGAATCTCAGAGCAAGAACATTACATATAGTGATGGAGTCATACTGAAGTCTAAGAGAGACCTACATATAACTCCAGAGGAAGAGAGATAGAATGTGTGACCTTTGAAAGCAAATATTTGCTTCACAGTGATATAAACACTTCAGTGCAATAAATAGCAAAAAATGAAAATGCTGCTATTTACTCTGGTGAGGGCAACACTACAATAAAATGTTCTTTTTTAAGCACTCTCTGTTACTAAAGGACACATCCATTCTTCTTGTGGATATTTGTAGCCAGAGGATGACTGCATTGGCATATCCTACTAACAAAGTCAGAGCCAGTCAATGCCACACTTTATGCTCCTTTCTTGTAGGACTGAAAGAGCTTTACCGCAGTGGTGTGGCATTAGTAGAGCCTCGAAAACCCAGAGAGAGATTTTGGATCAAGCATCTCCGGATGGATGCTGAGCTGTTTAAAGCTGGTTTATGGGTTGTGGCTGTTCTCCTTTCATTTTTAATCTGGTCTTTGGTAGAAGGAGAAACACCCACTGCTGAGGGGGGAGATGAAGTTCAGCTACAGACGGAGGGGCTCATCCTTGCTCCCCAGAGTTGCCTTGTGGCAGCACCCTGACATTGGCCATGTCTTTTACCACCTTCACCAGCCTTCTCTGGATGGGCTTTCTCTGGCTGGATTTAAGAAATGCATTGACCTTAATTCCAAAGCTCCATCTAGACCAGCAACTGTCTTCTAACACCAATAGGGAATGAAAAATTACATCAGAATTACATCAAAAGTGAGAACCTGCTGCAAAAGGATGCTTAGTCACCAGTACCCATGTGTGTTGCTGACAACAGCAGGTTCCCTCTGAAACTCTGTTGAGGATGTGGTATTGAAGGCAGAGCCCAACAGAAAGCCAAGAAAGGCATGTGTGTGCTGCCCACATTCGGTGTGACAAACAACAGCTGATGAGAAATTATTTAAGGAGGCGGAGAGCGTAGGTTTTATAGATTGTGGACTCTCACAAGCTCTAACTCTCCAGAGCTTTGACTTCTGTCATCTCCATTTCACCCACAACTCACCACAATTAATACTGTCTATAACAGAAGAATTTTCTGCTTTTGCTGTTCTTATATTTTTATTGATCTGAAAGCACTTGGAGACCAAATCAGCTAATTTTGTAATGAAAAATCCTGTTGGAAGATTTTACACTATTGCATAAAATCCAGCAATAAAAAAATAACACTTTCTTTTTTTTTTTTTTAGATTTACATTTTAAATAACTCTGAAATAATATCTTGAGGGTAGTCTGCTTTCAATATAATTTCTGCAGCACATCTTAATGCAGTTTATTCACAAGGTTTTCAGCAAAGTTGCATTTCCAAAGAAACACCTTTGCTATGTTTCCGTTACTGATGAAGCTAAAAACTGCTCCTGTGTTTCCATAGGGTATGTTAGCATTAGCCTGTGGCACAGGCACCTCATCCCACAGCAGGTTGCTTGTAAGCCTTAGGGCCCAGATCCACAGCCCAGACTGATGGAGTACAATTTTAACTAATCTCACAATGTTTTTCACTTGTTTTCAGTAAAGAATAATGCTTCCTGGTGAGGCTTGTCTAGGCCTGACTTTGGAAAGACAGGTACCATGATCTTGCAAATGTGAATTCGGGAAAGAAGGCAATTCCTAATTTGTCACTGTCTTCCTTCATCACCTTTAGACAGCTTATTTTATGCTCAGGATTTGCTTGCATTGCCTGAAGATAAGTCTCTAGAGCTATGTGATATGCTGTAGGTATTTGGTTTCCTGCTGCTGGCTGTATCTGTCAGCATCTTGCAGATGTCTTGTATATCCTCTGATGGGACTGCTTGTCCTTGTTTTACCACTGAATCTGGCTACAATCTATACAATATGGATAAAATTATTATTTTCCTTCCTATCTTGTCCCGTTTTTCTTTTTTTTTCTGGGTGTTTCAGGACATGGGCTGGCACTCAGTTTGGGGATGGATGTAGTGCAGGACAGTGGTGACTTTTGGATAAATGCATGATGACATATTCTCACTTTGCATCTCTGTGTCAGAACTCATATATAGATGGAATAAGAATACTCCAGTCAGAGGCCAAAATTAAGTTGAAGTCTAATTTGATATAATTATGTTTCCTGATGGATCTGCTGAATGAATAATAATAAAAAAAAAACGCAGAAACTGGAAAGCACTTTTCCCGGGTGTTGCTATAATTACAAAAATCTCAATAAAATTATTTCTTGGTGTGAATGCAATTACAAAACAGATGTACTACCAGAGGAATTACTTCTTGTTTAGCGTGAGCAAATCCTTGGCAAACCCCTATGCACTAGCAGGTAAATGAGGGTGTTTTTGTGTACCCACAGTTGCAGTGCAGCAGACAAGTTGTGTTGACACAACCGCTCTGTGCCTCCGGTTTCCGCAGATAGGGAGGGTACGAGCAATACATCCCATGCTTCCCTCTGGATGCTGCAGCCAGGGGCAATGGCAGGTGGGAAAAATTGCTGTTGAGATCTCAGATAATAACAGGTAGATTCAAAAGAAATGCCTGCAGCCATCCCATCCCAATACAAAGCAAGTCACTGTTGTCCTCTCAACTCATCAGACAACACTGCTGTTTTATGTGCATGTCACCTTATCAGGCTCCTCCACTTGGGGGAAAAAAAAAAAGCACAGAGCAGCCATTTTGTTACAATTTCACTCTAGAGTAATAACAACTTGACTTCCTACCCATTTTACTGCTAACAAAATCGCTGTAGAAAATAAACTTTTCAATACATTATCACTTTGCTGTCATTTCTACAACTTTGTACCCACACGTTTTTCCTTTTTTTTCCTTTTTTTGTTTCTTTCTGACAGCAACAGAAAAACATTGTAGTCAAAAATGTTTGAGTTTTTCTGTCTGGGAAAGCAACCAGACAGAGTAATGGAGAGTAAAGAAAGAAACCCTCATACCAGGAGGGGGTTCCTTGCCTGGAGGGGGCTTCTGGCAGCACAGAGGACATCACACAGACACCACAGAGACTCAGGCTTCCCTGAGTCGATTTCCCATGTATCTCATGTAGCTGCCTCATACAGCTTCATTTATAACTTTGCAAGCAATGTCCTACAATTCCCTAAGTGCATTGTGTTCCTACTTGTTCTGAGTCCAGGCCTTTACTTCTCCAGTACCTAGAAAACATTTCATTTCTAGCACAAATTAATTCACAGCCAGAAAATACCATCTTGTTCCTGTGCCAGTCTTGTGGTTTAAACAGTTTTTCTCCTTCCCTGTTCCATTTTTCTCTCTCTCTGAGGTGTACAAACAGCAGTCATAACCTTTCTCAGTGTTATAACATGAAAGAGCAGGCTCAGTTAGTGACTTCTTGGTGGATGGGCTGTTTGTAGCCCTGATCATCCTAACAGCTGTTGGTTATGCTGGTTCCAGTTTGGATGAGTCTTTTTTGGAAAAGGTTTTCCAGCATTTCACAGGGTGTTTTAAATAAGAATATAAGCTTTGCTCAAAGGGCTTAGTGCTTCCCCATCCTTCCAGGAGACACCTACTCCAAAATATCCTACAACCTCACTTGCCATTTGCATAGCAGGATCTTGGTGGCTCAAGACAAGAAATCCAGGTATTAGTAGAGAGGATTAAAGAAAATGTCTTGACTCATTCTAAAGCTATTTGCATTCTGTGGCCATAACCTGAGAGGAAAACAAAAGCCATCTGCTTAGCTGGAGGATGAGATTTCTGACCATGTCACAATTTTCAGCAAAACTCACACCCTGAACTGATTCAGGTGTCCCTCAAAATACCATCACTGCAGAAATGACAAGCAGTTAACCTCTCTTCTCATTGATTATATTCCAACTTGGGTTTCTTTGTGCTGCTCCTAAGCCGCTAAATCTGATTAAAAGCCAATTTTAGAAGCTAGGGGTGAAAGTCACACCCTATTTCAAGTCAGAGGCATTTTTATTGCTGCCATTGGTGGGGTCAGGCATACAGGTGGAGCTTCCAGCCAGCAACACACTGGTAGATGCTGGAAGCATGTGGAAGGTGAACAGCAGAGCCTGTGTATCTGGGTCTGTGTGCAAGTATAAAACAGGAGTTCTTGGTGTCTTAAATGCTCTTGTGTCAGATATTCTTGGAGCTCTGCCTGACCCTTTCTGTTTCTCTTAGATTAAAAGATGGATGGATGTATAGATAGAATATATATACACATAATTACATGCACATATAACTATACACATATAATATACACATATATAATGGAATTATTGCAATACATTTATTGAGGGATTTGGAAGACAGCAAGTAGGAGGAGGAAAACTGCATGGCAGATATTTCTGGGGGTCATAAAGGGAGTTCCCATGAGGTTACATGAGGGCTGTTGTATTTTTTCTTCCTAGACTTGTTGAAAGAGAGGGACAGTTCCCTCTACACAGCTTTCTCAAGAGTGCCTAGAGATTCTGGTCCAGCTCCCTGTCTCCATACCCACATGCAAGCCTTTTTAACATCTCCTGATTTAAGTCAAATGTCGTCTCTGTTGAGAGTCCCAGATCAAAATCATCTTTAGGGGTGAGGCCAGGAGTCAAACCTGGGCAGTGACAGGGAAATCAGTGTGCACCAAAGGCAGGTACAGTTATCCTGGGAATATGAGCAGGTCCTGGATCCACCCTTGGCTCATAGCACCAAAGGTACTCAGCACCTATCTGCACCAAAGCCTTGCTGCTCCTTTTCCTCACTAAGAGTTGCTCATAGATGACAGCTGCAAAGTGCAGAGATCTTGCAGATGATATGAGAGACCTCCTTTCAGTGGTCTCCAGGAAAGTGGTTGGTCATAGGCTGGGAAGTCAGTGGGCAGTGAGCATTAGCCTGTTCATTCACATCTTTCCTCCAGAGTCTGGATCAATCTGATCCAAGCTTATGAAGTGACTGGATTACAGAAGATGAACTGTGTCTGTGTCAATTAACTGCCCTCTGTGCTGCAGTGTCTGTGAGCCAAGAGCATCTCAGCTACCTAACAGCTGATGTGGCAGGAGAAAATTACACTAAGTCAGTCCTGTTGGCTCATTCTTTTACTTTTAATCCTGCCAATGGAGATGTCTAACACATCAGTCTGGTGGTGACTGGCTTGTGGGTTTGAATGAGGGGTCTGCCTTTGTAGCTTTATAAATTAAGAGGGGTGGACCAGGTGGCAACAGAGAAAGAGCTGAGCTTCTGCACCAGAGCATTAAACATGAGTAGTTGTTCAAAAGGCTTCACTCCACTCTGATTCAAATGTTTCCAAGTCCTCTCTGCCTTTGCAATGCCAGCACAAAATGCCACCATGTCGGAAGCCTTGCACACTCTTTTATTACATGCAAATCAAATCAATGGCAGAAAATGCAAGCCAGTAGAGATCATCCTCTAATTTCTGATAATGATGCAAGAAAGCAGATTGAAAATGAATATTTTTCTAGGCTAAATGAATAATAGAAAGGAAACCCAGAAGTATTACAGGAAGTAAGGAGACCATATTTTCATTGGCCTCTATCAGCAAGTCAATTTTTGCGGTATTTTGTGGAACTCTGCAAGTCAGGGGAAAATTTTGTGGTAACTTTTTTTTAATTTAGAAGCATTATTTTTTTAATTAATTGAATGGAAAAATGAATAACTCAGTCATTAAAACAGCTGTGAAATTATTCAATTGTATGTTAAAAATTTGTGCTATCCCTTTACTAATCCTGCTGCTTTCAGGACTACCTGGGACGATCTGTCAGGGTAGCTAGTACTTACACAAGCTAAATATGGAATGGCTTATGATTTTGATGGGAAAATATGGAAAAATATTTAGTGGAGGAAGAACAACAAAATATTTTAGTTTAAAAGACTAGCATAGTTGACATAGTTAACACCTTCAACATCAAGGTTTTTGTACTTTTTGTTTCAAAGTGATAGACAGGAATAAGGTGTTCCTCTGACCCTGTTTGTCATGGCTGTCAGCAGATTCAGGCAGACAGCATTTAATTTCTTTCCATGTGGTTTGTATTTGCAAGATTTCTTTGCAGTCCTAGATTCCACCCTACCCCTGCACATGAGCTGTGTTACACCAGTAAAGGCTTACTTTTCTATGCTGAACAGGCCTGGATTACTGTTTATTTCTTGAACCGAGTGCTGCACAAGCCCCACTCCTTCACCCCTTCTCAACATTCTGTCTCAGTTTTATGCTCTTTTTATCCTCACAGCACCATTGTAAGTGCAATATTGCATTGCCAGTGGAGCACACATGTGCCTGGCTGCTGGTCCAAAGGGCTGTAGCTTCACCAGGCTTTTTGTGGTTACGTTTCACTGGCTTTCAGGACATTTGTGTGGTCACTGTGGCAAATGTGTGATGCCAAAGGACACTGTCTTCTAGCAAGAGCTGGTAGAGAAGAAGATGTGAAAGTAAAGATCTCATTGTCTCCAAGTGTTTGGGATACCACTGATTATTGATATTCTTTTCTTTTTCAAATTAAAGAGACAGGGCCTTATCTTTAAAGAAACAATTTCATTATCCACATGTCAACGTGTCTATCTGTCCATCTTTCTGTTCAAAATATCACAGGCAGCAAGAAGGAGGGGAGCTTGCCAAACTGAAGTTTTCTCACTGTTCATGCATCCTTTTGTGGTGAAGGCACTGTCACGTGGAAATGTAACAGCCTAAGTAAAATAGAAAAGGCACCAGGGCTTATAGCCTCAGTCAATGTCCTATCACCTCAAGGAACTGCTATCCAAAATATTTCTGAAAGGAGTTCAGGAGACTTTCTGGAACTCTCCAGTACTCTCAATGGATTTTCAGTAGGGCAATGGAGCTTTGTTTTGTTTTGTTTAAACAAACAAACAAACCCAAGAAAAAATAGATTGACCTTTTTGAGGGCAACTCTGAGCTTCCCCAAGGATGTCTTTGCTTTGCAGACCTATAGCCATGCTCTTGGCTCAGGTCTCACTTTCCATCACATCCAGGGAATCCCTGCCTTATTCCCTGCTCCACTCTACTTTGTGCCTTTGTCTCCACTGGGAACTTAAACTGTGGAAAAAAGGAGTTAAAGCTGAGGAAAGTCCATGAGCTTTGAAAAACTTACTTGCCCTCAGGAAACAAAAAAGAAAAAGGCTACAAACATATTATATAAAAAAAGACCCTTCCTAGTTTTTAACTACTTTATTCTGTTTCTATGTAGGTGATTCACAGATACGCATAGGAATATAAAAAATGCAGCAGGCACAATATAAGAACAGAGGAGAGTATCTTTTTAAAATGTGATTTGTGTGCAAAGGCCTGGGAACTCAATTTAAGCTAATACATGTTTTACAAATCTAAATTTTATTATTTGGAGGTTTTTCAATAAAGTCACACGAACTAATTTTTTTTCTTCTTTAAACAGCTCATCTGACTGAAGTTGAGACGGACCTTCAGCAGCCTAGACTCACTACCAGAAACCTTCAGTTTTGCAGATGCCATTCAGAAAAAAGGTAGGGTCTAGCTTCTCCTCTCAGTGGGCACGATTGGGAGTTTAGAGGGGAAGATCATTGTGTCATATCCACTGATATTTGCCAGTGAATGTTTATTAGAAGTAAATAAATAAATAGGAAATTACTGTTTAAAACGTATACTTACAGTGCACTTATAGTTGTACAAGTCAAATATTGAAAGGTTCTGACATTTCCAGGCTAAGTAACAAATTGTATTAGCCACAGGAATGCATAACAGCACCCCACAGATATGCAAAACTTATTCACTCATTTTCAAAGGCCACTGCTGCTTTCTGATTCACACCTACAACTAATTCCTGGCTGCTACTAATTTTCCAGGAATCAGCAATATAAATCTGAAGAGGCCAAGGGCACATATGCAAATTGGCTTTCCCTGATTCAGGGTATGGGAACTCCTCATTATTTATTACAGGCTCACAAGGCTGATTTAGAAACCTCTCTTCCACTGAAATCCATTTCAGCCTTCAGAGACTGATGAAAAAAAAACCTCAGCATGCTCCTGCGGTGAAGATTACCCAGATTTGCAGGCAAGGATTTAGCTGTACTAAAACAAAAGCACAACTCCTATTTATTTTTTTTTTTCCTTTTTCTTCCTTTCTTTTTTTATTGACCAATGAATTTGACAACAGGCTAGATAGGGCCTCAAGGGCATTGCTTTCAACCACGTGATCAGCAGATTAACAGAGAGTCTGCAAAATCCTTTCCGCCCAAACTGTTTTAACAGAGGATCAAAATCTTTCTCTCTGCATGGGGATTTTTATTTAGCTAGTTCTTTTTTAGTCTGTTTGCACATGTTAACAAAGGAATTAAGGCCTGCAAGGGCATGTAAGATGGTCTGGTATAGCTTCTAACTTTTTCCTTTCCATTTATGCTTGGGATAGAAAGTTTTCCAGTTCTCTGTGGGAATGGTGCCCCTTCCCTGGCTCTTACAGTTGCATCATTATTGATTGAATCCATTAAAGCACAGATGATGGCCCAGAAAGGTCAGAACTTCAAACATTTTGGAAAAACTTCCTCTTTTCCCTGCTGAAGTCCATATTCTTGTTAAGAGAGATGGATATATTGAAATACACTTGCAGAAAGGTTCAGAAAAGATGTGAGTTGAGTGGGTCCAATAGGGTTGCATGTGATTTACAGAGCTCTGCTGAACAATAAATCATGAGATTAAATTTGGTCAAGTAAATAAAATAAAGAGCATTTGACAGACTCTTGAGCCCAGAAGCTTGGCTATTGAGACACTGATGTGCAAACTACTTAGCAGCACAGAGGTTTATGGGGATGAAACCTTTTCTATTCAATGTGCAGAACTCTGAGCTATGCAGATACAGCTACTGCTGTATGCTATTGTAGCATGGGAGTGTTTTTTCTGAAGAAAACAGGACTCAAAAAACAACAACAACAAAAAGCAGAAAAACAGATTGCCTTACATTCATCTAAGGAACAAAAGCACATCTCGAGTTATATAGGTTGGGGCTGGCACATGAAGGTGTACATGCAACATGGCCAAGAGGTTTCTTTGGATGCAGCATGTGTTGGAACACAAGTAACCCAGTGGCTCAGGTGCTGGACAATGAACCACAGCAGTGAGCCAGGACAAGAGCAATTCACATACTACCAAAAGCAAAGGAAAGAATAAACTCAGAGAAAAAAAAAAACCCTAAAAAAATAAATAGAGCTGACATTTGAGAGCAATCGCAGTCTGGTCACAAACGAGTCACAGAATTCGACAGAGGATATCCCTGGAACTGTGCTTGAATATTCCTGCAGTCTGTCAGAGGGCAGAGGAAATTTGCCTCACTGACTGGCAAGGAAAGCTCCAATTCTTTTTTTTCATTTAAATCTCTAAACCTTTTTCTGCCATCACTGTGAGCATCCTGGGGTGACTTTGGGCCTAAAAGACCAGAGGCTTTTTAAAGAGCCATGCTAAAATGAAGGAACAAAATTTTCCTTGAAGTGAATGTGTAGTGACAGCCAATCTGATTCTTCTAAATATTAAAATGGTACTTGTTCTACATCAGAAAAACAGGATTTTCCTTCCAACTTCTACCTTCATAGGAGTCTCATTTAGGCACATCTGTCATTCATTCACCTGAGCATAAATCCAGAGAACATTTGGGGTATGGCCAAGGTCCTCTGCTTTTCCAGCCCTCTAAATGAGAGCAGAGCTTGTCCCAAGGACAAGCAGTGCTGCCTCCAGAACATGGCAGAGATGACTCACACAGACACAACCCCCATGCCACGATGCTGCAGCATGACAAGGACCACAGGGCAAAGCCTGTGATGAGACCAGGCTGAGGGTGTACAACCCATAAAGCTGATCACATCTGGCCCAGCACAGTCAATGCCACGGAGAAAATGCCTGAATAGAACAGAGGGCAGCAGATGGCCTCCCCAAAGGTGCATTCAGCAGTGGTAGGTGGCTTCTGGCCATGTCCCCAAGCACAGTTAGGGGTTGGTACACTGTGAAGCCTGCGAGAGCAGGCATTGTGAAAAAAAAAGGATATTCTACCCCACAGGGTGCCTTTACACTTTCAAGTGGCCAGGTGGTTAGTGTAAAGGCTAAGTGGCTCAAACATATGGTGAACCCAAGGGTTTTGCTGGAGATGCTCAGGAAATGGTAAATGTGCCTCTTCTCTGACGCCCACCATCTTTTTAGATTTTGTTAGAAGTGCTCCAGTCTTACAATATCAGCCCTCCTTTGTTTTTTTTAGCTGATTTTAGTTTTGGAGGGCTCTCCCTTCTCTTATGTTTCTTCTGCAAATATATGTTAAGGATTTTTAGAAATGAGATTTTTTTTTACAGGTAAGAACAATTCTTGATAATGAAGTCATTCATCAGTAAAATATATTACAAGCAAAAATATTGACATGCTTTACTATATATTTATAGATACTACTCCTGTAAATAAAGCCAGCAGGACAGGGCCTGAACTTCACTTGATTGTAATTCAATTTTAATCTAAAGCAGTCATTGTTTTCTTGCATATTTTATGTAATCTAAACTCCTGGATGAAGACCCAGAGAGTCTTCATTCTTGAAGTAAGAATAATGAGGGAAGAAACGCTGGGTCAGACACACAGATAGTTTTCCTTTACCAGCATTGCTCAGTTATTTCATACTGAATTGCTTTCATGGTGCTGACACTTATTTCTTAGTAAGTGAATAAAAAGAGGGAGATGATTCCTTCCTTTCCAAAACCCCACTGACACCTGCAGCAGAAAATCCATTCCATGTAAGAGTACTTGTAGTGCAGCTGCTGCCTTCACATTTAACCCAAGGTTAAACTGAAGACCACAGATCTAAATGAAGTTACCTTCCCAGCCTTTGAAAACACATCTAAAGAGCACATCCTAAGGACATATAGGCTAAATGCATCTGTTAGGTTAAAAGCCCCTTGTTTAAGCCATTGTTGAGGAAAAAAAGGAATATTTATGTCACATAAATCAGTTAATGGCTTAAGAGAGCTCTGCAACTGTGTTTCAGCCCCTGTAAGGAGGGAGCCCTGTGACTGAGGGCCAAACTGTTGTCCAAAATGCTCCTGGCTTAGCCCAGATGTGGGGAGCAGTGAGCAGAAGCAGTGAGTACGTCTGTGGTCACAGTGACAGTGCTCTGGTCTCCTTCATGTGCTAAAATACTGACATGCCAGTGAGAAAGCTGTGCTTCCAGGTCACCTTGAGCTGAAGAGAACAGGGGCAAGAGATTTATTTTAGGAGCTTTTGGGAGAGGTGTGCTCTATTTTTAAAGAAAAATAATAAATTCTGGGAGTTTATTACACTCTTTGACTTGGGTGACTGCCAAAGAAGAGGTACCTTGCTCCTCAGAGGGATGTAGTACAAATGTGTTTCCAGCCTCCATGTTTTCTATCTCATTGGGCTCTTCTGCTACAGAACAACTCCATCGGCAGTGGGATTCCTTTCCCCCTCTTCCACCATTTGCACCTGGACCCACAAATCCTTTTTTCCCAAGGAAACCCCTCGGCAACATCTCCCGGTTCCAGCAAACCAGAGGGCACTGCAGTCTCTGCAGTGAGTGACTCTGCTGCAAGTGCTGCTTCCAGTGTTGCAGTGAAGAGGATGAGAAGGAGGCTTCCAGTGTTAAATTCAATACAGCAGTAAAGCAGGGAGGGCATACTGCAGTGTCAATTTTAATATTTGATGCAGTGAAGCCCTTTGCCTTGGGGATTTGCTCTCAGCTGCTGCAGCAAACACAGTTTTGCTCTCTCGTTTGCTCTCAACTGATGCAGGATCCAGTGCTGGAGCATATTGGGAACCAGATGCCAGTGCATGTCCCTGGGGCAGAGGGTGCAGCAGGGTGTGGGCAAGGAAAGAAATCAACTTCAGTAGCCCCCTTACCCTCAGGTGGATGGAGCCGTGCAGCTTTTAGTGAGGCTTTGTGCTCTGTCCTGCTTTTATTCAACCCCCAGATGAAGGGAGGCACAGCAACAAGCCAAAAAATTATTTATTTTCTCCTCTTTTCCCTACATCCCTCATTCCACGAGGCTGCCTAGAATCCAGGTTAAGTAATGCAGGACAGTGGAGACAAAAAAGACTAATTATGTTCTGGGGTTTCATTAGACATTGAGGGTAATCACTGTTCGAAACTTCAGACAGGCCCTAGAAATACATGAATTATCATCAGTGCCCAGTAGGCAGCTGGCAGCAGTCTGTGAAGCAAACTCAGCTTCAGTCTGAATTTCAGGAAACCCAAAAATACAGGCCATGACTTAAAACTTTGACCTGGTATATGGAAATAACTGTGTCTCTGGTGAAACTGGCAAATGTGGAAAATTAATTTTAGATTAATTCTGTATTTATGAAAAAAATGCCAGATTGTGAGGAAGAATTCTGCACACCTCTTCTTCTTCATTGCTGGAAAGCAGTGAAGTGCCTTGGGCTGGGAGAGCTAAACTAATGCTGGCTTCATTGAGGGAAGAATTTAAAATCTGTATTTTATGAGGACTTGGCCCAAGAGCCTGGAACAGGTAACTCTCTTCATAATGAAACACTATAAAAATCCTTCTCCCTGCCTGGCTAAGGTGAGAAAGAAAATCCCACATAATTTTTCTCAGAGGAGTTCATCTCACTGCTACTGAAGGAATAAAGGTTTTTCCTTCTGAACCCATTGGTACCAAATTTTAGGTCGTAAGGCTACGGTCACAGTAGCTCATATTGATTACAATGTCTAACTACATATATATATTCCTGATGAAAAAAAACCTCAATATTTATTCATATTTAATAATCATTCTCTGAAAGCAGAAATTTATCCTGTTCATCAACACCAAGTAATATCTCCCTCTGGTAACAGAAAGTTCTCTGCTTCTGAAACCCTGCACTTCCTATGGTGCATCATGAGACCACTCTGTTCAGTCAGCTGTCTCCATAACTCCATAACCTGAGCTATCTTTCCTGAGATGGAAAACAAAAGATCAGCCCATCAGACCTCAGTTAGAAGCTGATTAATGTCAGGAGCAATCATGCACTAGGAAAGTTCTCCCAGGTTTTTTATGTGTCTGAGCCACGTTAATGAAACTTCTCATGACACAGGAGTCTGAGTTCTTTCGCAAGGCTTCCTGCTGCAAACCTCCTCTTAATGGAGGAACAAGAATTAAAAAAAAATCTACTCCAAAACTTAATGAGGCTATTTTCTTTCCAGGGCATTTCAACGGACCTTAAGCTGAGCACTTATAACCTTAAGCTCACAAATAATACAGGCACAGTAAACACTGTTTTGTGGTGCAGATCTGGAGAACAGAATAGAAGTCACAAATCTTCGCTTCCTTGTAGCTCAGTTCAACAATGAAATTCATATGAAAGCTTGTTCCTACAATTAATAAACACATTGAACTGGAGCCCTGGGAGCATTAGGTCAGGAGCAAATTAATGTTACTGAACCAGTGAAGCTTGACTTAGTAGGACACGTGTTACGTTTAGGCTGCTGAGAAGACACCTTCATTCCACTGCTGATTATCACTGGTCCTTGGTTAGCAGATGGGCAGATGTGAGGGTAACCTGTCAGAACAGTCCTTCTTCAGAGTCAGTACATGAAACTGTTAACAGAGCCTTCAGGCATCCCTGCTCAAGATCATAATCCAAACCAAGACACAAACCAGATCATAATCCAAAACCTGTGCCATGCAACTTTAAGAGTAAAATCAGTGAGTAATTAAGAATACTCTCCCATTTGCCCTGGGTAGAAGTCTGACCACCAGTATTTACTGCTGTAGCTCTTTCAGGCATAAAGACAGTAACCACTGAGGAGCTGTATCAACCACCCACTAAAGGTCTATGAGCAAATCCCCAAATGTTCATGGGCCCAGGAATGAAAGTGAGTACCTGTCCTCTGACCCTTCGGAGTTCTCCACTGCCAAGGTTAGGGCACTCTCTAACCCTGATCAGTTCAAAAGCTAAACAGCAGGAAATCACAAAACATGAGCCTTTCAGGCATGTCCCAAATCACACCCATGGGGTGCTGTGGCAATCCTCCCTGAGGGACACACAGCCTAAGATCCTTGGTGGCCCCATAGCAGTGCCTATTAACTTTCTTTTAAGATACCCTGAGGCCCACAAGTACAGGCACAGAGCCTGTGGAAAGCCAGGGAAAGGACAACTGTGTTAAGCTTTTGCAGCTATTGTGGTGGGTGCTTTTGTCCCATGAGAGCCCAAGACCAGGGCAGGTGCCCCAGAGGCACCATAAGGGATCACTTGCAAGCATATGCTGTGGTACAAGAAAAATACAATTCAGGAAGACACCAGTATTAAAATATGATTTATCCAGATATTTGTTTCTTTTAAAAAATTCTTCTTTCCAAAACATGGGATAGCATTTGCTATTCCAGATAATGTAATTTCAAGGATGTATATTTTATGTTTAATGCCATTCTCAGAAGAAAAAGGAACCTGCATTAGAGGCTGCCAGCTTCATTATTACCCCAGGCATGTGATGCATCATCTGCAGAAATGGCTTGGCCATGGGAAGCCAAATCAGTCTTTATCTGCTTCATCTCATCCAAAAATGAGATGTAAAACATTTAAATATTTCTCCCTTTTACTACATGCCTGTGACCAAAGTTACGAGGCTAGAAAAGCTTTTTTAACGCCTTCAAAGCACATGCAGCAAAACTTTGTCCCCTCGTCTCTCCAGTTCTGATTGTGTATCAGTATTTCTTGGCTCTGAAATCTATCATCAGTCTAAATGCTTTAGGGGGTTTTGGGTCAAACAACAGTACAAATATCATTCATCAGTATAGACTCTTTGGCAAGAGTTGAACTAGACTCATGTAAGACACATAGATGGGCACTGGTAAACACAGACACAGAAAATCTTTGCCATTACATTAGAAATGTGTGATATACTGATTTTATAATCAAATCAAGGCATGATCGAGGAATTTACTAAGGACATTAAAACTCTTCATTTCTTACAGAAATGGAAGCTTTGCAGGAAAAAAAAAAAAAAAAAAAAAAAAGTGCAAATATTCCTTTCTAAAAATTACTCTTATCCTTTTCAAATTGCTGACAAAAATAATTTTTCCCTATCTTCGTGCCAGGGAAACAAATCTATTTTTATTGCCTAGGGATATGACTACTTTATCAAACATTCTGCACTCAAGCTCGTTGATCAGCTGCTAAAATACATGCAATAGGTCATGGTGTTTCTGGAGGGAATTATTCTTTTCTTTGGTATTGGAATAGGGAGAAACTGGGTAAAATTTCTTATTTAAAATTCTGAATTTCCCCAGTTTCTGTCAATATTTCACATTCTAATTTTTCCAATTTTACCATATAATTGAGATGACCTCGTGTAAGAAATGTTCAGCAGTTTAAGTGGTGATGGTGAGATTTATACAGAATCAGGTGGTTGAATTCTGAAATACATTTATTTCAATAGCATTGATTAAATAAAATTTATTTATTTTTTGCTGGTCTGGTTTATTAAGCAGCTTGTCTCCTGATGACCCATAATTAACATAATAAGATATAATTCAAGAATATAGATTAATTCAACAGTATAGATGAATAAAATTCACTGGCAGTTTACTCAAAAATATAATTAATAAGCAACAATCATACTGTACCAACAAGAAAAAGTATTTCCATTTTCATCTACCTGAAACTGGCAATTTTGGTTTTCACAGTGACAACAAATAGTTTCTTCAAATTATGTATTTTTCTTGATTACTATAGTACCTCATCCTTAAACAACTTACTTCCATTGTCTGTTGCTAACTTCTATATTGTTAATTACTTGTATAGTTTTACAATGTGGCTCCCATAAAAATGGCACTTGTAATTTCCTTTTTTATGAGTTCTAGGCATGAAACTTGAAGAAAAGTCAAAGATGTTTGCAGTGATGGCCAACTGTTGTCTGACCTAGAAATGAAACTTCACACAAGCACAAGTGTATGGCTTAATTTTCTGACATCTGCAGTTACATCTGGACATTTTACTTTGTCCCATCTCTGTATGGCAGTCCTGCAGTGTGTATAATTTGCTCAGAGAATACCAGATTGCTGCTGACCCTTATGAGTCCACATGCATCCTTTGAAGAGAGACAGGTTCTGACAGTTCTGTTAAGAAATTTTAAATAGTGGAGCACATGTCTCTAATGTTGGACTAAGCCACCCCTGGCATGAGATGGACACTTCTTTGATCTTATGCATCTTGGTGGCTATGGCCCATCTCAGAGTCAATACTGGGCATGAGTTTGTGAAAATGAGACTGTCACTTAAACAACAAAAACTTGTTTACACTTCACTGGTTCAAAGCCAGTTTCATGGCTTTTCTCTGTATTACAACATATGGCAGCAGAGAAAGGATTTTCTAAAATTCAGGTTGAATGCTCTTATTCCCAACAGCTTGCTTGGAGGTTTTTGTAGAAGTATGTCATACTATATTAGCATTGACATAATTGCCATTTGTTCCTCCACTTTAGTCATGGGAGACCTAAACACCCTGTTATCTTCCTTTCAGAGGTCTTTTTACAATGGTACAGCATCTATGAGGAATGTCATAATCAAGACAAGCTAAATCACTGTCCCAGATATTCCTCTTCACTCAACATGATTCTCTGGGGGCTGCATCTCTTGTGACTGTTGCTATTTCTGCAGAGGCAAACATGGTATCTCAGCTGAGGAAATGTGAACAACACACATCCAGCTGCAATTCTGCATTTTAATAGTATCCTCTGCCTCAAATTCATATTATTCCACAGGTGAGATTCATGTAGAAAATCTTGTGGTCAAAATTACTGGAAACTCTGTGTTTGAAACACAAGCTTTTCACTCTGCCCACATCTGTAGTCACTGCACAGTCGGTCAGGGAGTAGAAAGCCCGAGGTACAACATGGAAAGAATGCAGAGCAGGTGGAACTTAAAGTGTGTGCAGTAAGCAGTCTGAAGATCTAGAAATTATTTTCTCAGAAAATCATTTCAAACGAAGAAGTCAAGGAAATAAAAATCTGTGGTGCACATTCCCAAAACACAGGAAAATATTCATGATATAATTGATGTGCTAAAAATTGTTCTCTTGCTGATTCAGCCAAGTCATGCCTTGAAAATATTTCAGCCATGTGATTACTGGGGTGCTGATGAGCCATATTTCCCAGCCTCACCCTTGCTGTGGGTGCACAGCAGGAAGGGTGTCCTTCCTTCCTTGCTTCCTTGCTTCCTTGCTTGCTTGCTTGCTTGCTTGCTTGCTTGCTTGCTTCCTTCCTTCCTTCCTTCCTTCCTTTCTTCCTTCCTTCCTTCCATCCGTCCATCCATCCATCCATCACACCAAGACCTTTATACTGAATGCATGCTTTGGGTCCTAAAAAACCTGATTCAGTAGAGGTGGGTCTGTTCTGCTCTGCCAAGGGACTTGACCACATTCTCCTTTAGACATATTATGATTCATAGCAAAATTCCTATTGCGTTCAACTGATTAAGGGTTTCATGGATTAGGCTATGTTCCTGCCTTGTATAAACCACTGTATGTTTGTATATCTGTAATTTTCTGCTTAGTTCCTCAGTCAGTGATTTAATTTATTTTTAATTCTGAGATTCAGGCAGGGGTTGTGCTGTTGGTTCTTTGTGGTGTGTGGAAGACCACAAGCACAGCCCCTGTTTTCTTAGGGCATGGGAGAAATGCATTCAATGCTTCCTCTGCCTCCATCCTGCACTGCGTGCTCCAGTTGCACGCTCCACTTCCCTTGGAAAGGAGCAGCAGTTCTGCAGTTTTGTGATCAGCTTTGCATTATTAAAGTGTTTGCACTTAACACATTTGCTTTTTGAATAGGCTCCTTCGTTATTGTGTCCTGAGAGTTAAAAAGGGCCTAATTACTGCCAAAAAAACCCTTTCTCTTCCCCTTAAAGTGTGTTTTTATGTCAGGTGCTGTTAGGATCTCCACATGGTGCCAATCAGGTTTGCTCTTCTGATTGGAATGGTGCTGTACTGATTCAGCCTAGCTAAGGATTTGGGGCTAAATACTCAAACTAGGAAGCATCCTGACACTGGAACAACTTCCTTTTCTTCTAGCTATTGTTTCAGTGGTTTCAGTTCTTTAGGATGTTTTATTACCAATATGGTATGTCAGCTGGAGAAGGGCTATCTCTGGTTGGTAGGACCTGCTCATGTCAAGTTGTTAACCATGCTGTTGTTAATAGTCTGCACAAGTGCTTGTGGCACATCCTTATATGCTTTTATGCACCAGGATACCCTGATCCAAGTGCTGCTCTAATAGAATTTGCAGAAATGTTCTTATTTGGGTTTTTTTGATGTCCCATTATATCTGAGTACTTGGTATTTGAACATTTTTCTGTAATTCTTTTTTCCTTGCCCTGTTCATAAATAGCGAAAGTGGGTTTTTAAATTTTCTCTTCATCCACTGAAAGTGGGGATGAGATAGGAAGAAACATTTTTCCTACCCAAATGAAATATAACTGAAGTGTCTTCAGAAATATCTATATAAAAGGATTACTGTGATTTTTCAGTGGCAATATCCGTAAACTTGGAATTTTTCTCATGAAGCTAACTCAGTTAGTGCTGTCCCAACTAAACTTATTTGCTCTGGAAAGCTCCCTTCACCTGTCAGCTTTGAGGGAGCCCAGGAGACAGAACTCTATGCTATTTAATTGTAGCTTGTGAGGCTGGACAGCTTGAGCTTAAAAATGGGATTTTTGTCCTTTCTTTCCCTTGCTCTGGCCCATGAAACCATTCATCTGATCAACTGCTTACAAGCATGAGCACGGTGTTCACAAATCCCACCTCAAAATGGGATCTCATCACTTCTGGTGATGCCCTTTTTATAGTCTACTACTTTCATTTTGTCTCATGTGTTCAGCTGTGAGGCAGTAATTTAACCCTCATCTGGAGCTATTAATTTGCACTAATAACTTCATGTCTCTTCTAAAATAGGCTTCTATTTCTGACACACTTGAAAAGAATGCCTTTTTTAGGCTTTCTAGCTAAAGGAAAAAAAGTCAGGGCTCTACCTTGTGATATCACAAACACTGTTTTTCTTTTCAGTCTAAGTGCTGTGGGGTAAGCACATGTCTCAAATACTGCAGTGAGTAGGTAGCAAACATTGACATTTTGCTCAGCTCTTTGTCTCTGAAACACTAATTGGAGGGGAGCAGTCCCCACAGTTCTCACAAACACTACCATCCTGATGCCCTGTCCTCCTATAGTTTCCTCATTTGCCCCTTTGCATTCGTTCTGGGCAGCCTGTGGCATTCCATAGAACCATAGGTACAGAACAGAATGGTTTGGGTTGGAGGGGACCTTAAAAATCTAGTTCCAATCCTCCTGCATGAGCAGGGACACCTTCCACTAGACCAGGTGCTCAAAGCCTCATCCAACTCGGCCTTGAACATTTCCAGGGAGGGGGCATCAATGACTGCCTCCCTGGCCAACCTGTGCTAGTGTCTCACCACCCTCACACTAATAATTTTCTTCCTTCTCTGTCCATACCATCACACCAAGACCTTTATACTGAATGCTAGCTACCATGCTGCTTCAGGTCCTAAAGTAGCTAGCACCATTTTTTGGTGTTTGCAGCTCTCTTGCATTCTTACCTATCAACCTGTTAGAAACACACACCAGTTCTGGTTTATCAGGCTTAGAAAATTCTCTTCAGAGCTTAAATTTGCTCCAGGAGCAGCTATATTGTACCATTTTGAACAGTTAATTTTAAAAAAATTATAAAGGAACTAGGTGATGCAATGGTTTAAACAGGCCTTGCTTGCTTGAGAACTTGAGGCTTGCAGACAGCCCCAGTGTTACATTACAAAAGTGGACTAGAGCCTTTTCAATTATACTTAGTCCATTTCTGGTGCCTCAAGGTTTTTTTCCACTGTCTCTTTCTTGATGTGCTCATTTCTAAAATGAACTAAACTGACAGGTCTCTACCACAGCAGAGAGCCACCCAGGCTTTTTTTCTCCTGTCTTTTCTATTTTTTTGAATAAAAAAACCTCCTCAGAAAATCAGGCTTGAAGAGGCTTGCTGCTTTATCAAGTCTAGACTCTTGTGACCACAAACAGCTACATCCTATGATCCCCTTCATGAGGTCATCAAGCACAATCTTAAAACCCTTTGCTGCTGTTGGCCTTTGTGTTTTTTTGCTCCTCTTGGTGGTATAATAATAGATATTTTCAGACATTGCAAAAACAGGTGCAATATCCCAAGAACGTGTTTTTAATAGCAAAACCCTATAGGAAAGCCTTCAAAAGATTAGGTAATATGTCTCCATACAGCTGAGCAAATAAAACAAATGCTTCCCTTGGGAGAACTGCTGTTAGGAATCAGTGGTGAATTCCAATTGAATTGGGTTTGCATACCTTAGGTTGTTTCTTGAGGGCTTTTCACATACTTGAATGTCAGTTAAGTGAATACTCTGTGGAAAACAAATGTTTGGCTGCAATACTCAGATATTCACAAAACACATCTGGGCTGTATATTAAGATGTCATGTTACTGACTTGGAAGTGCTGCTGGTGAAGGGGGAGGGCTCAGTCCCACTGTCCCCTGAAGCTTAATGCAGCTCTGGCAAAACACCCACAGCTCTGACAAAATCCTTGTCTGTGTTATGCCTGGCCATGAGAGCATGAGCCTGAATGTTTCATCTACCTTCTGGTCTGACCTCACTTGCTGCTCTTTCTAATTGTGAATCCAATATCAATCATTTGGGCTTATATGGCACCTTCCAGCCTTCTACAAGATGGAAGGGAACAATCATGTGTAATGCCCCCCTGAATGCTAAGTGAAAGATAACTTACATTGGGAGGATGTTTCATTCTAGGGATATCAATTTTTAGGTCACCAGTCCCAGGCAATGGAGACTGTTATGCTCTAATATCCATTAAGAATATCTTTCCAAAGGCAAGAGATCCTTGTCCTACCTCTGAAGCTGAGAAATGGAAATTAAAGTTGCTTTAATCTCAGTTCTTTCTTTTGTGGGTGGAGGAAATTGAGCCTCTCCATGTCAAGAGAGGCTGAGAAAACTGGGTTTGTTCAGCCTTGAGAAGAGAAGACTTAGGAGAGACCTTATTATGATTTTTCAGTACTTAAAGGGGGGCTACAAAGACGATGGAGACTCACTGTTTACAAGGAGCCACATAGACAAGACAAGGGGCAATGAGCACAAATGGCTTCTGGAGAGATTCCTATTGAACATAAGAGGAAAATTTTTCATTATGAGGACTGTCAGACATTGGAATGATCTACCAGGGAAAGTGGTGGATTTGCCCACTTTGGAAAGTTTCAAGTCTCAGCTTGACAGAGTGCTGAGATGTATCATATAAACAATAATATGAGAAGGGTTGGGCCAGATGATTCTTGAGGTCCCCTCAAACCTGATATTCTATGATTCTATGAGATTCAGGTATTTGACAGAGGTTATGTTTATTAAATGTGTGACACTGAATCCAGATATTCTGGGTGAAGCCCCTATTCTTTAATCACTAAACCACAATATCTGAAGCTAAAGTGACTGTTACTGACCATATCTAGGCCAATAAATTGCAATAGCATTCTTACTGCTTTCTGCAAGAACAGATTATTCGGAGGAGATGCCTGTGACTAAGAACTAGAGAACAGAAATTTCTCTCCTAAAAATGTCAGTCACGTGCAGGGTCAGGGCTGTTCAGCCCTGAGCTTGGGGAGCTGTGTGTCCATCATGAAGCAGAGGCACACCAGGCAGAAGCAGAGCTGAGCTCAATCAAACAGTTCCCTGATGCCTGCAGCAAGGCAGGCTTGTCTAAATCCCATGGAGGTGAACAGTGAGGTGCCTAAGGATGTGAATGAAGACCAGACTGAACCAAAAAATACTAACGTGGAGGGGAGAAAGAAAACTTTAATTTGCATGTGAAGCATGGTGAAGCTAATTTTAGTTCCTTTTCTTTTAAAAGATGCTTGAATATGCATGGAAGACTTCTATTCCTGCTTTAAAAAAAAAAGCAGTGAATGGAAACATTCCTTTGACAGACCAGGTTTTCTGAAGAAGTACACTTTTTTTGTGACATTTTTAGGAGTAGCTGGAGGAAATACATTTACCTCTGTAGGAAAGATGAATGAAGTGGTATCTGCACAGTTCCACTGTGAGCTATAATTTTCAGGACAGGGGAAGGAATTGAAGGAATGGCTGGAACATCTTCCAAATAACTTGTTTATAATGAAAAAAAAAAAATAAATTCTGATTCAACTGCAATCCAAAACCAGAATTCCTCCCCTTTGTATGGAGAGTAATTATACCAAATAAATACACCATAGAAACCCCAGTAACTGTGATGTGATCAGAGCCTTTAGTTTTCAACTAACTTCACACTAATCTTATATTCTCTTGTACAGGCTAGTAGTGACTGTGAAAGCCTTTGGAGATTTGCCTGGGATTTTTAGTGAGGATGTGCTACTGGAAAATGGGGGACATGGAAGCAATTAAGATTACAAGTGTCCCCTAGCAAGAGCTCTGCTGTGCCTTTGCATATACTCCTCCCTGCTAATTGGTAAGTTTTGAGTAAGAAATAGTACATTTGGCATTTATTTCAAAAAACACCTACATGAAGCATCTTTTTGTCATGTCTAGGATATATATTTTAGCTATTGGCACTGACAAAGGCTATGATAATTATTGTTTTGCTCATAGATTCTACCAGTAAACTCAGGCACAACAACTTTTTCATATTGAAAGCACAAGGAAAACTATAACTATAGTAGAAATGTATAAGAACAGTTCCTCTCCTTCTGTTTTAAAAATGTGAACAGTTAAATTTAACTTTGCCTATGTCCTTTAATACTTCTACTCTACCGACAGTGTGGCTGAATAATTGAATATCAAAAATATTGCCTTAAAAACTTGGTGGAAGAAGCATTATTTTCCTGTGTATTTATTGGAATGCGGGGAAACTGCCTGCTACTTCCCAGTTTGGAGAAGAAGTGAATGGCTACTGCTGGGAAGTCCAGTCTGTAAAGTCAAACAGTGCCTGAAAGTAAGTGCAAGGTTCCTTTAGCTGCACATCCATTTATAGAGTTCGGACTTTTTCTACACCCGAATGTGCTTCTAGGAAAAACTCATCTGTATTCATGGGTTTTACTCCAGAGAAAAAGTTCTGCTGGTGTTATGTACCAGCAGAGTGCAGCAGAACTCAGACTGAAATTCAGCCACACCGTGCAGTGTTCCTTCTCCCCTGCCTCTTCCTTGCTTTCTGTCACCATTTCTGAGCGGTGCAGACCGAGGCGTGAGCCCTGCCTGGCAGAATCTGCGGCAACGACGCCAGGCTGGTAAAAAATAGGGTTTTATTAAAACTAGGATATGTGTCTATGTGCCGTTTCCAGCTAATTCTGTTTCTAGGAAAACCTGCTCCTTCAGCAAGTATGGTCATTTCTGTTTTAAAACATGAGTGATGGGTCCCAGCTTGGAAGCTCAGTAGCCTGTAGTGTGGCACAGCACTCAGCAACACTAATTCACACCGGCTGACGATGTGGCCCAATAATAAGTCAAATCCCATATAAAAAGTGAAGCAGAGCATTGTTAGGTCTAAAAAAATTTTTTTTTCTTTTAAATAGCCAGGCAGAACACAGATTAGTCAGCATTAGCTTAAAGCTTTCGAAGGCTGGGAGTGACCATGATTAATTACTTAGTATTTCCTTTTCTGCTCCCTATGCTTGTGTTAGAATTCAGCTTTCTCCAGTGGGTAATATATCTCTCATTGTTAAAAAAAAATAAATAATTATAATGATGGTATTCTCTGTAGAATCACAGCATGCCAGTATATTCATACCAGTATATTTCAGATGAAACATTTTAACCTTCTTTCCTTTTAAAAACCTAACTGCTAAATGTTCTTTCTGTTACAAGTTCCACAAAACGATGTGTAGGGTTTCTTCTTGGACCGTAAGGCTGATCAATACACAGCCATTGCTGAGAATGGAAAGCTTTCCATTCCCTGCAGCACACAGCCTGACTGGTGAGCATATTCAGAGCCTCATTCAAAATCTACCTCACCAGTGGAAGTATTTTCCTTGACTTCACTGACTTTGGAATAGTCTCCTTGAAATAATCAAAATCAGAAGTCTATACTCATCTCCCTGCACATCAGGATCCTAATGCTTTCCCCAAGCTTCTGTTTCTTTCATCATGGAGCTCTTTAACAAGTCAAAATCAGCATGAAGATGAGGAAATAACAAGTGAACTAAATGACAGATGTAAAAGCAAAGATAAATTTCAGCCTAAAATAACAGAGAAAGTGGTTTGAACACTTCCTCTAGGCCATTCAAATCCACTTTTGAGTCTCACAGCATCAGCCACTGAGTGATCATAAAGCCAGAAAAAACAAGGTTTAGTCTATGAAGCTGACTTGTCTTTGTGCTCAGTAGAAAGTCATAGAAAATTTGGTGGGATGTGAGACAGAATCTTTAAAACTGTGACTTGATGAGAGGCAGAGTTTGCTGATGGTGAATCTGAGTGTTTGTGGATGAAGTAACGAAGGAATAACTGACAAGATCTAAGAAGATGACTTGTGTGCTTTGTGGAAGTGCTCATTGCAATATGATGCAGAAAGCTAAATCTGCAAGGTCAATAGGGAAGAAAGGCAGAGTTCACTGAAGCTAAGGATAAAGCTGTAATTTAAGGCTAAAAATATCAAGCTAAAAATACACTGTTATTTGTCAACTGCTGGACTTGTTGAACTGTATCCAGCACCCCCAGGAGTAGATATGTGAGTCCTGATGCCCTCTCCAAAGACTAGCTTCCTACAGGTGGTCTTCCTGATATCTGCATCCTTTTGCAGCTCAAGCAACACATTCTTCCTCTCTCTCTTAGTCACAAGCCTAAGATTCCAGATTGCCTGGCACTAGCCCAGCCCAAAGGTGACTGCATTGGTAGTGGTGGATGAAATTTCACAGACAAAAAAAATCACATTTTCTGGTGAAGGCTATAAAGTCAGTCTACATTTGTTGTGGTTTTACTGGGTTTATAACCCTCAAAATTTCTGAAATGCATACATGCATGTGTCTATAAACATGTATAGATGGAAGTACTGTGCTTATATTATAAAGAGTTATGACAGCAATCCAGGAAAAAATACTAGAAAAAGAGTAGTTGAGTGACAAGCCAAGGCAAAGCAAAACCAGTTTTTTCTCTTCCTAAAATTCTCTACATTTCTGAGAAAAGAAATCCTTAAGAAAGTGAGCCCTACACTGTGCCACATATTCTCAATTTTCTCCCAGGGGCTGCTACAAACACTGAAACCATAGCCTCGTGGCACATAGATATAAAAATTGTTGAAGTTGTTTGTACTAACAGGAAAGTATTTTGCTTTGTTACCTTGCTGTTAAAGCAGTGCAAGCATTAGGGAAAGACCATGCATTATTTACCTCACCACTTTAATCTTGCTATTTGTTGCCATACCTAAAGCATACAGAGACAAATTAGCATAAAAACAGCTTCCACCTCCAGTGTAATAAATGTGAAAATTGGAGATGCACCTCAGAACATGTATTTTGAGGGATTGGTACTGGCTGGATTCTGCTGTTCTTTCTTTCCATGCTCCTATGAGTTCAGTGGACACAAATCCTGGTCCTTGAATAATTTTCTAGTTAGTTGTAGAAAGAAAGTTAAGCTGTATTTACTTGGGAGTTGCTATTTAGCTGCATTTTGTTTCGTAACATGCTGAGTTTCTGCTACTCCTCTTCGCTTCAGTGGGAGCCTGGAGCTCTTGCTTTTGCAAATCCAGCCTGCCTGCACCTTTGACTTGGTCATCTCTGTTGTCTTTTTGGCACTCATCCTAGGTATCACACTCTTCAGTGTTCACCTTCTGGCTGACCCCTTCTGCACCACACAGAAGCAATGGGAAACAACTGCTGCTTTTTCCTAGACTGGCGTCTCTGCCCATGATGCAGGGACACGCAGAGTGATGAGAACCCAGGAGAGTCGAGTCACTTCCTCGGCTGTACTCCCTGGAGCATCATCTCCCAAGTGTCCCCATCCCTCTCTTTCTCCTCCCTTCCCTTCTCATCTCACAGGGATGGCTGCCCCACTCTGTCCTCTTGTTGCAGTGGTTGATGGGATTGTTGCTCCATGCCCAAAGGAAGGACGGGGTGGGGGGTGCGGGGTGCGGGTCAGGCATGTCCTTGCAGATGCTGCGGCCAGGGTTGGCAGCAGCCAGATACGGGTTGCTGGGACTAACCCCGGAGCTGAACCGCAGACCAGTGCCCCCCTCCCCTCCTCTTTCCAGCCGGGAACGAAACCAGCAGCAATTATTTAAGCCAAGCACGTAAATCTGGCAGATCCCGTGGCCCTGGTTTGACGCAGCTACGCAGCGCAGTGTCTGGACCCGCATGCGGCCCGATCCCCCCTTCTCCCCCTTGCTTATTCGCCCCGCAGAAAGCAGTCAAGTTACCAACTTCACCAGCAATCAGCAGTACAGAGGGGGCTTGTGGAGACCCGGGTGCCGGGGAGCGGAAAGGCCACCCGGGGGGGCGGGGAGCGAGAGGGAGGGGAGACACAGACAGGGACAGGGGATCCGGGGCCAGGCGGGTGGATGCACGGTGCGGCTTTGCCCGGCTGTGACAGGGCAGCCCGGGAGGCGCGTTACATAAGGCAGCGGGCTCCGCACCGCTCCGCAGCGTGGTCGCGGAGAGCGGGTGGGGGGAGGGGGAACGACACAGGACAGCTCGTCCCGTCCTCCCTCTCACTGCTTGGGGATCCCCCAGCCCCTCGGTACCGGAGCCCGTGGCATGCTGTGCCCGAGACGCCGGAGGGGCAGCAGCGCTGCTCGCAGCGAAGGGGAAGGTTCTGAGGGCAGGGAGTGCGGAGCCCCCGTGGGAGCGGGGAAGCCCCTGGGGGGAATACCGCTTGTCCCGGCGGGCAATGCCCGGTCCCTGAAGGACCCCGCCGACCGGGCGTTATGTAACCCCCCTGTTTATCCTGCACAAATGCTGATTAATTTCAGGAATGGAAGCTGTTTGCCCTTTTTCTTTTTTTTTTTTCTTTTTTTCCTCTCTCTCTCTCTTTTTTTTTTTTTTTTTTCCACTTTCTCCCCCTGCGCATTATGAGCTACCGGGGGACCCCGTCCCACCACAACTGTTTCCTGTGCTGGTCTGAGCGCGCAGACCACCAGCGGCGGGAAGGCTCTTTAGTGCGACATGGATGGCAGGGTCTCGCCGAGGAGGAGGGCAGCCCGGAGGGGGAAAGGCGCGGAGCCGCAGGGCGCTGCAGTACGCTCGCCTCCGCAGCACGGCCAGTCCTTGCGCGCTGATGCCGGCCAGAGGGCTCGGCGCCGCGCCGCGCAGTCTTCCGCAGCCGCGCAGGCAGCTCCGCGGCGCTGTCCGCGGTGCTGAACACCCCCTCGCCGCGGCGCTGTCCGCGGTGCTGAACCCCTCCCCTGCGGTACTGAATCTCTGCGCGCTGCCCTCCGAGGCGGGGGCCCGACCAGTGTCCGCGGTGCTGGGCGCCCCTCTGCCCCCCGTTCCTCCCCTTCCTCCCCCTTTCCCCTGTCCGCGGTCCTGAGGCGCCGCCGCAGCCCGGCGCGGGAAGGGCGCTGCAGTGCCCCGGGAGGCAGCACGTCGGACCGGCCGAGCAAGGCAGAGCGCCCGCAGACCCTTCTTCCCGCTCCGGGGAGCAGTGGCGCTGGTTCCTCTTCTCCTCCGACCTCTCCCGAATTTCCCTTCTCCTCCAACCTCCTGCCATCCGCAAGTGTGCCTGTTACGGCAGAGAGGCAGAGCTCGGCTCCCACCCCTAGCTTGCCGTGAAGCTGGCGGCGAAATTACCCCCTCTCTCTGCTTTCCTCCGTCCCCGTAGTACCTCAGAGGCTGGAGACAAAAAGCCGAGCATTTCCCTCTTTAAATATATCATTTTTCATTTCTTTTTAATTAATACCGCCTTCTCCCCCCTGAGCAGCCGGTCCCCCCGGTGGTTCCACATCCTTACCTCGACTTATGGAGCTCTACGCCTGGCCGCGGCTGCGGGGTCGATGGGTCGGTACCGCAGCTGGGAGGCAAGGACAGCCGCTGCTGACCTCCCTGGGTCTCCTTCTTCAATGGACCGGGAGCCGTGCCCTCATCAAAGATGGCCGTCCGCTCCTACGTCAGCAGCTTTTAATAGCCCTCCCCGGCGGGGGGAGGGAGCAGGGGAGGGGGGGCGGGAGCGGGAGGGGTGGCAGAGCGGACCGGGCGGGCTTGAGTCATCACCGCTGCCGCCGCTGCACCTCACCGCGCATCGCGCACCGACGGCGAGGCGGCCCCGCAGCCCCTCAGGAACGGCCCCTCCGCGGGCTCCCTTAGCGCGGAGCGGTGCGATGCGGGGCTCAGCGCCTGCAGGCCAAGGCCAGGGACGGGAGACGGGGTTGGGGCTGGGGGCTGAGCGTAGCTGCGGGTGAACCGCCTGGGGAGGGGGGGAAAGGGGGCCTCCTGCAGCAGCGATTTCCTCCGCCAAAGGGGGTGGTCCGAAGAGGGTATCCCTCTGAAGTCCCCGGTACTCCATATATGGCCAATCTACGTGGCTTCTATTTTTATGTGTGTATTCTTCGTTCTCTCCCTCTTTTTATTTCTCAGAACATCCTGCTAGGGGTCTGGGTGTGATAACCTGATTATTCCCCCTCTTCTCTCCCCTCTCTCCCCCTCTCCACCCCCCCCCCCCCCCCACATCCCCCAAGTAAGAACAGCCAAACACAAGGGAATCCGTGGTTAAGGATGTGTGTTGTAACTGATAATTTGTGAGACAGGTTCAAAAAAGAGAGAGAGAAATTAAAAACAGACAAAAGCCAGGCACATACGTGCAGATACATAGCAGAGTGAGCATATCCCGCTGCTGCTGAGGAGGAAAACAGTGACTCTGTTCCAGGGAAGAACCTGTCTTATTTATCATGGATTAATCAAAACATTAATTCAGAGCACATCTAATTGGGAGCAAATAGAGTTGTCTCTAGTTTGATTTCTAACGTGGAGGAAATCCTTTCACTGCATACAAAAAGTATTTTTGTAACATTTATTTCTTAATGAGGTTTTTGATGAGGGACAGGGGAGCTGCATCTGACGTACGACACTGTCTTTCATAACCTCAGTCATCCCTTCCTTTTCCTTCCACAAGCCTTCGTGTGTTCATTTATGGAACCATCCAGACCTACAGATGAGTGACGATGCCTCCTTCTTCCCTGACTGAGCAATAGCTGAGCCCTGGCTATGTTTAACCCTGACACCATGTGTACAGGCTTTTCTAAAGAGTCTGCAGATGACACAGAGTCAAAACATTAGTCCCACATGAGCGATAATTCTACCCTCATCCTTTCCCCCCTCCCTTCTTTTTCCGTGGCAGGGAAAACCGGAAGAGAGGGAAGGCTCTGCAGCTGTATTTTGGAGCGCGTTCATCTCGTGTTATGGTTGTATGGGAGTGGGGGAGGGAAGGGGAGGGAAAGCACGGGGGAGAAGGAGAGAGTACTGCGGGTGATTCCTCCTCCCCTGCTCTGTAGTTCCCCACAGAAAAACGTGACTGTAGATCGTGCTTTGCGATTCTCACTCTCTCCTACGAAAATATGTCCTTCGGTCTCATTTGGAAGGAAGTCATCAAAAGTTTGCTAAATATATGACAAAGGAATTCTCAGGCAAGGGGGGCTTCCTGTTGCATTAGAGTATCTAATGAGCTGTGCACATCAAAACTGCAGAGAAGCAGAGAAGCTGTCAGGTTTAAGGCTGTAAACACAGAATAACAGTGTAAGGTTAACACTGTGAAGAACACCCATATGCACCCTTCTTCCCCCTCCCCCCCCAAATAAGGGATCTGGTACAGCAGCCTGATCAAGAAACAGATTTAGTGTCATTAATAGCAGTTTGGAACAGAAACCTTTCCTGTCTTTCTCATGCATGGGTTAATATTAGCCAGCCCCCTTCACTTAGTTGTACACTGCAGATCCCAGAGTGAGTCTTGGTCTGAAACGAAGGCTGTCCCTGTGCATGCTTTGTAATTTGTAAGTTCCTAGTACACATGGAAAGTTAAAAAGGAATTTTCATTCAGACAGCTTGTCTGATAGGTGGTTCAGAAATGAAGTACAATTTTCAAGAGTGCAATACTAGTACTTATTAATAATTCATATTAACGGGAGATAACAAAAGCAAAAGAAAAATTATAAACTGTTGTTTTGACTAAGCCACCAGCACTGCAAAACACTGTCTGCATTTGGATTCAGCCCAGTAATGCCTTTGAGAAGGACTTCAATCCATTGGATACCAGCAGGGATAAATTTGGGCCCTTGTATCAAAAGCCAGGGAGGAAAATGCAGTGAAGGCAAAATAAAATGCAGCATAACTTATGGAAAGAGGGATAAAGGATGCTAAAAACAAGAGAGAGGAGGGAGGGAGTGGGAGGAGGATGAAAGGTAGCTTTCCAGTGAGAAAACTGTTCAATTTAAGATTAATTTTCAAGCTCTGCAGCAGCAGAAGTCATGTATTTTAATAAAACAACATAGAGCAGAATAGATCACAAACATTGCTCCTTAAGCTTAGTAGGAACAAATACTTTTCCTGCAGCTGTTCTTAAAATGAGCAGAGGAAGGGCTGTGTTCTGTCTTGTTCAGGAGCACAGATGTCTCTATCCCCAGAAATGCAGAGGGGGGCAGCCTTTTGCACCACAGCACTAGGATTTCTGTCGCAATTAGTGCTACTGAGCAAATTTAGTTGAATCGCTATCATCTTTGGAGGATGTGGGGTTTTTTTTTTTTGGTTTTTTGGTTTGTTTTGTTCTGGGGGGGTTTTTTGTTGGTTTTTTTTTTTTTGTTGTTGTTTGTTTTTTTAAAGCAGATAGGGAGTTTAGAGTCTCCCTGATAGTGTTTAAATGCTCATTTTGCACTATGTACAGGAGAGACCTGTGAGAAAGCCTAAAATTGAAGCAGGAGGAGAGAGAAAACTGGAATTTCATCTAGGAATGATTCAGCTCCTTCCTAATTATTCAGGCAAATCTTCAGTGAGATGAACAACCAGTACCTGTGGGCACAACCCATGAATAAAGAGACAGGGAACATGCTTTCCTGTATGAGAGTGGCATGATGTGGGTTCCCACATTACTGGGTAGGAACTGGTGAAGGGCTCTGCAGCAGTTTAGCAGGGAGGAAACAACAGCCCTCATTTTGTCCCTGATTTGAGGTCTGATCACAGCCAGTGGGAGATTTCTTGCTCCTCACAGAATCACCTTCAGCCTCTAAAATTCACTCCTGCATGCTGCAAAAATGGGCTGTGAGGCTGCTAAGGGAGAGAAACACCAAAATGCTGAACAGTACCACCAACTCCTGGATGTTAATGCTTGGCATCTCCTGAAGTCAGTTCTAACACAAAGACCATCTCAGTTCCCTGCACCTTCCTCAGACATACCCATATGATATGCTATGATTTTTATTTTTTTTTTTTCATCAAAGAGGAAGATACCTTGTTTATCTAAGTGCTGCTCATCTATTCCTCGAGTATGTGGCTGGGAAGTAAATTGAACTAGAGTAGAGATAGCAAAAACTAGAGGAAAAAGGTACCTGCTTTGGCACTTAACATTTCACAGCCTCTCAGATTTCTGCATTTTCCCAGGCATAGATGCCAATGCGTGCCCAAATCTATTAACAACTGTGCAATCAGAACAATTTGAGGATTGAGTCCTTTGTGCCAAATTCATAATTATTTTCTGTCTTTCACTGTTGTTTATGTAACTACTAATTTTGACCATCAGTAGGACTTGCACCTATGAGCCCCAGGATGCTTTAATTAAATTTGTGGGAAGAGCTAGACCCAAGTTTAATTTTTTTCACTGCATTTTCAGGATCCCTATATACACAGTTAAGCTTTTTTCAGGACCTCTCTGTGATAGGGTACATCAGTTCCTGCGAAGTCAAGTTTCCTTTGAGGCTTATGTTCAAAAATAGAGAAATATAAAATACCATTTTAACGTAAACCCTCCAAGATGAGTCCACACTGATTTCCTGGTTACTCACTTAGATGTCCAGATCCAGATCCCCAAAGGTGTTTTGGTACCTGATTTCCAACCAGCTGCTTAAAGAGCAACTAGGACTTAAATATTCATTGAATGTGGGTCTCCACTTCTGAGCTCACTTCCCCCTGCCTTGGCTGTGTGCGTCCCCATAGCTACACAGTTTAGTGACTGCATCACAAGAAATTAACACCCACAATCTGATGTGTAAAGGAGGAGTAGTCACATATTGTGACAATTGAATCTCCAGGGATTATAATCTGGCATGGAGGTGTGACTGGAATGAGATCTCCAGGGGACCTGACGATAGGAAGTTTAGACCAAGTTGAACTGCCATGAGAAAAAGGCTCTGCACAAGCCCCATTAGGCACAGAGCCACGAGGTACTGGACACAGTGGAAGGAGGAATAGGACCATTTGGTTTATATTTTATGGAGAAAAGGGAGTATAGACAGAGGTGTGTCTGTGTGCCTGTGACAGAGACAGCAGGTAAGGGTTAAACTCTATATTTAGTTGAAAACAATCACTGCTTAAATAAAATAAATCATCATCAGATATGAACTCACCTCCTGCACCTTACCTTAGGAACCGTTAGGAACTTCTCTAAATGCTGAAGTGAAGAAAGAACAGTCGTCTCACAAAAGAGGACAGAGAGTGAAGTGAGAAACATGAACATCAAACTGTGGGTAAAACCCTCCTGGCTGGTGTGCAAACCTAGAGGCATTCGAAGGTTCCAGGCATTTCTGTTCAATGACAACATAGACAGTGCTTTTTCAGTTGTATTTCTGGGCATTGCTGGAACTGGCCAGGAAAGGCCTCTTTGGGAAAATGTGTTGCTAAATAGGAGTTACATTCCAGCCTGGGAAAAGCTGGGCGATGCCAAGCCCTTGGAGACCAGCTCAGACTGCCTAAGGCCATGGGCTGCAGACTCAGACTCTCAAAACTCTGCAAGCTCCACTGTGACTGGGCCAGAGGGTGGACTCCTTAGCTCCTGCCAGTCACAGTGAGCGGGAGTCTCATGTGTGTACGGTGCTCTGGGAAGGACTGTTGTAGGCATGTTTTGCCCACAGAAACAGCATAGAAACAAAGAAAGATGTAGGATAGTACTTTGAAAAACTCATCTTCAAATTTGCCCTTTTGAGGCTTCTTTAACATCCCATTGCTGTTAAAGTTTAAAGTGTACAGAGTAAAATCAACTGATGTTTGGTGGTGAAGTCTCCACTTCAGTTTCTTATACCTAATGTTTCTGTGACCACAAAAAACCAGGAGTACACACCAATATATTAGCATACAATATTTGCAGTTCTCCATATAATTTTGGACATATAGTATGACCACTAAGTTTTAAGTGAGGGCAAACTAACTTGCTGGTTTAATCAACATTTAGAGTGATAGTGTGCTTTTGGGAGATACTGCTTATTTACAGGAAACACAGGCAATTTAAAACGGTGAGCAGACTTTCAGAACTGAGAAGTGCACTTCTCTGTGTTTGCAGGCTTTGAAATCAATGGGGCTGTGATGAGTTCAACAAGCTGGCTTGTGATTTTAAATGATACACCTGGAGGTGAGGGGACAGGTAATCCTTCCTTTACAGTTACAATTACCACCCACATAATACATGTGTTTGTTTCACTATTTTATGAGTGTTGTGAAGTGGTGCAGGAGCACCAACTTCATTCTTGTTGTGCCTAATTATACCAAGTGAGGTACTTATTAGGAAATGGAAGCCTCATAAGTCCTGAAGCAAAAGACAAAAATGCAAAGCAAACCAGAACACCCCCTCTCCTCTTAGATACTGGTCCAGAAGATAGACAGCTCTTGGTCTCCCCTTCAGAGTTATCAGTTCAGGTCCAGCTGTTGTCACAGCAAATGTTGAAAGACCCAGCAGCCAAAGATATCCTGAAGATGCCATCCCAGACCAGTATGAAGGCTTGAGCTGCCATGTAAGATCATGACATCAGGTCTAGTGATTTCCTCTGTCACTAGCACATATGATGCCACTCTTTGTGTCTTTCACAAAGAGAGTGGCCATTTTCTGAGCTGTCAGGATGGCTCCAACCCCTCATCTGTGAGGGATCCTCAGCTGATGCAAACTGGCTCAGGTCTTTTGACCCTGGCCCTGATCTGCTCCATCCCAACCAGGATGTCTTTTGCTACTCCACCCCCACCCTCCATGCCCACCCCTGCTACACAGCTAAAAGGGCTGGTGGGAGAGATACCTTCTTTTTCTGTGGAGTTTCCCCTCAACAAACTCTGTTTTGGAGTTTGCAGCACAAAAATGTGCTGTGAGCATGGACTTTATTCCTCTCCCTTGCTGCTTCTTTTCCTTACAGTGTGTGGGAAGGTGTTGACTGTCAGTAGGTCTAGTTCCTGCTCTTCCTTTAAACTGGGTCATCACAATTTATCCTCCTACCTTCTGTAAGGTGGTTTTTTCCTTCTCATTCCTCTTTGATATTATCCTTCTGCATCCTCTCTACTTCTTCCTACCCCCCTGTTTCCTCCTCACACTAAACAGAAGAAAAGTGGGTCACTTTGTAATTGCTGTTCTTTATTTCAGAGAAACCCAGAGGCATAAGACAGAACAAACAGGTAAGTGTCACCAATTTGGGGGAGGTTTAAAGATGTTTTCCTCTTGGTTGTCTCCTGGTCTTGCTTCACCTCCTTTCACTTTGCTTCCAACCCCCTGATGTAACAGCTACTATTGTTATCTGACTGTGTAGCTAAAATTCAAGTTCAGGCTAAGTGACTTGGGTAGCTGAAAGGAAGGCTGTGGGATTTTTATACTTTTTTGTTCAATGGAATGACAAATTTTTGCACAGGTTTTTACTTAAATATGCAAATTGTTGAGTGGTTCAGTGTTGATGCAATAGTTTACAATAATCTCAGGTGCCCATAAAATGATCCAGACAAAAAAGGAGAGACTTCTTCCTTTAATAATAGTCTTTATCTGGGAGCTATTTGCCACTCAACAGGACTTTAGATCATCCTCAGTTACACTGAACAACAAGAGAGATGTGCACTCCAAGGGAGCACACAAATGCATATTTGTTTTAATGTAGGCACAGTCCCAGGGACTGAGGCCTACATTTTTTTGCCCCTGAGGCCTCACTGTGTCAGCATTATCTCAGCCATTACTTGATGTAATGAAAAACCTGATGCTGAGTCCCGCTCCAAGAAGACAGTTGGACTTAGTGATTCTAGAGGACTTTTATGGTTAGGAGATTCAAAAGCTGAGGATGATGGCTTTGATAGATGGGCATAATTTTTTTTTTTTTAAATCCAGGGTACAGACCCTAGGACTGTATGCTTACCATTAGGTGTTACTCCAAATAAATTAACTCTGCTATATATTTCAGATGGACTAGTTTACTGATCCTTACAGTCTACAGTGTTTACTGCCCACCAGAACAGGTTATTGTACATACTCAGCTGGAACTTCTGAACAGCTCCTCTTGCTCTGATTTTCACAATCCTGTATACGAAACAGTTCTTTCTCCTTGGCAAATTCTCTTGCTATTTGCTGTGCATAGTGGTGGAAAAGACCAAGCTCCAGGAAGAGGTCAGGGACCTAGGTTTTACTCCTTGCTGTTGAACAGCTGTACCATTCTGGAAAAAGTCCCTTCCACCTTGAAAATTCGTGCTCTGACCTGAGGTATGAAAGTGTCAGCCTCCCTGTGAGCACTGGTTGTCACAGTCCACACAGACCACAGTGTTTTACAGAATGTGCTGTATTGAGGCAGCTGAATGTTCCTCTTCACCCTGTTTAAACTGAGGATGGATCTGTCTTCTGTTACTTTTTCTCTCCCTATTAAGTTTTTTAATATTTTCATCCTCACCCATTGTTTATTATTTATCTGCCCACTGGGAGCTGGTGCTGCCTCTCCAAGGACAGCCAAGACGCTGACATGGCAGCTGCCTGGAGAGGAGCTATCTGTTCATTAGGTGAAGGGAAGATGTAACTTGCTGATCCTTTTGGAGCCTTTTTTTATGTCACTAGGGGCTCTTGGGAAAGCCTGATATGGCTGTTTAATCTCTGCCCAAAAGAGAGCTACATCAGAGAGGTAACCTACTTGAGGAAAAATGGCATGTGTTGCCCTGGGCCATAATGTCAACTTTCTGTCACATGGATGTGCATCTGGAATAATTCAGGTGAGTCAAAGGAGGTCACGTTTTCTCTAAACAATAAAAGAACTGAGTTTTAAGACAGACCAGGTATTTAGCCTGAAGTGTTAACCTTTGTGTTCAGTTTCCATATAGGTAGAAGTAGGTTTAAAATGGAAGTATTCCTCAACCTGATTTGAGGCCAGTGACTCTTACACATCATCAGTCTAACAGAAGGACTTTCTCTGTAGATTTATGGGTCAATGCTTTAAGATATCTCTCAAATGGGATTGCAAACTGTCCTGGAAACTTCCTGAGAGTTATTTCAATTACCCCCCATCCTTCCTTGTGTCCTGCAAATAATTGTGGGTTTCTTAAGTAAAGAACCTTGCTGAAAACTGCAAGTGAGGGAGGCCAACCTGTCAGAAACTTTCTAACTTTCAAATGGGGAATATTTTTTCCTCTTCTCTCCTGAAAACATAATAAGCATCCAAAATATTTCAAAGAACCAGAGCTCAGCTGAGGAAAACTCTGCTTCTCTCAACCTAATTCTTGTTCCTGGTGCTTTAAAGATGTTTTAAAGCATGTTCTTCAGACTGTCTATTTCTTGATTATGCAGAGTATAGACTCCTCTTGAATAATTGGTAAGCCTTGCTCTCAGATGAACTGTGTGAATAACAAGAAGCTGAACCTGAGGATGTCATCTTACTGCCTCATCTACATTTTTTACACAGTACTTGAGTGTGATGCTACTTGACAATCTGCACTACTGCAAAGCCCAGTCCTGGGTGGAAGGGGGAGTGACAGGTCAGGCCTGGGTGTCTTGGCATACTGAGGAGAAAGCTTTCATGCTGCCTGAATGAGGAATGCTCTTGCAGTGTAAGAAAACAAGAAAGAACTGAAGAAAGTGGAGGCCTGATGCACTTATCAAATCCAAAGGTGTTTTCCTGTAGACTTCAACACAGGACTGTGGGCTGCTTTGGACAGGGATAGGTCATATGGATTGCTGTCAGATCATTTAAGCATAGTTCCTTAGAGGCTGTTTCCTGAGCAGGAAAATTCCTCATCACTTGAAGCTGTCTGAGCAACTGCTCACAAGTCAGACTGCAGCTCTCACTTGCAAAAAAAAAATAGAAACCTTTTAAGAGGAGTCTCTTAGAGCCTGTACACACCACAAATGAAAACATGCCATGCCATGCCATGCCATGCCATGCCATGCCATGCCATGCCATGCCATGCCATGCCATGCCATGCCATGCCATGCCATGCCCAGCCCAGCCCAGCCCAGCCCAGCCCAGCCCAGCCCAGCCCAGCCCAGCCCAGCCCAGCCCAGCCCAGCCCAGCCCAGCCCCACCCTTCCCTCCCCTCCCAAGTGAACATGGTGCCTACCTTATGGGCCCTGTTAAGGTCATTACAGACCTTATTATCAGGCTCTGCTGCCTTCCTAGCTTCCATCAGTGCCTACAGCTGTGCTGCCTCTTTTGCTGCTGGCCTTGGAGCAGGCCTGGGGCATTTCTGTCTCTGATTTTTGTCAAAAATGTTGGTGAAACATGTCCAGAGACTTGGGTTTCCTCCCTTATCTCGCAACAGCTTTCTGAAGTGAAGAGATGGAGTTAAAAGCTGGTCAGTGAAATAATATTTTTAATATACGTTTGTCTTGTTAATTCATAGAATCATAGGGTCATAGAATGTGTTGGGTTGGAAGAGACCCTTAAAGGTAATCTAGTCCCTTAGATGTCCAACCCCCCTGCAGTGAGCATGGACATCTTTAACTAGATCAGGTTGCTCAGAGCCTGTCAAGCTTGACTTGACTTGAACATCTCCAGGGATGGGGGCCTCCACCACCTCTACAGTTGCTGCTACAGCTGAAGCAATGTTTCCTAAGACATGGGTCATGAGGAATGTTTCTCAGGTTCAGGTTGATCTAGATAACAGGGAGATAAAAATAGGTTGTTGCCTCTGCCACTTTCATTGCTGTTATTGGCTCAAGGGATGCTGCAGACTGGGGACTGTTCTGTTAGGAGCTAAGCTGTTACTATGCAGCTGGATAGAGAAGATGTGCCTCTCTGCAGGCAATGTGAGACATGGTGGAAAAGGCATGGGAGAAATGGGGCTGATATCCCCTCTGTGGTACCTTGCTTGGTAAAGGGACTCTGGCCCTTTGCTGGTCACCTGGGAAGTAAGAGGAGTGGTGTGGCACTTGGTGCACCTCAGTGAGCTGCAAAACAGCTTCTTTCCAATACCTGGCATGGTCAGGATCTAGATTTATGGTTTCCTATTTGAATTTTCCTACGTCTGAAGGGTGGAGGCTAAGCCTTTGCAGTATGTTTGTTGACCAGTTATTTTTTCTGCTCCTAAAGGAAGGTCAAAATTTAAGGATGTGTTGTGTGGACAGACTCTTCACTGCTGTGACTCATCTACTCAGTGTAACAGGCTGTGGGTGACATTTGGCATGCATGGGGCTATTTAAGAAAAGAAAAGAAGAGAAGAATAGATGATGGGAGAGAGCCCTGAAGAAGAAACTATGAGTTGAAGCTATGGGGTCTGTCTAATTATAAAAGAAGAGCTGATGAGAGATGAATTGTTTTGGTTTTTGCAATGCCACAATGGCTGTGGAGAGAATTGTCTGCACAGGGCCTTAAGCCTGAAGTGCTACCTCCGCTTCTCAGCACTGCATGCAAGCCATCATGGGACTGAGTGTCACTCAATACTTGATATTCTTTAGTGTTTGGTTTTGTTATGTTCTTATCCCAAACTCCATTAGCACTTACCTGCTTTGGATCCTCTGAAAGATATATGATTAGTTCATGGGAGTGATTTATACCAGTAGGGTTTTCCATCACACTGCACCTAAGCAAACAAGATTAAGAGGTGATGAGGTTTATATCTGGCCCTTATTTGTTCAAGGGGGGGAAGAACAGGAGAAGCTTTGTGCCCAAAGCACAGCTGAGTAGCTCCTGAACTCACATCTCTCTTTTTATGCCGAAAGTGTCTGGATGCAAAAATATCCTTGCTGCAGCTTATCCTTTTTCCCCTCTTACTCCCGGATGCTCCTCCTGTCTCCCCAGCCCTGGCCCAATGCAGTGCAGTGCCCCTGGGGCCAGCAGGACTGTGGCTGTTGTGCTGCAGCAGAGAGCTGATATACTCTTGTTCCCAGCAGGCAGGACCCTTCAAAGGCAGTGAGCTTCTGTGGAGTTATGAAAGATCCACAGGGAAGGCTCGGATGGAATAGTTAAGCCCTTTTATTTGGTTTCTGAGTGTCCCTTCATTCCTGTGAGTCAGCTGGCACGTGGCCTTGGTGCCTCGCTGTGTGCATTGCTTACTGGCTCAGCACTGGAGTCTCTGCAGAACATACTCTTCATCCAGTCTGAGATTTTCTGCACAAAAAAACCCCAGCAGAATTGATCATGCTATGGCAGAAATAGCTTCACGCTGGAGCCAAGGTCCTTTCAAGGCAAGAATCATTCATTTGGAAGATTTTAGCAGTGCTGGGCTTGTTAGTCATCTCAGCTATTTGAATTCACTGGGAGTCCAGCCCCAAACACACAGTTCTCAAAGAAATTAAAAATGATCCCTTTGGAGCTCACTTTATTTGCTTTCTAGCTTTCAGCTATGTAAAAGATGTGCTTCCAGCACTTACACCTCCAGCCGCAGGGGGTAGAAAATGGACCAAAGATTGTAGCAGTACAGAGCTTGCCAGAGTAGGAGCTGCCCTACTGGTGTCAGGGGAACTGGATCATATGCTTGGCTTTCTGCCTGATTTGCTTTATGAGCTCCTCCCAAAAATTTTTTCTTGGCTTCTCCATTTCTTTCTCCACATAACTGTACTTCTGACAGGAGTCATGATGTGACCCTGCATGGAAAGGGCAGCAGTGCTGTTGCCCCTTGTGCTGGCACAGGGGCTATTTAACAATTCCAGCTGTTACTACTTCATTGCATAGGCTGCAGTTCCTTGCCCAGCCTCATCTTAAAAGCTGGAGAAACTTCTAGGGGTGAGCAAAGGTTTTGAAATGTGACGCTTTAAATTGATCTGATTGGTTTGGTAGGGGGAGGGTCAAGACTTGGTACAATCTGGTGTTTTTATCTTCCCACGTAACAAACAGACAACAAGATAGCATAGGCTGAAAGGAGCAGCAGTTTGTGTGTGTTAATATCTGGCATGGAATTTCCTGGTAGAAAAGAAGATGCCTGTAGTTTACCTGAGTGAAGAATTAGCACTGGCACAGTTTTCTTCCTGCATAGAGACTGGGACTGCTGCCATCCTATGCACCAGTCTCACTGCTTATTTAGCAATAAGCTACAGGAGCCTTGCCTGGTACTGGATATGAATCCACAGTAGGGAGGAATTCTCCCACACACTGCCAGATAACAGATTTATTGCCACATATCCACACAAGGTGCTGAATTCACCTAAGTATCTTGTAATGTTGTGTTTTAATTGCTTATCTCAGCCAGCTAATAATAAATCACTGCTAAATTCGTGATGGGGATTTGGGAGGATAGAGATGGATATTATTGCAAAAGGTCTTTTCTGGGTAAATGAATTTTATCCTTTTGGTTGTATTAAAGATCTTTCCAAAGCAATCTGCTAGCAACCCTCTCTGTGTGCTCTGAGCAATCACTGTGCAGACTGCTGCATCCCTAGCCAGCAAAATGCTGTGTGCTGGCTGGAGCCCTCAGCTCCACCTGCCTGCACTAAAAATCAGAATGCAGGAAAGAATGAAGGCTTCCAGTGGAGTTATTTATTTGTTGTTTTGAACCATTCTAAAGAGCTAAACTGTAGTTTTGCAACAGTAAATGCTTATGGGACAGCATCTGAAGAGTAACAGAAAAACAGTGTGTGAGGCAGTTGTCCCTTTTTTTCAGTGTTGGAGCATTCAGCAGGCCTGATTGGATTATTCCAGATCTCTTAGTTACAGTTCACTTATTGAGTTTAATAAGTTGTTGGGGTTTTGCCTTTTTTTTTTTTTTTTTTTTTTTTTAATCACTGTATAGAAATCATGCATTTTTCTTTCCTGGTATATAGAGCTTTCTAAGAAGGTTATCACTGGAGATTTAGGAAAATGTGAGTGTATTGTGATTTGATTTTAACACTGTCATTATAAATAATTAACATGACAGTAGTGCCTTAAGCAAGACTAAGCACAGTTTCTTGTGCCATATGAAAATAAAACAACTGAAGTACTCCACGCCCCAATGGGTTTGCAATCTAAAATAGGCAAGACTGGCAAGAGGCAACAGAAAATAGCTGATTCTGGTCTACACTTTTCTGCTTCCCCTCTATGCTGTGAGGTCCAGGGCTGTACAAGGGAATGGTTGTTATTTTTAACCTAAGAGACCTGAGAGGTGTTTAAACTGACGTGCTTCAGGTCATAACTCAGCGTCTCTCTCAGGAAGAAATTGTTTCCTGATCTTGATTGGTTTTTTTTTTCCTTTGAGATAATGTCATAACTATCTAATTGGAGAGATGATGGGAAGATAAACTACTTCCCCATGTCTCTTCATTACAGTTCCTACTTGGCATATTAAGACTGGACAGCTACCACTGTGGAACACCAGTGCAAAATGGCTATGAAAATACCAACCAGAAACAGGGCAGCCCATTGGATAAAGATGCTCACCCAGTATTCCATAAGCTCCTAATATTTCATTGCAATTTCTGTGTTCTGTGCAAAATGCAACTTTACATAAGAATAAAACTTCAAAAAGCAATACCTCTTCATGTCGGAAGAAGTTTTGTGGGGGACACTAGTTTAGACCACATGATTAATGCCTGAAGGCTCCTTTAGAAAGTGGTTAGAAATGTTGGAGAGATTCACAATGGCCACTGAAACTAAAAGGGTTTTAAGGAAGTCTGAGCCAATGGCTTCCTGAGCCTTTGGAGTGCCAGTACTTTGTTGTGGCACCTCTGAGCAAATGTCCAGACTTGGAAGCCTGGTCTAAGAGACATTATCAGATTTGCTATTACTTTTGGTGTTACAAAAGCCATCATTAGTTTTTGTTTTTCTGTAGATTTGTATGTGCAAGTGAAGTGTCAGTAGCTTGTTTTAGATGATGGAAGGGAAGGAAAGACAATATCCAAACTAGGTGAGCTAGGAAAAGCCAACACTTTTAGATACAAGCTCCATTCACAGTTCTCAAACTATTTAGTTTGCTTTGGCAGGACAAAGCACGTTATTCATTAAAGTAACATTATCTTTTAATATTAAAGTATTCTTTCATTGTTAGGTCTGGCATTTTTCACATGAACCTACTTAGGTACCAGTAGTCAATGGAACCTTGAATTCTCAATGCTTATTGAGGCCAACAAAGTGCAAATTCTCTTTCTGAGGGTTCCCATTCCTGGGGTAAGTAATTAACAACTACTTTAATTGTTTGTGGAAGGTGTAAGGAAATGGGAGGAAGGAGATCAAGATATTTCTATTCTGCTGGAATAAGCTTTGCAGGTAAATTTACCTGCTAGTTACCTTTTATCATCTGAGAAATGGAGATTGGGTTTTTCACAGGGTTAAAATCTGCTTTCATCATGCTGCACATCTTGCTGGAAGATGAAATGCCTGATAACTGTGTGCAAGGGAAATTCTGAGCTCTGTTTTGGGGAATCCACCTACATACTGCAAAGTTCCCAACTCTTTTCTCCTAGGACTTCAGTAGCTGCAGTAATTACTTTGCCTTTCATTTTTAAAAGGGTTGAGCTAGTTTCTCTGCTTGTTCAGTTTCCATTTTGTGCAGTGTAAGGTGAGGGGTCTTGAGGATATCCCAAGGTATTTGGCAGGGTAAAGAAAGGTGGAGGCCAAAAGTCTATTGTAGAAGGTGAAATGTTAAGTGAAATTTTGGGTCATGCTTGTGACAGTATCCTCTAGTTTCTCTGAGCATAAAGCTCGCTATTCAACTCAGTAGTTATTTTTATAAAGGGCAGTATGGACTGGGTGAGAGAGAACAGGTGAAGTGGGGACATGCTCAGTTTTGTCTACTTGATCTTCCTCAGAAATCAAGAAAAAATGTATCATGATATTGCGGAATCACCTTCAGGTCTTTAAAAAAATGCAGCAAGGATGTGTGTATGCAGGGAAAGACTTTGGGGCTGGGCAAGTACTCAGTTACACCTCAAAGGTGGAGGCATAGCAGGGTAGGACAAATGGCTGTTAGCTTTGCTTGGTGATACAGTTTAGAAAGAAGCTAAAATCACTGCTTTGGTCTCTAGGGAATGCAGTAACCTGTGATAGGGTTTCGCCATCTGGACAAGCTTTGAGTGCAACCTGGGATTAACCTGAGCCTTCATCTTCCAGCAGTTTAATGAACTTTTGGGACCAGAAGAAGCCAGTAAGAGACCTGAGAGTTAGCTGAGCTGCCCTGTCAGGCCTGTCTGCCTGCCCTGCTTGGGCAGAGGTTGCAGGGTACCCATCGTAAGGGAGAAGTTGTTGGATGATGGTTTTAGCTCACTTTGGTGGGTGGCTGGAGGGAATCACAGGGATGTATTTGTGATGAGTTGTCACAGCTGCTCCTCTACATACATCACAGTATAGTCAAAGAGCAAAATACTGTGCAGCCTGGTACTGGTGGGTACTGCTGTTGTCCTGCCATGCAGAAGGCTTTGATGCATGGTGTTTGATACTAAGATTAAGAGTATTTCCTACAGTGCTTCAGTCAACAGTGAGTCAACAGTGATGATTAAAAGACCAGAGGTTGTTTGGATGCTGGTTTCTTGTTTTCAGGTGGTGTAGTTCTTCCATGAGTCAAAACCAGCTGTGAATATTAGATTGCAAGTAACTTTAATATGTCGCTGCTGCAGGGAACATGCAGGCTTCTTCTTAAGATACAATGGTGGTCTAATGAGAAATGGTAACAACAGTAGATAATGGAATAAAGATCATAGGTGGAAATGAAATAAACAAAATCCTAGCTTGCCCTATTATTCTCTCTTCCCTTTCAAGACATAATTTATCGGACAGAAGAAGTCACAGTGCATTATGTTTGCCAGTCTTGGAACACATGGTCCAAGACTGGTTTGTTGACTAGTGCTGGGGGAAGGGATTGATTTTATTGTACCCTGTGCTGTAGAAGTATGGCCTAACTAGCACCAAAACTCTGGTTGGAAGAAATAGGACTCTGTGTAAAATGTGGTGTAATTTTAAAAAATATTTTTCAGAAGCCTGGTATTTAAATAATAAAATGGGCTAGAGACATCAGGAACAAAATAATCTGTCCTGACATTTTCATCTACGGATACTTGAAATATCACAAAAATCTAAAATCAACTAGGTGAAAAGAGTCTGAAATGACAGGGGTGTGCAGGAGTTGTTCTGAGAACTGGAGGAAGACACAGAGCTAAAAATAAAGAAAAAATAAAGCAAGGGAAGATGCTGCAGTGACTTAGCCTACTCTCTGTATTGTTTTTGTATCAGTGTGGGGGAGATGGCAGATAAAAGCTGGCTGCTTCTGAAAACCTATTTTTATTAAGTCTTGCAAGTATTCAAAGGAAAAGACAACAATTTTGAAAAGCTAATCCAGTCAATATTAGGTGGAAAATGTTTAAGGTATTTTCTTCTGATGGTGGACCATACATTTTTCCTCTTTTTATTTGCTTGCATTTCCTACCCCAACAAGAAAGGACCAAAACAATTCTTCCCACAGCATCATTTTTCTGGAGTCCTCTTTGATTCCCAGTGTATACAACATATTGCTGAGTCTCACCTTCCTCTGGGAGAAGCCAATTAGGAGACCTGATCCTGAATGAATTCTTAATTACAGGTTTCAACCTAGTATGAAGGGGACTGTTGCCATTTGTTGTTTAGCCAAGAAGGGAAAAGCACCAGCTTGTAATGTCAGTTCTTTACAATGGTGACAGCTCTCCCAGGAAGAGTGGGAGACAGCAAGCCTTTTAATGAGGGGTGGGTGGCTTCTTGCTGTGTGCAAACCCAACTGCATTGGCTGGGCTGGTTACAGTAGACAACATGCTGCATATACATATGTCTTTTGTCCCTTCTTTTTTATTTTTTAAGGGCTCTGTAGCTCTTAGTTTCAGTCCCACACCAGCTGTAGGAGGGTGATGCAAAGGGGGGGGGGGGGGGAAGGGAATTCTTCATGCTTTCCTTGTATGCACAACAGGTTTGTGTAAGGATCTGATGCAAATAGAGCTAAAATGAGCTTTCAGGAAAATGTACTGACAGTTGCTAAAAACTCACTGGCAGGATTATTGTGTTTAGCTTACTTTATGAGGAAAAGCCATCATGACAGCACCTATTTCTGTGACCCTTATTTTTGGCAGTTTTCTTTTTGCTTTGGTTTGTCTCTGAAATGCTCTCAGTCTGGGTAGCAGAGGTGTCTGTGTTCCCTGCCATTCAGTAGGGCAGATCACACAGATCATTTCCAGAGTCCTTGAAAGCAGCAGAGTTTGCGTTGTTCCCTCTTAGAGAAAGAGAAGTCCTTTAATCCTTCAGAAGATGTTCTGAAACACACAGAATATTGCTGAGGAATGGTGTATAGGCAGACTAGGAAAAAAAGGCCCGGTAAGGGAATAATCTGGCTCTGGAGGGAGGGGTGTGATGTTGATCTCTTTGTCATCATTCTCTGCCAACATCTTGTCTTTTTTCTTCTCAATCCATAAAGTGAGGAGAGTTCACTTCTTACATCCATTCAGAATTTTACTTCTCCCATAGATAGCCAAGGATCTGACCAAGGCTGGAAATGAATGTTTCTGTGATGTGAATGTCCTTCCTCTCAATTATCTCCACATAATTTCATAAATGACTGCAGGCACATCAATGACCTTGGACAGATTGAAGTGTTTTCCCAGATGATGAACCCCAGTCCTAATACCAACTTCCTTCAACAGTTGTTTCCTTTACGGAACACCCCTGTTTTGCAACTATATACATCATTAGCTTCCTACTGAAGAAGAGTAAAGATGCTAGGATAGTTTCTCTGCTGGCTTAAAAGGAACTGCACAGGTAGCATTGGAAATGAGATATACTGTGCCTTGTGGGGGAAGGGACTTGGTGGATTGGTCCTCCATCTGTGTCAGGGTCAATGTCTAAAGCCTCTGTGCTGTGTAGGGTACCAGGGCTGCGTATTTGCTTACACACAGGTCAGCTGAACAGGCCCATTCTCCTTTTGCTGAGTCAGATCTTAACTTATAGGCCAGATCATCTGGTAAACCAAACACAGTCTTGGTTACCAGCAGGGTAACCAAGCAGGTTTGTCATCCGTCCTTTTCAGAGGGTGAGACTGATAAAGCTTGGAATTAGCCTAGACCTGAAGCAATCCAGATCTCTGGGCATGGAGGGAAAGTGATGCTGAGCTTTGCTACTAGCCAGGTTTAAATCTGGTTCAATCTCTTCTTGGGTCTAGTTTGGTAGAGGATCAGGTGTTGGTGTATGTATGTGAAAGTAACTGCTGTCTCCTAAAGTTAGTGAAATCACAAGGGCCTGTGGCTGTCCTATAGAAAGCAGAATACCAAAAGCTACTCTGATAGCAAATTCCTTAAGTGAGCTGCCAGATGCCTTACCAGAAGCAACCTCATCCTGCTCCAAGTGATGGTTTGAGGTAAAGCTCAGCAGCTCCCCTTACTGCTAACCTGGGCACAGGTAAATCATGAGTGTGACAGGTGAAAACACAAGGCTACAAGTGCACTTATCTAACAGTTTTACCCTGTTTAAAAGTTGCGTTTACCCTGTAAAGGGGGTGTGAGCAGATACAGTATTTTTTGCTTCTTTTGTACCTTTACTCATATCTCCCCAGGTGTTGCAGCAGCTGTCCTGTAGGGTGGTGAGAAAGTATGCATGTAAATATTGATCATCTCTGTAGTAATTCAGCAAAGAAACATTTCCCTACTTGTCATCTGAATTGCATCCCTTCTCTCAAGAAGAGGATCCCTCTCTCTACAAGAGAAATCCTTGCCTTTGCGAATGAAGCAGGCCTTTAAAGTGGGTACAGACTTTCTGCTAAGTGATCCCTAGAGTCTTATAACCATTTTGCTGTCTTCATTAGACCATAAGCAACAGGGGATGTTGTGCAGGGGAAGAAAAAGGAGGTGACAGACAGCTGTTGAGAGGAACAGTGATATTTTGCTAACAGTATATCTTGTCTGAACCAATACATCCAGTACCTCTGTGTTTCCTTTGAACTGCCTTATTCTTAGCAACCATGTTATGAAGAAAGAAAAAATATTTAAATACTGATGTGGTAGCATTGGTTTGCTGCAGCCCTGGCTCAGTACATGTGCCAGTGCTCCTGTGTATTGTCTCTCCTTTGCTCCAGTGCAGCATTCAGCAGCAGGCAACTGTTTAATTTTCTTTTCCTAGTGCTGAGGAAAATAAGTGCATCAGGAAGAGGATAGCCAGAAGGGGAGAGGAAGAGTTTACCTCAGAGACCAGATATGGGGAGAGGCATGGCATTTCTTAGGATTTTTCTTACTCTCTCCAAAGTGCAGCGCTTTCTCAGGAAAGAGCTAATCCTGGCAGACATCAAGGGACACCAAAGCACTGACATACGAGTGTGTTTGGAGGCTGTCAGCACAGTTCACCAGAGCCTCCTCCCTCTTTCCCTCCTCATTCCCACCCTGCCAAAGTCAGTGCTGCTTTTCCCATGAATCTGTACTGCTTGATGCATCCTAAGTCTATCACCTAAGGATGCAGTAGTTTAATAACAGCCTGAGCTGCTACAAAACAACTGCACCAGTCCCTTGGGCCATTTCCACCCCCGGGGTCCATGGGGGCAGATGCAATGGACATATAAAAGATTCTGAGGACAGCAGTGTAAAAGCAGCTCATTCATTGGTCTACAGGCTTCAGTTTGATTCAAAACTAGTGGGTGCTGTATTAAAAGTCAGTGTAGGGGAGATAAATCTTGCAAACTGGGAAAAGCCAGGAGAAAACACATCTGTCTTGTGAAGACAACAGACATGAGGAAAACACCAGCTATGGTTTTCTGACTGAAAATCAACCAAACATTGTCTCTTGGCTATTCCCCATAACAATGGTTCTTCCTCACCAGGATTTCTCCATCAATCAGTTCTCTACCACAACCCTGTCTTCAGGAAGCTGACATCCTCTTCCTGGTGCTTGGGATGGAAGTTGTACTCTTTGATTTCTGGGGGTGATCTCCCCTGGAGTGGAATATTAGCCTCTCTAAGGATGGCCTTTACCTGCTGTTTGTTTCCTTCCCTGGATGCCTGTTTCCAAGGGGAAAACCTGGGTTATGCTCCACTCTCACCAGAGCTCTGGTGATGGCTTGTCACAGATTCCTTCCTAAATTATCTGCTACTGTGCAGAGTTTTGAGGGGCTTTCAGAAGAAGAAACTGTTCTGTGAACTTCAGCAGAGCATTGGATCTGTATGTTAAAGTAATTGTCATCCTTGATCTTCTCCACCGAGACCCAGCAGCTAGCTTATGTGCACCCAGTAGTGGCAAAAATACAAAGCTATGAAGAAAACAAATATGAAAAATCTTTATTTAATGAGCTCTGGGCATGAATAATTAATAAATAATTTTAAATGGTTCTTCAGTCTGCTACAGAGTGCTATCCTGAGATATGAGAGAGCATGAATGCTTGGGTAATATGAAGGAGAACAGTCATTTGGTTTCTGAATGAACAGATCACAGAATGAATGGAAGAGCTAATTGTTTCTTGATGCAAGCCTCTTAGACCTTTGCATATCCAAGAAGAAGACTTGGCAGTTTGCTGAACCTTAATTTTTAGACAGAGGATGAAAGATGAACTTGAATTACATTTGCTTTGAGTTGGTGTGATGCCATTGACTTCAACAGAGAATTTACAACAGCCACTTATCAGCTCCATAGTGATTTGTTGGAACTGCAATGACAAATGAAAGACAAAGCAAGGTTTCCAGCAAGATTCCCATTTTCTGGAAAAATCCCTTGGTGATAGAAAAGTTGACTATATGGTGATTTAAAGTGATTTGTTACATGGCTTGCATTAAATGCATTGTGTCTTTGCCATGATGTCTGAGTTTAGACTTGATTTAAAAACCAAGGAAGCTGGGTTTTTTGGGGGGAGACTTCTTCATATTTCAAATAAGTCATATAGCATTTCTTTCTAGCCCTGAAAGATTATTACAGGTTGATGTTCAATTATTGCTTATCTCTAAAGGTTTTTAGGACAGCTAATAATTTTTGTCTCTCCTCAGTGGATAGACTCATGACAGTGAAAGCACTTGACTTTATGGATAGATGACTCAAGAAGGGTTTCCTATTTAAAGTGTCTTTAAAATAACTTCCTTCAAAGTATAGAATCTGGAGAATTCTATAAAGAATGTGGATGTATCTATAAATATAGAGTGTGAAAATGTGGATAAAGCCAACTTAAAAATTAAATCCAGAAAAATTAAATTCAGAGTTCCTATAGCAAAGGTGCAAAATATTCAAATTATCAGCAAGAAGAAAATGTGCAAGCAGCTAGCAGCTCAGCCTTATCAAGCTTGACTATAGTCAAGGCATCTTTCTAATCTGTGACTTGCAGATTTGCTAGGGGACTGAAGTGAAGTGGTGGAAGTCTAGGCAACTTGGAGACCATCAGAGTGCTACCTGCATTAGTCTGTACAGTCCTTTCAGTCCCACCCTTGTGGTGCTATATCTGCTCCCCATGTGATATCTGGGGCTCTGGAGATTTGTCAGGCAGTTTCTTATAGGAAAAAAATTCCTTACTGAGGCTTTTTTTCCATTTCTGCTCAATAAAGCTGTCATTGGTTAGATGGTGTGGAAATGGATACCTTTTTTTAGGGCTCTGTGCCAAGCCTCCTGAAAGACAGGTATTAGTGGCAAGTGAGTTTATCAGAAGCAGGTCCTTTATTGAAGCACATGTGATCTGAAGAAACCTCTTGCTTTCCCACTTGAGAGCCTATCACAACCTTTAAAGTCTTTGGTGTAACACATATCATAGGTGTGAAATCTAGATGTGGTCAATAGTTTTCCTTTCATATTGAGGTTTGCATGTTCTTTCAAGATCTTTTCTTGAATCACTCTCATTACTCTTACAATGCTTTTCCCCAGTCTAAAAATCAAGGGTTAAATTAGTGTATTTTTACATGTAAAGACAGAGGAGCTTAATTTTTAAAACATGTCAGACATCCACTTGAAATTGGGAGCTAGGTCCCTAAATATCTTTCAAAATCTGTAGCTGTGCACCAGATGGAGAATCAGCATTTAAAGAGTAATTTCACAAAGGAAGGGGAACATCTTAGTGAAATTATTTCCTTCAGCACATAGTTGCACAGCATGAAAAAAGAAAGCAGAGCCAGCATCTTGCACAGCAAAATCATGCTTACTCTCCCTCTCTTCATGCTTTTTTTCTAGTGTTTTTTTTTTTTGCTGTGGATGCATCCAGCCCACAGCATGGTGCTATGTGTGGAGCATGCCAAACTAGGGATCCTCTGGTCTTGTTGGTATTGTACTGCAGATCAGAGTGAACATTTTGGTGTGCCCCCCCTAAATGATTGATCCATTCTTAAGTCCTTAAGTATATTTTAGTGTAGCTAAGTGTCATAAACACATTGAAGAAGAATTATTGTCCTGAAGAATTAGTCCAAAATAATGTCAGAGGCTCTGAAAAAAAGTGTTAGCATAACCTATCAGGCTCATGTAGATGGATGTTGAACCATGTTATCTATTTATGCATCTAAGGTATATGGATATACAGGGTCAGCTGGGGTCAATACATCAGGACATGGGCAGGAAAATCCCATCAGTTACTGATGTCTGAGCATCACAGATTGATAATGCTCCTGGTGGAGAAAATTCAATCCCTGATCATCTTTCAAGACATTTGTGATATTGAAGATTCTGAACAATAATGTGTCAGAAATTAGTGACAGCCCAGAACAAATCTCCCAAGTCTCCTTATCCTGGGCCCCGGGGACATGTGCAATGTACAAACAAGTTTGAGGTGTCTAGGAGAGAAAGGAAATTTTCTACACAGATAGAGCTCATCAGTTTTTGAAAAAGTGTAGCTTCTGCTTGGAGATCAAACAGCTGCCATATGGTGCTGTTTTTCCTATAGCACCAATGTATGTAACTCTGCCAGGGGAAATGTGGGGAACCGAGTCTCAGTGGCCATGTATTATATGACTAAAACTGGAGTAAAACACTACCAAAGTACAGAACAGCTTTGGAGAAAGAAGGCTGATTCACAAGTACTGGAGCAAATGATGCAGTGGGTCACTTCAGGAAAGAGGTGCTGCTGAATTTGACCTCTGAGGTTTTTTACAAAAGCCTCACAGCTGCAAAGGTACAGATGTAAAAGATAATAAATTATTAGAATCCTTTCTACAACTAGACTTCTCCACCAGGCTTTGAATCAACATTATTTTAGTCTAAAAAAAAAAAAAAAAAAAAAGTAAAATTGGATTCTACTGCATAGATTCTCAGCTATAAGACCAAGTCTCATTAAGAGCTGCAATAACAGCACATCTAGCTGAGAGCAAAATTTGGCTCAGAACCATTTCACTTCCACAACACCCACTTTTCATTTAAGTGTTCAAAGTTGCTGCAAAACATGTTTTTGGAAATTGGCTATTAACTACACACTGTAGTAATTTTTCTAGCAACAACTGTTGCATAGTACATCTGCACTGTAATAAACTTTTTGTGGCACCTTAAATTTTTCTTGCTATTGTCTATCAAGCCTTGTTAATGCTAATCTTGTTCCAGTGCTGACTCAGTTGATGAGCATAATTTTGTGATGTAGGCAGCCCTAATTTGTGATCTTCTGGGGTTTCACAGAGCATCCAGAACCTTCCTCAAAAGCAATTTTGCAATTGACTAAGACAGTTACAAAAGATCTTTGGTTTTAAGGTTGTTCTGTAAGTGCAAAGTAATGCTTATGATTTGGGCATCGCAAATGCAGGTTTTATTTTGGCTTTATCAATACCTCATTAATAAAGTGACCCACACAGGGACCATTTGTTACTCTGTACTCCTAAGTAGCTTACTCTGTGTCACTTTGGAAACAAAACAAAATGACAAAAGCAAAGCTTATAGCATTAAAGACTATCTGAAAGATATTTTTTCCCCTTTTGTCTCCTTTCCTCTTTTCAGGCTTTCTGCTCCAGTACCTCCTATTGTGGTCGTATTTTACTTTGAGCAACTCGAAAGCATCTGTAATGCTGCATCCCTGGCACTGTGAGCAAATAAGCTATTTTTGTGCAGCAATCTGTAAGCTGCACTTCAAGAAACATTTCTTCAGCTGCTGACAAACACTCAGGAAAGCTCAGTGAGGACTGAGCAAAGAGGGCACTGGCAGAATGAAGAAACTTACTTCACCTCCCTTAGGGCATTAAATTCAAAACAACTTGAGGAGGAGTCTAGTGGCAATGGGTTTTCCCTGTATGCCCACCAGTACTTCAACAGATCTGTTGTTGTACTGAGCCACCATTGTCCATGGTTCATATTCTGTGCACAGCAAAAGGCAGTGGCCTTGCAGGATGGCTGGCAAGGCAGACACATGCCAGCACGATCTGCTGAAGTGTATGAAATGGAGTGTCAGGGGACATCACCTTGAAAAATAAGTTGGTGATATAGGCTACCCAAACTTCACTTGGTCTTCAGTGAGTCCGGTTCCAGATTTCCTTATCTGATAAGTTAGGAGATGATTTGGTCTTAAGGTAGTCAAGGTTTGACCTGAAAATAAGTTGCTTCCTCTCTGCCTCTTGTGTCATCTCTGGTGGTAAATGTGTCTAGAGACTTTCATGGCTGCTGATGACAATGCAGTCAGCAACAGGCTTATCCCCCTGGAGTGACTTGGCATCAAGGTTAACTGCACAGAGAATGTTGTACACCTGCAAGATATAGTTAATGGTAGGGTGAACTTTCACATTAAGCTGGTTTGGTTTATCTTTAGATCTGTCCTTCCTAGGCAAAATTCCCTCTTTCCTGGAAAATCACAAGCCTTCCTGCCTTGAAGTCACAGCTGGCATTCAGGAATGTTGCTTTTTCATTTGCTTTTGTTTCCAAGAAGTTTCCTGTAGCTTTCTTCGGATTTAAAGCTGGATTTGTTGAAGCCTTTATGTTCTTTCCCTCCCTCTATGGTATTTCACAGAAACCTTCTTCCCTTTTTCTGTCTTCTGCTAAAGAACAAATTGCTTTTCTGTGCACCATTGGAGCTACAGTTTACTGTATGTATCTCCTTGTATGAGATGCTTTCAGACCATGAGGGATTTGATCAGAATTTTGGAAGACTCTCTCATACACTACTTTCAAGGCTCCAAGGCTCACCTGCTTTTTAGCAAGCCAGAGTTGACACCAGCTTACTTCAACACTATTGGATTCTTTCTCCTACTTCTAGGTCTTTGTGAATGAGCTGTTGGCAAGCGGTCCTGACTGCAGCTGTTAAAGCCTTAATTTCTCTCTGTATGGAGATGCAGAAGTTGCCTTTTGTGAGTCCTTAGAGTCTATCCTTACGGTGTCAAAAGTTTGGTTCATCACAGGAATGGAGTAGAGTCTGAAGGAGGCAAGTTCACTGAACTCATGTTTGAGCTGGCTTGGCTGGGATCCACAAGGAATCAATTCCTGCAGCAACTTTCATTTTATTTTGTGGGCTGCAATTGGAAGACTGGTGTCACAGTTACCTCCAGCTAACGTATGAGGATGGTGGTACTGTTACCTAGGATAAACCTACCCTGTATTGTAAAACAAATTCTCTTGGATGAAGAAAAGGGAGTTTAGGTTGAGATCTTTTTAATGCTTGTGTTACACTGCTTGCTGCAGGCTCTTGGAACTGGTTTGGACTGCAGCCTAAGAGGGTGGAGGAGAGCCACTCTCTCCTCCCAGAGTGGTCTGGCCTGGGGTGGAATTAATCTCTTTGTTCAGTGCAGAGGAAAACATTTTAAAAGAAGGCAAGGCTTGACCTACATTTGATTCTTGAAATATGCAAGATCTGTTTCTATGCTTTTTCTTGTGGTGACCTTTTGTTCCCAGGAGGTAGGTATGTACTACTTGGAGGCATCACTGTAAGTTTTGTAGAGCAAAATTTTCTTTCCAAGAGGAAAGGATAATTTGAAGATTGTTATTTCAGTTACAGGAAATACCAAGGTCAAATTGAAAAAAAAACCGAACCCCATTCTTGTGAAGTCTTTAAATACCATACAATTAAATCTCTCTTTAGGTTCTGACATTATGGATGGGATGATTGCCACTGGTACTTCATGTGCGCCATGTGCTTCAGAATAGGGTGTTTTGCCAAAGTCTTTTTTGTCACCAATCGGATCTTGGTGAGTGGGGAAAGGAACATAGCTTCAAAACTGGCGGGGTGAGGGAAGGGCAGGGTGCTGGCATTTGAAATGTTGGCCTTTATGGCTGAGAAAAGTATGGCTCTTTTCTTCTGGTATTTTGGTCACTGCAAGTGAGAGAGAGCAGAGAACAGAAACTGGTTATTCAGAGGACAAGAGAGGAGATTCAGAGTAGCATATGGGAGTCTGAGGCAGAGTTACGCCAATGCATTTTTTCTCCTCCCTTCCTTCTGTTTTCTGGATGAATGAAGGCATGGATGAGGGAGGACTTGGGGGAAGCTGTTTGGGATTGAACAGGACATCTGCCCTGAAACAAAATATTTGCATTTATCAAATTGGGAACTGAAGCTTAAAGTAACTGGGAGAAGTGCTGCACTGAGGTGCTAGAGCATGTCCAGAGAAGGGTCCTGGTGAAGGGTCTGGAGAACAAGTCTTATGAGGAGCAGCTTAGATAAGTGGGCTTATCTAGTCTGGAGCAGAGAAGGCTGAAGGGAGACCTTATTGCTCTCCACAAGTACCTAAAAGGAGGTTTTAGCAAGGTGGAGGCTGGTCTCTCCTCCCTGGTAACTACAGATAGGACTAGAGGAAATCGCTTCCAGTTGATCCAGGGGAGGTTTAGATGGGATATTAGGAAAAAACTGTTAACTGAAAGAGTGGTCAAGCATTGGAACAGTCTGCCCAGGGCAGTGGTGGAGTCACCACCAATTGATGTGTTCAAAAAATGTGTAGACATGGCACTTTGGGACCAGGTTTAGTGGGAATGGTGGTGCAGAGTTGATGGTTGGACTTGATGATCTTAGAGGTCTTTTCCACCATTCATGATTCTATGACCCAATCACAAGCTCTAAGCAATGACTGGTTTCCCTGCACCTCCCCAGCCTTTCCTTAGCTGCTATTTACCCCTAAGCTACACCAAATCTTTAGCTGATGGAAATTAGGTTCCAAAAAGACACTTATTTAAGTGAAGCACAGACAGCTGCCTGAAGCCGTGGGTCTCATCCAGCATCACTGCAGCACTGGTGATGCTGTTTGTTTTACTCCAATAGATGCACAGTGCCTCTTGCATAGCTCATACAAGAATCACTGGCATGACTTACAGGCAATGTTAGGGCTTATCAAGGATGGGATCCACCAAGCAGCAACTAGGTCCCTTGGTGCCCACCTTCTGTAAGTCAACAATGAGAGAAGAACATGCTGTGCTGCTGTGCAATTACATGTCAAAGGATTTGTTTTGGTTTACTATCTCAATAAATAAATGGATGGAGAAGGTGCAGGTGAAGATGGGCAGAAGTGGCTATTCTTAGCAGCTTGACCATGCAGAATCAGCTGCCTCTGTGGTGGTGTCCATGTATTAGCTGGAGCATCACGGGGTTTGCAAATGTTGTCACAATTGACACAGGGAAGCGAAAATATTATGTGCAAAAACCCAAGATGTTTTCAGGCAGCAACATCTTCTGAAGGCTCTGTCTGTAGCAGGAGTCAGCCGTAAAGCTGAACTGACCTATTCTGCTTTGCTGGTTCCTGACACAGGCAAAATGATACCCAGTCACAAATTATTTTTGCAAGGGCACTCAATGTCTTTTGACTAGGTTTTGTCAGCCAGCCCTTTTTCCTTTTCTGCTACACAATCTACCCAGGTGAATTCATCTGAGTAGCAGTAAACACCTCAGGGGAAGAGAGCAGCTTGACCTTATCAGTGGATCTGCCTCTCTTATTTGAGGAGTGGTAAGGCTACTGAGTCAAAAGCAGGAGATGGCAAAAGGCTTTTTCAGGAGCAAAACATCAGCTCTCACTGCATTGCTCCTGATGCACAGAGAAGTGAAGTGAAGCAGGGAGCCCTGACTAAGACATGGGTTCAACTGCACAATTCAAGGTTTTGTTAGAATGTAAAGAGGGCTGAGTTAAGGTTACTTGTGCAGCCTTGCATCTGGCATATCCCAGTTTCTGTGAGCTGAACTGACAGATTTCCATGTCATTTCTGTGGGCTTCTTTTAAAGAGAAATTTGAAAAAAAAACCCCAAAACAAACAAACAAAAAAACCCCAAACACCAAACAAACAAAAAAAACCCCAAAAAACACCCAAAAACCAAACCAAAACAAAACAAAAACAACAAAAAACCCAGGAAGGATGGGAGGGCACTACAAAGCAGTAAGCATCGTTGTGTGGCATTGCATTGAATACCCTTGAGGAGCTGAGAACTTTTGACTAGCTTTACTTGCTTTTATGGATTAGCAGAGCAGTAAACTATTGAATACCTGGGCCAGGCATGAAAAAGATGAGTCTTTACCAATGGGCTTTGTGGCTACATGGTGATTTTTCCAGACTCTGTTTCCAGTCCATGGTTCTACTGTGATCCTGCAGGTTAAAGGGCATTCCACATCTTATCCCTCCAGGACCAGCTGTGTCCCTGCCTGTTCTAGGACTGTTTCCTTTCCTTTTTGCTTTTCTTTCCCCTCTTGCTGCTCATCCCTTCTCAAGCTTTCAGTCATAATTCATGAAAGTGACCCTGAAAAGTTCCCTTCATTTATGGTCTGGCTCTGTTTAGTTTTCTTTCCTCTCTGCAATCCTTTACATTTCTGAGCATCTATGTTTGGATCTTGCACAATGCCCTTGCTGTGTCCAGCTCCTGCTGGATCATGAGCAGTCAGCACAATTTATTTGCTGTGTATTTTCTAATTTATAACTTTTCAGCAGATTTTTCTCCTTTAACATGGAAAGGCTGGATCTAAGTCAGACAGTATTGCCACTGAACTTTGCACCATCAACTCTCCCAAGCAGTGATTTGCATTTACAAAGTATCTCCCTTTGTCCCTCCCTAGTGGTTGGTACATGAGCGAAGATTTATGAACTTCATCACCAAAATAGTTAACAGAGGAGCTGGGCTTCCTATCAAATGTTGTGATTGCCCCTCAGCTGGAATATCAAGTCATGGTTGCAAAAAAAGAGGGAGCCAGAGCCTCCTTTGCTTTCAGTCTCTGCAGTCCCACCGAAGGTAGCACAGCTAAGCCATTTCACACCACACATGGTGTGTGCCAGTTTTTATCTGGCATCTATGGCTCTAATAGGAACATACGCTTTACTAAATTAAGGAGGAATATTTTTGTACTTCAGTACAAGCATACTAACAATTCTCACATATTTTAAGGATGTGTCTTAAAAGCGTTAAAGGGGTATAGAATAATTATATTTGTAACTTAATCACTGTGGAGACTGTCAAGTGCTTTCTTTCTACTGGCATTGTATTTAATACATGGGCTGCTAAATGACATCACAGTTAGAATTTGAAGTAATATACACAGGTTCTTTAGGAGTTCTTTAAAACAAAGTAGAACATCAGGTGCTGACAGCCTCAAACAGGAGAGAAACATTGAAGCAGTAATGAAATAGGCAGCCTCAAATCTGCTTAGAGAACTGAGGGTGGCAAGAAATCTTGACCTAGCCATTCCCTCCTGCCCGTGGCATCAGCACAGGGATGCAGACATAAACTAACAGCATGAAGCACTGGAAATTTTGAAGGAAATTTTAACTGGGCCTGAAGGCTGTTGTGTTACAGCTGTAAGCCGGGAAAGCTAAAAGGAAATACAAGGAACCTCTAAGTCACTAAAAGAAAATGTGATCCTTTATAATGTTTTCCTAGAGGCTGGGATGTGTTTGCAACCTGTGCAACACTAAATGTGGGTCACCCACCTATGTGTAAGCATGCACTTAAGGCAAATATGGTGCAGAAGATTTTCTTAGGCTGAAATGTCCAACAGCAGCAGTGAGGCATTGCGGAGCTTATCAGGAAAATGTGTGATACCCCTCATCCCAAAAGTCACTCCCCTAATTTTTTAATTCTTTCATAAGGCTGCAAATGCAATGGCAGGTTGACTCATGATGATGATTTAATAAATTGGCAGAAGACATGTGCCTTCATTCTCTGGCACTTTCAGGTTCTTCATGTGTTGCAAATAGCTAGAGATGCATTTTGCTGCTCTATACTGAGGAGGGAAAGTGAACTTCTACTGGTCACATGTATGGGATACCTTTGTTCAGAAGCCAAACAAAGTTAATTGTATTTGTGCCAACACTTTGGCAGATTGTGGCCTGCTTTTCTTTTGTACTTGAGTCCTGTTGGGTTGCAAGTCTGAGCTGTGGTGTGGCTATGAGAGACCTGACCTCACTGCTCATGGGCATCTGTTGTATCAGTTGAGTGAGGGACAACAGTCCCAGTCATGCAGCACTGTGCCTGGGCTGGGCAGAGCAATGCTAGCAGCAAATTTCTCTCAGTACTGATGTCTTTCCAGCTTTACAACTTCCCTGCCAAGAACTTCCCCCAGCCATAGATATTTTCATCCTTTATTACCTGTAAGTGAATGCCCTGTCTCTGACTGTTGGTTAAAATTATGAATAGGTCCCAGCCTTCTCATGTACTATTCCCTTGAAGATACTTAAAAGCTATGGTCCTGCCCTTGTGAGTCAAGGCAGTGCTCTAATTTTCATCATAGTCATGTCTCTTTATATCAGTGTTTGTAACTCAGCAGTGGAAGCTCTGGACTGGAATTTGGAAAGAGGTGTTTCAGATTGGGGGCAATTAGAAAAAAAACACACAACCAAATACAGCTATTAACTGTTACACTTGTGAAAGAGCAAGAGAGATGAACTTTTTTTTGCCACAGTCCAGCTGCTTCTGGTAAGTTAGTTTTTGTAAGTCAAATGAGTTTCAAGAAGTGCAACCTTTCTGCTTTTGCTGCAGCTGCTATCCCATCAGCATCTTCAGATGAAGAAGGGAGCTCATGTTTAGACACTGCAGCAATTTTGGTGGGCAGCCAGCTTTGGACTAAATTACCATAGGCTAAATTATAACTGAAGACAGTAAAATCTGCTCCTTTTAGAACAAATCCTACAGTTTCTCTGAAGCCAGCCCTGGTCAGTACAGACCATACATAGACAGTACAGACATAGACTTCCAGAGTGTTCTTTGGTTTGTTTTAAAGAGGTCGTTACCATGAGATCTGACATACTTAGCAAGCACAATTGTTTGTTTTTTTTTTTCCCTGATCCATCATTTTAGATCTGCATCCATCCAGACAATGGTCTGGGTTACCGTCTCTGCTCACCAGGAAATTGTTACTAGTGATAAAAGCTTAGACTGCCAGTAGCATCTGAGAATCTACTGCACAGAGGGAGCTCAGGGGACATGAGTGTCCCCTTAGGAGGGCTGAGGGGGTGGTTGGCAATGACAAAACAACCACTCTCAGTTCTGCAGCAAAATGACACGCAAATAAAATGCTTTCTCACCAAGAGGGGAAGATGAAAAGGCTCTTTTACAGATGTGCTGAGTAGCAGAAGGGGAAGGCAGAGTTGGGGGTCTCGGGAAAGTATGTAGATTTCTGTCCAATGTGGGATGAACTGGTAGCTGGGACATCATTAGAAGCCATAAAAAAGAGAGGTTGAGATGGACTCCAACTCTCAAAGACAGGCTGAAAATGCTGGAGTGGATCCAAGGAGTAAAATGAGTCAAGAAGCTCCAAATCTAAGAAGATTCTGTGCTTACATGAGAATGAAAATACTTTTCCTTTCTCTGCACACATTGATGGGAATATCACCCTGGTGACTGCCCAGAGGCCCTCGCCTTACTGTGCTACTTCACCACCACCTGCATCCCTGGTCCCCCAGCCAGCATCATTCAGGGCAAAACAAGATGGAATGGGGCTGGCTCTCCAAGCTCCCTGCTCCAGAGGTGGAAACTGGAGCGACAACCAGGCCTTGGGGTTTGTTTCTGCTCCCATTTTTTTTTTGTGGGAGACTCTCCTTGGTCACCCCTCAGAGTCCCCTGTGCATCTTCCAAAGCTAAGAGCCAGAAAGTGTAGATATGGTGCTGGCAACAGCAGGCAATTTGTACCTGGAGGATGATGGACCTGTTGAGATCTGAGAAAGGAGCATTTTAGAGTCCTCTGTGTTGCTGTGAAACAAGCAACTGGAATGTTGAGATAGATTGTAAGAGGGTGAAAGAGAAGGATGAGATTTTCTCCACGAGAGACAGATCAGACTCTTGGGATGGGTTTGCACACCCTCAGTTGCTCAGTGGGATTCCCTGAGGATAAGCAGTGCTCTGGAAAGGGTACCTCATGCAAGGCAGCTGCTCTGTGCTAACAGTAAGGATGTTTACCTTGTTGGTACCTTGCCGTTTTTCATTTCCCTAGAAATAAAGTGAGTTCTGCAAGGCATTTCTTTTTCTTGCCTTCCTCCTGAAATCTGATTATTTGAGGGATTCAGGAATCACATAGTTTAGGAAAAGCTTCCTAGAGAAAGCAACTTGCAGAGCTGGGCGTGACAGTGTCTGTCTGCTGTCAGCATCTGCATCTGCGCTGCACTCTGAGACCAAGTCAGGAGCACACTGGAAAATAAAGATCTGATGTTGTGGCAAGTGCCTGCAGGTCTGTGGTAGCCCACAGGGATTTAAGCCATCAGAGTGTCTGAGGCAGTGACAAAACATGGTGGCAGAGGAGTAAGGGTGTAGCTAGTGAGAGGTAAACTTTTGATCTTTTCCCTTTGCTCTGCTGCTTCTCAGCCAGGTGGCTAGGGGCTGCATGACCCCAGCTTCCCCAGGCCCTCCTGTCCTCAGGAGGTGGCAGCAGGCTTTGCAGCTAGGACTTAAATCCATGTGCTATCCAAAAACCCAATAATGCTTCCCTTTGAGTCAGTGTCTCTCTTTGAGAGAGTTCTTCAATATAACTTTGGGTACTGTAAATAGTAGAGATATTTACCTTCTGTTTCAGGGGAGTGAGGGCTTTGGTATTCCAGCATGATATTTATTTCCTTAGCTTGGCTTGGGTTTTATTGGCTTTGAGCTGTTAGACAGGAGGGAAGGGAAGAGGTAGAGGATTTCTGCTCATTTTCTTCAAGGTACATGAGGCATCACCCACATATGCAGATGGCTTTGGAGGAGATTGTCTCCAAGGGGTCCAGCTGACATTGGATGCGGCAGAAGTCACAGTGCAGAAATATTAGCAGCAAACTCCCATTGCAGATGTTATCCTTGATTTGCCATCAGTTTCCTGCCTCCAGAAAAGCCTCTCTGATTAACATTTGTAGCATAAGAGACTATGATACACAGGTCTCATGAGCAGAAAATTTGTCCAATAGAAACACTGCCATTGAGGCATATGTTGACCCAGAAGCTTTTGCTGCTGTTTGCAGAGTGACGGTCCACAGCTCTCATGGGCCAGCATAGAGTTAGAGGTGGTTAAAGATAACTGGGGGATTATGCTGGCTGAAGGCAGGGCTAGAGAAAGGGCCTCTCTTGTGATTTCTCATCGCCTTTTAAATCTATTTTTTTCCACAAAATATGGTTACCAAAATTTTTCTATAGCAACACATTTTCAGGGCTCACCAAATAATATATGAGTCTCTGAAAATCAAATATTTTTTAATCAAAACCCAGATATCTTCATAATCTCTAGCCTTCCCACTTTCCCATTAGAAATATCAAATACTTGGGGACAGAAACTAAAAATGCCACTATTGTTCAAGCAATGTTTTGCTTGAAACAGCCATTTATGTGTTTTGAAGGGTTATATTTCGTTATTATCAAGGACCTGTTGCTCAAAGCAAAGCACAAAGTTAAGGCATGGCCTGCCCACACAACATGTTACCACGCTGATCTTCTACTAGCCCTGATCACCCATAGCCTCCCACCTGGCTACAGAAGGTGGCTGAGGGTTCAGTGCCTACCTGCAACATGTGATGGAGACATGCTTGGATGCCACTGACTTCCTCATCCTGACCTGCATCCTGGAAATTCCTCCTGAACCAGATGGCTGAAGCCAGAAGAGCTCCTGGGTGAGGCTGGGGGGTTGCACAAATAGTGAGTGACTTACCTGCTGAGGCCAGCAGAAAGTGAATCAGATCTCTTCAGCTCCTTAAATTTACACTTGTCAGCTCTCATCTCTCCAAGAAGATTTTGTGAAGTGTAACAGGATCGAAGGTAGTTACAAAACAAAGTCAAAGGTGTTAAAACGATTACCATAAAAATACATCTGTTTTCTGCAGGAATGCCTTGAGATGCTACAGAGCTCTTGGAAACCAGAAGGGTGGCACCTGGCTGCCAGAGCATGTCTGGTGTGGACTTGAAGTCTGCTGAAATTGTAGGCAGTTAGCAAAAAAAGCAATTCCACTTCCCATGTGATTCAGATTTCAATCTAGCTGCTAAATCCCTCTAACCTGATTAAGGCCTTAAGAATTTCAACTATTGAGATTTTTCATATAAATATGTTAGATTAAAGTCACCAGAGCAGGAAAAAAAACTAGGTACCTAAGTCTTATCTTGATAAATTCAAATAGCTCAGCCTGTAGGGATCATTCAACCCTACCAAAAGCTTTAATGTATAGAAGTATGTAAATATAGTTTACATACATATAAACTTCACATGAATGTTCGTAAATGTAATCTATGCATATGGCAGTTTACAGCCTATCTTGAGAAGGGATTTTCTTTTTACCTTTTTATGGTGTGTAGTTGGGCAAACAGAGCCTGATCTGACCCAGACAGTTTTGAGATGTCTCTTATTTTTGTCATCCTCTGGATCACACCTTCACCAAAGGGATGTGAAGCTCGGGCATAAGAATGATGATTGCAGAGATGTATCTTCATCTTTCATAACATTCTCTTTAAAACACATACTGGCAAGGGTGTTACTGCAGAGGAATACGGAGATCCAGGACTCAGATAAATGTACATGGTGTATATTTTCCATAGGAAGGGAGTGTTGCAATTTCCAACTAAAGTTACTGTGCTTTTGTGGTTTGCTAAGTCCTTGCAGTTGTTTGCCATAGTCTGCTTTCTTGGTGCTATATGACGAAGAGAAATGTCCACCCCACCTTCTCACCTGCACCATGTAAGTCACGGGGGGTCATTTGAGCTCCTGGAGCAGTGTGTCCTCTCATGGTGAGGATGGAGTGGAGACAGACCTTGGCAATGCCACCTGGTGAAAGCAGGAGAGGCTAAATCTGGCCACCTTTGAGCCCCATGATGGAGTTTGCCTGGCCCTGGTGACCATGCATCTTGAGGTGCCACCACTCCCACCAAAGAGGGAGTATTTACCTTCTTTGGAAGTAGGAGACCATGATAAGCTCACTCCTCCTGTACTGATTTCTTCAGTGCCCCTGGCAATACAGCCCTGGGGTTTGACCTTGAAGCATGGGGCATCCAGCATGTCTGCAGAGCAAGATCAAACACAGAGCAGGAGAGAGGAACTGCCCAGGGTGACAGAGATGGAGCACAAGCACAAGCAGTGATGGGTGGTTTTGTTGCTCTTCACATTTCCCCTTCCTTGATTCCCAATATTTCACGGAGTTGTAAAGGTCAGAGCACTTACACTCACCAAAGGAAATGCAGGATTTGACTTTTCAGAAATACAGCATGGTGGTGATTGTAAAACCTGCTTCCTTTCATGCACCAACAGACCCTGCAAACTAATGTGTTAACAGATATGTTTAGAAGCAGATGGTGAAGCAGAATGCAAGCAATGGAGAGCAAGGAGAATAACTGAAGGCTGTAACCACAGCATCATGGGCCAATCTCTGCAAAGCTGGAGGGGAAGGGCCAGGGCTGTCCTTGAACCTTGGGGCAGGGTGTGTGGATGGAGTACAAGATTGTCTGCAAGCAGGGAGAGAAAGCAGGGTGAGAAGGGGGTGACAGTTTTGGCAGGGTCTCTTGTGCTGCAGGGTCTCTTGTGCTGCTGTGTCCCCATACCTGCCCCCACCTCCCTTGTGGAGTGTTGGCCCAGGCAGCACTTCCTGAAACCAGAATGAGGGAATTCAGATGTTTTGGGTTGGTCGGTGTTGACACAACCTCTAGGCACACCCTGACAGTCTGATCTGAGGATGGGAACCCAACAGACTCCTCTTACACTATATGAAGTGGGCAATACCAGTTGATCACCCATCTGAATTATTTGAAGAGATGGAGTTCGTGGTACATTGTCAGCTGGCCCACAGCAGCATTTGCATTTTGGCAGGATGAATGCAAACTGTAATCGAGCCAGTGAGAAAAATCTTTGCATTGTACCCTGGGGCATTCAAAATTACAAGTTTCCTTGAGAGACTCCTGGTTGCCACTGCGAGATAATCAGTGATCACTTTTTGAAAGTCACAAGAATTATGGCTGATTTGTCTTTTCCCATGGAAAAATACTAGGATATATGATCTTGCTATGTGATGGTAGCAATGGAGAAGCTATCGACAGAAATAGAGAATGTTCCTGAGGATGCTTGCTAGCTGGCAGGTGAAAACTTGTCTGCTGAGCTCACTTTTGGGTAACTGAAGGAGACTGGCTGTTAGCAATGGGAATTTGAAACCCTACCCAAGGACTGCCCTGAGCACTCCTCCCCGAGTATGGCAATATGAATTGGCTGCCTGTTTCAGTGGAAGGAGGGCTGAAAAAAGAAGGCAGCTGTGGGGAGGGAGAAGCAGATGCAAGTGGGAGAAGCACACGGTGCTGGAAGTGAGGCAGCAGAAACACTGCTGAGGGAGAAGTCCAGAACTGTGCCTGTCCTGGGAAGGGAGAGGGAAGCCAGCCCAAGGTGCAGCCCAGGAGGGATAGAGGGATGGATGCAGCAGAAATGAGTGAAATGAGGCAGCCCTAGTGGGTTTCAGCTGTTGGACTGAGGAAGGAGGGCACGGGGAATAAAGCAATGCCAAAGGAAGGATAAAAGCAGATAACAGAAACTGGAGAAGTCTGGTCTGCAGCAAAAATTACAGCAGGAGTCAGCCACTGAACTTTTGCATCCAGCTATGCTAGGAAATTCAGAAAGAGATCCTCATGGATGGAATTTAACAGCCTTTTGCTTGTCCTGAAATCTTCAGATTATTGAGAAGCAGCCTGAAATGCCACATCTGAACGTGGGGGGTTGGTTTTGTTACAGCCCTCTCACTTCTTCTACTTTCTTCACATCTGTGATGTTTATGGGTAAAAATAATTCAGTACAAATATAGTTGTGGCTGTCTTAAAGAAATCAGCATTGTTGGGATGCCTGGGGCTGTGGGAGAGGGAGCATTCAAGAAGCACAGACAGAAAGCTGCTGCTGGAGGGAGGGAAAGAAATCTGGAGTTAAATAAATAAACCAGCTCCAGCAGCACACGTCCACCCAGCTCCTCTCTGCTGGGCTCACAGTAAATCTGTGTGTGCTCCCAACAGCCCCTTCTGATATATTTCAGTGGTGATACACCAAGCCCTTCTGGCTGTTTCAAGGCAGGGTGCCTTGTCCTGAGCTTTCAACCACTGTTGCAATAGGAGGTGAAAGTGGAGGTGGAAAGCTGGAGAAGTTCTGATCTCACAGTGGAGAGGCAGGAGGCTGTGAAGATGCTCCCTCCATGCCAGCAAAGTGGAGCGAGCCAAAACGTGGAGACATTCCCCCAGCAGCAGTGAGATCTCTGGAGGATTCCTGCAGCAGCCTAGTGCTTTTCAAATCTGATCAGTAAGCACTAGATGAAATGGATGTTTCTTTGCCAATGCGTTTATCTGAACTCCAGTTACATTGGGCACTATCTGGGAGCTGTAAAATGTTTTGTGCTGGTTTAATAAGGAGGAATATTAATTACCTTATGAAGACCTGACCATTCTTTCTCAGTGCCTGAAAATCAAAATCTGTCAGTGCAGGTCAATGTCTGTTTCTTGTGTCCTGAAGAGCCAAGGACCCAGCACTGCTGCTGAGATGTTCCAGTGTATACAAACTCCCATCCCGGTGTTTTCATGCCTCCTGCTGTGACGTCTCCTGTCCGCAGATACTGTTGGTCCAGTGTTGCTTTATGAATGGGATTCAGAGTAGAACCAAGGTTCTTGAATGAAACCCCAGCTTTTGGGTCTGGAAGTGAAGCACCGAGCTCCTGTTTGGGATTTGACTTGGGTTTAAAAGCAACTGTAGTGTAGGATGATGTGTTTTGGGGGTGGCTTGCCAGCTCTGCTGGGGTAAGGAAATGGAGAATCCTGCAGGATTGCCTCTCAGTCCAACCAGCTTAATTCAGATATGGGTGACAAGCACAGCCAGTGCTGACCTTGGAGTTATACTGTTTTGTACCAGATCATGAACTGGCTGCTTGGCTACTTAGAGACTTCATTTTGTGACTGAATGACAACTGCACAATCAAAGCAGAAATGGTGCTGAGCAGTTTGATGGTTTCTCTGAGCTTCCTGAGACCTTTCTTTTCAGTGACTCAGGCTCATGCCCTTCACACACTCAGAAACACAAGCACACAAAGGATGTTCAGGCAATCTGCTTGTGGCAAATTTGCTTTCCTTTTTTTTGTTATTAATCTCCCTAAGACAAATGTTATAGATTCTACTGAAGGGGAAAGATTGCTATCCAAGTAATGCAATCCAATAAAATCTTGAAGTCAGCAGATATGTTAACCAGCTATTAACCCACATCTTCACCTAAAAGTGTGCACCATGATCTCAACAAGACACTTCTCTTTGCCCTGCAGCACAGGTGATTAAAATTACTCCTCCTTAAGGATAAAAACCTGTATCACCTTCCAGAAGCCCCCTGCTGCACAGCCTATAAGTCGTTCCTTGGGGATCAGAAAGCAGAGAAGCTCAGGTCAGCAGGGCTCAGCAAGTGATGTTTTAAACTGGCTGCAAGTCATACAGGCAACAAGACTGATGAGGGATCACCTGTTTTCAGGGTTGCCATCACCTGTTACTTTTCAAAGAACTCATCAGAGAAAGATATTTCATCCTTTTAAGTATGGCACGAGTTAAATATGGCATTGGTGGTTGCAGTTTTTACACTTGTTGCAAGCACCAATCCAAGGAGCTAGTATAAAATGAAAGAAACAAGCTTATATTAAAAACCTAATTTAGACTGTAAGTCCTCTGGTGATCATGGCTGCCACCCTTCTCTCTGTGCAGCTGTGGGAACCTGAGTCCTTCTCCTGAAACACAATGTCCAGAAGCTGCTGGAGGACTGGTGTTAGTTAACCGGTAATAGCGACAGGAGCCACAGAGTCTGAAAAGTAAAATCAATGGAGTAGGATTTAAGAGCTATACTAAGTAACTCTTCAATAATCATAAATCTTGTTACCAACAGCTCTCGAGCTGCTTTATGGTGGAAATGATGCCCTCCCTTTGTGGAGAAAGAAATTCAAACATCTAGGAAAGAAGCGATTGTTCTTAGAGATGCAGGAGAGAAAAAAAGGTCTGGATTCCTGGGTCGGTGTGTTATCTATAGGGCTACATTGCCTCCCTCCCGTGACCAAACAAATCAGCATGGGAATAGCCTGTTGGCAGTTTTTGGCTCTTTGGCAGGTGCTTTAGGGCAGCATTTCCCTCTGGGCCCTGCTAAGCAGTGTTGGGCTGTGGAAGCCAGCCAGGATGATGCTGAGCTGCACCCGAGCAGTAGGCTTGACACAGGGTTCATAGTCTGCCTCTTCAGCCAGGAGCCTGCCTAATGAGTTTTGTCTCCTCTAAACTGGTCCCTGTACACACAGAAAAAAGCAGAACAGTCTGCACACGGTTTAAAGATGTGTTTTGGAGCAGGTGATGGGAAGACTAGAGCTCAGGAAAAGATAACACTTGTTCTACATTTGCAGCAGTTTGACTAGGTCCCTTGTCACAGAGTCTGTATCAACTAAAAAGGCAGCTTTTGTCTTAACTTATTGAAAAAGCGCAAGAAACGGGGATTAGGGAATATTTCCCCCTCCTCCACCCTTCTCCTAGAGCCCCAGATAGGGTCTGGAAAAGCCCCTGCAAGAGGCAGTTTCTCCCCTGGGTGCTGATGGGCAACCCGTGCCTGCTGTAAATGTGGGGTGGTAAGCTGGAGGGATCAGAGCTAAGTTTCCCAGAGTAATTCCTGGAGTAGGGAGAAATTCAAGTGGAAAATCCTGTGTATGGACCCAATTTCAAGCATTTAACTTTCATCTTAGCCTGTTTGGGGTTTTTTTATTTGGTTGGTTGGTTTAGTATTGAAGTCTGCAAACTGATTAAGCCAGTATTTACCTGATGTGAGTTAATGCTCTATGGTTTCAGACCTCGTAGTGTAGACAAAGAAGAGAAAACCACAGGCTGTGACTATGCTGGTGTTTTGATTAGGATGAGGGTGAGCTTTTGCAGCAAAAAACTGAGGTTTGGGCTTGTCGCAAGGGCTCACCACCTCTGATTTGGCTTTGAATCAGCAGAGGGCAGCAGAGATTGGAGGAAAACGTCGCTCTGAAAGGCCTGCAGCAGTGGCTGGAAAGGCAGTGGAAAAGGATTCCTGCTATTTATTAGCATAAGCAACCTGCGTGTGCTGGGTGGGGACACGTCCCCCCGGTCCCTTCCCAGACGAGAAACGCCAGCGAGGGCTCGCCAAGGGCTTGCCCTTGCAGTGCTGCCACACTTTGAAGGAATGCAAGGATCATCCTGTCCCTCTGGCCTATGCCCTGCACCAGGATCTGGCTGCTGTCAGCTGGCTGGCAGAGGGAAAATACATGGTTAAATATTTGCAAGGGGAATAGCAATTCAGAATGACATTTGAGCCCTAAGTCTTGCTTTGGGCCGTGAAGAAAATAGAGCATGTAAAATGCTTAGTCTCTCCTGCTGAGCTGAGGCAAAAGCCTCTTGAAGGGACCTTTCCCCTGCCAGTGACTTTTATTCATGGCCTCTTGGCAAGCTGCCCCTTTCTCTCCTTGTGCTGTAGTCACTGTCGTGCCCCCAGTCCCCAGGAGCAAACCTTTGCTTCCCTTACACCAGCAGACTTGTCTTCCTGCCTCCAACATTACCAGCAGCTTTCTCTTTGTACCCTTTGCTTTCTCCATGCCTCCCCCTCCATCATTAAAGCCTGAAGGTTATAAAAGGAGCAAAGGGACAGTGTGAACCAACCCACACCCCTGCCAAACCCCTGGCCCTGTGCTCTCCTGCCTGCCCAGGGATCACCACCAGCAGGAAACACCTGACCAAGGTGATGCCAGGGAGCTTTATGTGTTCTCTGTGGGTTGGCCTTGGGTATGTTTGCAATTGGGGGCCAAATTTTTCCAGCAGGGTTAAACACGTAGCAAGTCAGTGCCAGAGCTCATCACTGTCACCCCATTTCTCAGGCTGCTGCAGAGAAGCATACTCTGGACTTCACTTCCTGGGGGTATCAACCAGCAAACCCTTCTGATTCTACCAGAAACCATAATGAAAAAACTGGGTAGAGATTGCTCCCAGCTCTGCTCCACTGGCTGTTTCCTACTACAAACACAGAGTGGTTCCTAAAGAAGTAAGTCACCTTTATGGTTGAAAGCTGCCTGTGGGATTGTGGCTCTCTAAAACAGGATTCTTAAGGATAGAATACTTTGTGTTGTTTTGCAATTGTTTCTGTTAACTTAAATAATTTCAGCTTGTTCTTATTAGAATCCCCAGAAGAAGGAAGGAACCACATTTGATTTTCTTTGGAGTGAAAGAAGCAAAGCTATCTGCTGAGGACTTGCAGGTATATATTTGGCATATATGTGAAGGATTAAACAGTTTAAAATATCCAGCAGGCTGCTGACTTCTTTGGCACAGTGTCTTGCCTGTTCAGATGTGACTTTCAATTGTGCCTTTCACTTGAGCTTTATATTTTTGGCTTAGTTTATTGCTTCCAGGCAAATTTCTGACTGTTGTCAGTACCCCAGGCAGAAAACACTATGAAAGAAAACCACTGAGGTCTCAGCTGCTGCAACATAAGCCTTTTTAAATTATAAGGCATTCTTTACTACAAAAGGAAGGAGCAGGGTGTTTCTGGCCTTGCTGTGCTGTTACGGTGCCAGGGTAGCATCCTTCCTCCTTCTTCCATGGGGAGGGAGGCCTTTGCATCGATCGTGATTAGACAAGAACATATTTTAGGTGGGGATGGAACAGTCAATCCATTGAAACATGAAGAAAAGTTGTTGTTAGTGCATGCTGGCATGGTCCAAATCCTTACCTGCATGATTAACATGATTAAGTGGTTTTTTTTTGGTTTTTTTTTTTTTTTCAGATGAAGACCTCCACACAAGAAGGGAGCTCAGTGCCATATTAACCATTACCATTACCAGCTGAGTTTCAGATTGAAAATGCTGGTGGCTGAAGAGCTACTGAAGACAGGGGTGCTGGAGAGTTTCTGAGACACATTCTGTGCATAGTACTAAGCTGGGCCCTGGAGGTTCAAAATGTGAGATAAATGACCTGCTCTGCCAGACAGGGAAGCACCAGAATGCTTCAATGCTACATGCTGACATCTTAGGAAATTGTCTGAAGTTTTGGGGCAGGTTTTTAAATCTACAAGTGTAGCAAGGATCTTGCTTTATAGCTGTCCCAGGACATGAAATCAGTGTAATCATACACCAAGGCTCCCAGCTGCCATTAGGACCAAAACCAACTGAGCTCACCAGTGCAGCATTGCACAAAAAGCCAGTTTTCTGCCCAGGGCTCAGTCATCACTTGGAGTGACCTGACCCCTCCCAAGCACCTCAGACTGCTGCAAACACTCCTTGTAAACAGCCAGTAGTTAACATTCAGCTTTGCAACTGAGGAGTTCGAAGGGTCAGACTTGTCAGAAGCAATAGTCTTCCCTGACTGGATAAGCATAGAAATAGAGTCAGGTAAATGGAACTGTCAAAAGCTCATGGAATATTTGTCATTTATTTTAGTGAAAACTGTTTATGGCAATTTTTGAAAAATCTGTTAGAACAGAGATATAAAGGATGGTGGGGTTTTTGCTTTTTTATTTGTTTGTTTGTTTTTTATTTGTGTCCCTATGTGGAGCTTCAAGGAAAATGGTCAGTTTTGAATTTTTTATTCCAAGCTTCATTGAAATTCTATTTCAGGGGAAAATATTTCAATATTTTTCAGAGTTTCTCCAGCAGATCTTGCTGTGAAGGCTCAAGGCTCATTTTAAAATTGGCTTCTGTATGCAATGCAACATGAATCTCTGAAATTCATTTTCACTGAATATTTTTTATATACTGGAAAAAATCCCTCCTGCAGTTATTCACGAAAAGTCCACTGCAAGATTTTAGCAGCCTGGCCTCAGCGAATTCAATTTAAAAAATATGCAAATCTGTGTTTCGAAGCAGATGGTGCCTTTTAGCACACAGAGGTATGTCTGTCAAACGGTGGATATTCCTTGTTTACTAAGAAATTAAAATCTGTTGGCCCAGTTAGGTTTCAAGAGTCACACAGAGACTACAAGAAACCATTGAACTCTCACTCTGTTAGGGTAAAACTCCAGCTGTTGATTGGGAGCAGCTTATTCAAGTCAGCTGGGAGAGGGAGGTCCTGCATTTTAGTAAATGTGCTCCTCTCAGGAGGGAATACAGGAACTGGAGAGGGAAGTAAAAGGTTAAGTAGCTCCAGCAAGCTCAGAGAAGAGTGTTACTGGGAGGACTACAAGGTATTGCAGAGGGAGGCTAAAAGGCATGAGGGAATGGAAGTGAGTATTAAATTATTTTTAGTTGTTTTGTTTAAGTAATGGTTATACTTGGGTTCTTCTTTTTTTTCCTTTTGTAGATGCTAGGTCACTCTGGCCTGTCAGGTAATAACAGCTGGAAGACATTTGCAATTAAGAGGCATTTTGAAACTCTTTTTGGCTCATGTGAATATTTCTGACTCTCCCTCTTCTCAGCAGCAATTCCCTGTGATGTGTTAAGCTTCTTTTGTCATCCTTAGTCACCAGGTAGGAGCTGGATTGCACAAAATTAGCATGTTCCTGTTTTGATAGTCTGCTCTTTGCCTTTCTGCGGTTCTCTCATCTTTTCTTTTTGGGGTACCTGGGTTCCATTTCTCCTGTAAGCAGCATGTCATAGGCTGTAAAAACTGGACAGATGTAGCAGCTCCCTTAGTGTTTGCTTGCCCTAGAAGCTATGTGCTACAGGAGAACAGCTGCTTCATTGTACAAACACTGCTGGTAAGAGGAGAGGACTTACCCCCCCCCCCCCTTTCCATAAAATCATACTCAACAATACTCTTGTCTTACTTTACATTTTGCTTTTCCTTTCAGAGGGTCTCCAAGGCTTATGACAACATACCATGACTTAGTCTTGTCCCAGTCGAATTCATTTGGGAAGACAGGAGCCTTTACTTAAGGAGATAAGAAATTCTCTGTCCTCTAGCATTTAAAAGGCAATTCAATTCCTATGGCTGGAACTCTTCCCTGATGTTCCTTGGAGCTCTGGCAAGGGATTTGTAGCAGTAGTATGGCTAAATTAAATTTCCTGTGGTTCAGTCTCAAACAATTGATAAGCTGAGCTATTTAGGAGCCATTTAAAGGACCTAAGTTGTAACTGTATTTGTTACCTCTGCTGTTCTTGGAGCAGCTCAGGAGTTGCACTTTTTATTGCCCGTTTTGAATTAACACTGGCATGTACATTGCTGTGACTAGACCAAGATTTGTGTTCCAATTTGCCTTCCCTTAAAAAAAAAAAAATCCCAGGAATGGTAGATGCATTAAAAATCGGTCAAAAAACAGTGTTCTCATATTTCAGTTCATAAATATGTATTTTGTGAAAAACTGGGGGGAATATGCATACACTGGATGTAGCAAGCCTGCAAAATAAGCTGACAACCATGGTGAGAGGACTTTTTGTCAAATGTAACTTTTTTCGCAGCCTTCACTAAAGCTGTATTACTCTCCTTGTATCAAAGTGATGATTTACTGTACTGTTTACTTAGCATAAGTAGGTAAGCAGTGATAGTAGAGGCAAGCTGGTGAAATTATGTAGTGGCTTAGAGAAATCTCAGGGACAGAGGGGACTACTCAAAGGGACAGATGCATGTTCACATTTTGGGTAGAAACGTGGGTTGCTGGGGGGGGGGGGGGAGGTACATGGATGAAATGGGGAATTTGGTGTATGAATCCAGGTGCCCCCATATGTGAGAAGAAAGGAGCCCAATGGTGAGGTGCTGTTCAGTGTAGACCTGACACAGTTGATCATTCAGTGAGGTCTTTTACCATCAATTATCTCTTGGTGTGCAGTTACTATCATATCCTGTAATACTTGATTAATTTGTTGTCTGTTATTCAGCACTGAGGCTTCCTGTGTAATGAGATTTAGAAAGACATACTGGAGTTAAAGAACTGAGTTTTGAGTTCATAAATGTATGCTATTGGCATCTGCAACAGCAACACTCAGCCCTATTTTCATGTGTTCTGAGAGTGAACTCAAAGTAGCACATGATGGAAATTGGGGTGAGAAATGTAATTACCTGCATTCCACACCAGGAACAGCAGTTTGGGGTGTCAACAGCAGCTAGCCTCAAGTACATGCACTAGTTTGAAACAATACTTGATCTTGCACATGTCTTGAATTTTAAAGACTAATAGTAAATGTGACTGAGGCTACTTTACAGCCTGACTGTGAACCAAAGCTCATATACAAATCACCTTGTCTTGGGTTGCATGGATGCGCAGAATTCATCTTTGTTTTTCCTTTTAGTGTTGTTGCCTTCTTTCTGTTTAATCTTTCTTTGTTGCTTTCCCTCATTTCATTGATTTTTTTTTTTTTTCACTTATGCTAACTGTTTTAAGATTGATTCGCAGTCCTAATCTGTTCAAATTCTCACCTGCAAATTTCCCTGTCCTCAGTAAGTTTTCTGCTGTGCAGCTGATTCAGCTTTCCAGAAGGTTCTCTCACTTGGGAGAATGGTGCAGTGCTTCCCAACACTGAGTTCTCTCCCTCTGACCATCACTTTAACCTTTGGCGCCATCCACTGAATATCCCTCGGCACTTCCATGACCAGTCCATCAGCACACACTCTTTCCCCCACAGCTCTCCCAGCTCTCTACTCCATACCCTTGCTTATGTTGATGTCAAGTTTAAGCTCTGGAGCTTTACCCCTTGGTTCCCTTTGTGACATCTGCTCTCGCATCCCCAAAGATTTTCTATGCTGCTATCACTTCTTCCTGCAACATACTCTGCTACTCCACCTCTGGTGTAAAAATGGGGAGTCTCTAAGACACACCCATCACCACACTTGAGGAGGATAATCCTGAAAGGTGTTTCTTTGATCCAGACAGACCTCTCAGTTTATTTTTCTGCTATTTGCCTCTATGCCACTGGGACCCAAATGAGTAGACTATTCATTCAAAAATGTTTTCAGAGCACTTGATTTTATTTTTTTTTTTTTTTTGACTGGGTGTCAGATAGCAAAACAACATTATATTCAGCATTAGGTCCTTATTTATGCCAAATTCTCTGAAAAAGGCCACAAGGCAGTTAGTTTCTCAATATGTAAATAAACACATGAATACCACTACCTTACTCACTAGAATGGTTACAGAGAGACATACAATATTCTCTAACTAGTTAGAGACTCATACAATCAGACATACAATAGTGGCACCATTTATTGTATGATACCCTCAACAGGCAGCATTGAGGCTACTCAAATCTGCCAACTCTTTGGGCAGCCTGCTATGGAGAAGACCAGGGAGCTACAAAGGAGCACAAATACATCTTTCTCCTCTGCCATTGTGTTGCATATATCTGAAGTGCAGCTCTTCAACTGCTCTTTTTGTGGGACAGCGTATGAAGATTGTGAGAGCCTGCAGCCCATTCTGGCTGGGATGAAAAAGCACAAGGATGATGCTCCCAAGGATTTCCTATGGGAAATTGGCTTCTCTCAGCACTCTTCTCTAGACAACCTTTTCAGAGGCTACTCAGCAACAAGCTTAATTCTACAGTGGGGTACAAACTGATGCAGGAGATGCCCCCTTCTGATGGCCTGCTGAATTTTTTGCCTTTTCATTCAAGTTCTTGTCGATTTGTTCAGTTACCTTAAGGAACACAGCCAGCAGAAAACGGGCTGTATCTTAATGCAGGAGTAAAGGGTACTTCCATGACACTTCCAGAGAGGTCAATTGAGCTCTAACAGCAGAGAACTCTCCCAGTTAATCTCCATGACCTAACTCTGCCAGAAACACAGTTTTACTTTACAAAGTGAGTTGGAAGTTTCTGACTGTTCTGCTCAATTTTATTTTGATGTCTAATGTTCAGCAAATTGACCCCATGCCTCTCCTTTAGCAATGTGGTTTTATTTACAATTGTTCATTGGCATCCTGCTCCTTGCCTGTACTGCCCTCTATGACTAGTTTTAATGCTACTATTTTTGTTATTTACAGTCATATGCAGCCAGCAGTTTTATTCTGACAGTCAGAGATGAGATGCAAATATTAAGAATGCCAAGACAGCTGAAATTTGAAATGGTATCTCATTTGCCTGTAAAGTCTTTCTTTATACTGAACTATTAAAATGTGATACAAAGTGGGATATTTTCTCATATAACCAACTTGGCGTAAATTTGCACAACCATGTTCACACAAGTAACGTGTTCAGTAGTGGTATTTGAAAATAGCCTCTCCCTAGTTACATCTACTTGCTTTGCATTTGCATCTGTTATCTACTATACTATCACATTTACATTTGGACATGTAGCTAAGAGTTAAAAAGGGATTGCTGAGCATAGGGTCATATAAGCAGGGGTGGTGTCTTGAAGAGTGTGACTGCATAGGCTTTTCCCAACAATCTTCCATCCTGCCCTCTTTGTACCTAGACAACTCCAGGCATGGTTATCAAACACACCAACAGCAGCAGAACTTGGTTCTAATTACAAGAAATGATGAACCATCCAGGAGGAAAGAGCCCACTTTGAAGTTCAGATTCCAGAGTTCAAGACTTTTAGTTAAAAAGAGTATATTTGAAAACAAGTTCTCAAAAGTAGCTGCACTCTTGAGCCAGACAGCTCTTGAAGTCTCACGATGCTAAAATAAAATTGAAGAATGGGTACAATCAAATCAGCAGCTGATTTAATTTACAATGTTTTTCTATGCCAGTGCCATCTTCTCTCAAATGACACGTGTACCACCACACTGTACAATTGGGCACTGAACTGGAGCACTAGAAAACTTCACCATGTGCCAGCAGTAAGTAGCTGAGGTCCTGAAATACAAGGGAATTATATCCCTTATGCATTGCCTAACTAGACTCTTCTCACAATCTGTGTATTTATATATGTTTAAGTTTCCAAGCATAACTAGGCTACAAGGTTCTACAAGCTATTTGCATACTGTACAGTATTCAACGTGTGCTGCTTTTTTTTTTCCCTGTAGTCTGAACATCTTTGAATGCCATGAAAGAATAGAGAGGAGGTTTCAGTTCACTTCTCCACACTTCTTACTTCTTTATATGTATTTTATGTCATTCCCTCCCACTTCTTTTCCCCTCTAAGCTAAACATTATGGTATTTCTAGCTTCTGACTACCCAAAAACTTACCACCTGTTACTGCCTTTATGAAGCTTCAAATAGGTCTTGCTTCTCTGCTGCCAACCATTTTGCAGAGATTATCAATAGAATTCAAGTGGCACTGAGTCTCTGCACAGAACCCAGGTTTGACATGGTCCTATCACACAAATCTTGATATTATATGCTTCCTATAATGAATTTTCAGTATTAAATTACCACAGCGTGGTCAGTTTGCTTCTAAGGAACCACTTTCTTCCTAAAGGCCTCAGTTTAATGGTAGGAACAGTATCTGTTGACTTTGCTGGAGTGGAAGCAAGCCTAGATTTGGATGTAGCTCTTAATACAAGAACCTACATTCACAAAATCTATGTGTTTTGAGTTTGCCAAAAACATCTCAAAGTCTGAGTAACAGCTTTGCAGCACTGCAGTTGGGGAATACACCCTGAGTGATGGAGAAGAAAGGCTTGTGCACTCTTGCAAGTGTCTGAGAGAGAACATGAAAGCAGTAAGCTAGGCAGTAGCAGTCCTGATTGTAAATTCTGTGCTTTCGTTGTCTAGATAGATAACCAAGAATGTTAGTGTCTTAAATAATTTGTGGATGCTATCTTCATATCTTTAATACTCTCTTAAGTAGAAAGGGTAACACTTGTATGTTCTTTCTAGAAACTTTATGTTGGGGTGAAAAATAGCCTCATGAAGCCATACCTTTACAAAGAAAAAGGACAAGTGTGTGTCACAACAGTGGCCATTCTATGAACTACACTGAGATGGTTCCAACACTTGGAATCACTTGAGGGTAAACCTTTTCCCAGAATAAGACCTTAAGAAAAGACCGTGTGTAAGCAACATAATCTACAAAGAAAAAGCTTGATACTTTTTTTTTTTTTAATCATAACTGAGATACATTTACTCTAAGCACTGCATGATTCCTTCCTTACAGAGGTGTAGCCTTCTAGATTTTTTTTTTCCTCCTCAAAATATGTGAAGTAGCTTCTTCCAGCTAGCATGTTTGTTCCGTAAATGTTCTATCAAAGACGGTTGTGGAGCCTTCTGAATGGCCACCAAGGGCAAAGCGATCACGGAGCAATTCTTGCTTTCTTACTAGCTCCTGAGTTGCAGCTTCAGGGGTCCAAATCTAGAAAATAAAAGTATTTGTTGTTAGTTTGAACATAACTTCTGCAACTGAAGCATTCAGAAGATACTGTAAGCTAAAAATAGCCATGTTCTAGCACTCCCTTCCATCCTGAAACATAGAAGAAAACTAGTGCAGCCCTCCCAGTGGCAGATAGTATAACAATTTCCATATATAAGTATAGCATTCTCATTGCTTCCAACCAACTACATGCCATGGGTTCTGACTAGGGATAATGTGGGAAAGAAGATCCAAAGATAATTGTTTAAAATTACTGACTCAGACCCAAAAACCTTATGAGTATAAAATAGTAATTAGCTATAAAGTCACTGGCACAACGTAGCCTTATTCTTTCAAGACCATTGCAGAAACTAGCACAAATGTGGGGTAGGAAAATGGTAAACAAACTCCTAACAAAACCTTTTCAGTCAGCAATGGTATTATTTTCCTTTTTAAGGAAAAAACCCCAAACAAACAAACATAAAAAATGACTTTTCCTCAATCTTCTTTTTCTGTTCCTTGGTTATTTGCAAATGAGTATTTACAAGGCCCTGCAAAAATTATATTTTCAGTATTCTAACTTTAGGAAGTATATATTTAGTATACTGTGTGTTATTTAGCTCAGTAACTGTTGGTGACCTAAATTATCGTGTGTTAACTAATTGAGAAGGCAAGATAGAAGCTGATGCTAGTCCCATGCACAAGGACTCCTGTTGTTTAGGTGTTGTAAAAATTAACCCCATGAACAGAATTGCATTTGTATTTTACTGTGGGTGCTATTTAATCATGTTTTAAAACCTGGTAAGAGCTTGATTTTCCTGATAATTTGTTTTATATAAACATATTTTTATGTGTATAATATATATATACATATGAATTGTTTAGTTTGCTGTTGATTTGTGGCAATCTCTCTAGCCCGTGTCACATCATCTACAAGCTACTTGAATTGTGATGGCATTTCATCAGATCATTCTGATTTTTGATATAAAAGGCCTAGTTTCAATGTGAAACTGTGCTCATGGTTTGCCACTGTACGTACTATTCTGGGTTTGAATGTGATGTCTTCTCCTTTAGTAGCACCACTGGTTATCAAAGAGCTCAGATAAATAACACTGTCCTTAAAAGAATGTGGTGCCTCTTCATGTCTGGATTTTTCTTCAAGTGGCCAAGATATCTGTGAAGGGAGAAAGAGAAGAAGTTATCAGTTACAACAACACACTGTTTTGAAGCAAGGCACGTATCCTGCATCTTTCCACATGTCTTTTGCCATCTACTTACTGTGGGGGCATTTTTAAAAATCTATTCAGAATCTGTTTTTCTTAAAGATGATAATCTTTTTAAAAGAAAAAATTGTGAGTCAAGCCCTCTAGAAGGCAGGTGATGACTCTCCTTGGACACTAAAACAGGAACAGCTCTTCAAGACTCACAAGAGCTCTTATCACTGGTGATTCCATCCTGCAGCAGGTGATGAATAAATAAGTACCAAAGGTTGTCATCCTTATGCCCATGAAATTCATACACTATCCCTGACAAATTTGAAACATTTTAGAATGTTTAGTATTTGGCCACTGTGACATATTTACAACACCATCCAGGGCAGGACTTCTAAAGGACACTTCCAGCAGTACAGATGCAATTGTATTTTTTCCCTAAATAGCAACCTGGTTCTGACCAGCAAGCACCACTGGTAAATCAGGAAGATCTCACCCCCATTAAGAAAACCAAGATGTGGTCACAGAGGCTGATGTAAGCTTGGGAACCAGGGCAAAGGTACTCAAGGCTCTCAGGGCTGCAGGAAAGGCATTTGGAAGTACAAGGGCCAACATGAGTGAGGGATTTAAGAAACAGGACAACTGAGCTGATGATGATAAACTTCAGGAGAATAGGGAGAAAAGGAGTATTTTTCTGTGTCCTGTCAGCAGGACACGATTCTTAAGTGGTACTACAGAAGATGTGAAGTTCATACAATTAAAAATTCAGTATTTCAGCCAACTACCAAGTACTAATACTGGCAAAAACAAGTACTGGCTTCTGAAAATACTCACTTTAACAAAACTGCCTGCCACATAGCTTTGGAGACACATGGATGGCAAATGAAAGAAAGCAGCACTCTACTAACTGTTAGCAAATCAATCTTTTGTTGCCATCTCTCATACCTCTCTTTTCTCAGCTTGTGTCTCTCCAGGCACCGGTGTAGAAGGTGACTTCTCAACTTCTCTCTTGCCTTCTTTTTTTTCTGGTACTTCTGGCAAATTATCTAGTTCCTTTTGGAGCAGATCAATTATTCTAGAATCTGCAAATGCTTTAGCAATATCAAGAGCATTCTTTCCTGTATTTAAAAAAAATACCTGGATAAGCTATGAAAATTAATCTTGGCACTTGTTATTGCAACTGGATAGTGGCATTACAGTGAACTGAATTTAATTAGGCCTCTATTAACCATTCAGTGTGCCTGACACTGGTGTGGGGTCTGGCAGTCATCAGTAATGTTCATGGAAACAAGGCCTTGCAGAAACAATCCTTGAAACCAAATATTACCAGAATTCTTGGAGTGGCTGCTTTGCTTTTAATGTCCTGGCATTTGCAGCTTAATATACTGGTCTCACGGGTTGTAATTCTGTGCTGAGAGCATTTAGCACTAGGAGATGGTGAGCATAGTACAAGGTAAGGAATGTAGACCAAATAATTGTAGGTATCCACCTCTTCCAGTGCTTGCTCTGTGGCTGGCAAGGAGTCGAGGGAAAGTCCCGTGGTTTAAATGCAGCTGGACACCTTCAGTGCTTAACAAAAGAAAAGCTCTCCTTGATCTTACAAGATGAGACCCTATGGCTGTAAAGTAGCTGTGAGATTAAACTGCTGTGTGAACTGGAACTTCACATGGTAACAGAAATGGAGAACACACATCCCTTCTACAAGTAAGGTTTTGCCTACTGGGCATTTGGCCAAAAAAACATCTCCTTATGTAGCAATATTATTTCTTATGTTTGAGCAAGGGCTTAAAATATAATAAACATTGACTGCTTAAATCACTCTGAAAAGAAAGAAAATAATACTGAACAATTTCCTGTGAGGAGGTAACACTTCAGGTTCTGATTCTCCCATTAAGTATTTTTTTTCTCACGAAAAAATATTTACGTGCTAAGCAGCAACAAGTTTTTCTAATCAGAGATGCCTGTGCATAAAAATAATTGATTTAAATGAGTGGCAGAGTACACAATAGCCACAACTAAAATCTAATTTTCCATCAAATAATATTAACAGCTAACTATATTTTTTTTTTTATTATAGCCACTTATAAATCTGTATACAACTTGTGAGGAGCAATAGCCTCCTTAATCACATAATTTATCACATTACATTATTTTCTAGATGCATAACCCCAGAAAAGCTGACTACTTTAGAAAAGTGACTCCCATGCTGTAGAAAAGCTAACTGAAGCTAACTCCTACCTTCGTCTCAACCCTGCCAACAACTGTAAATTCAGAACACTTCTCAGTGTTCCAAGAACTTAGTTTTTTAAACAAAACATGTATACAGGTAAGGATATATACAGGCCCTCTGGAGAGAGTTTGATATTTACCATTGCTGTTTGTAATCTGGATGTCAGCACCCGCACTGATGAAAAAATAGACCATATCCAACCTGCAGATCTCAATGGCTCTCATTAGTGGGGTTGTATTGCCTATTGCAGGTGCATCCACTGCTGCTCCAGCCTTCACCAGCAGTTCAGCAATATCCAGGTGCCCATTGTAGCAAGCATGATGGAGGGGAGTCCACAGGAAATTGTCTGTTGCATTTACATCAGCTCTACAAAAGAAGAAGCAGAGTTGGGGCAGATGAAGTTAGCTACTGGATCAAGTAACATCTGCAGCTCCAAGTACAAACAGTGGTAACTGCTCACTGCAATGGCATATTGAATGTAAATAGAAATTTCTACACTGCTACTCTGAAACCATTTTAGAATCTAAATATAAAGCTTGTAATGGAATATTAATTGTAAAAGTGTGACTATGGGAGGGGGGGGAGATCATATCCTCCTCTTAGACAACAGTGTCCTCTACATGGACATTTTCACAGTTACAGAGAAAAGCCATTTGAACAGCTTAGTCCTGTAAAATACTGCTAGTGTTTGAGCTCCAGCTTCACTGAGAATGGTAAAAAGCAGATTAAGAAATTGAAAAAAGGATGCTTCAGGGGCAAGAACATCTGCTCTAAAACATGTGGTAAAACTGCCTACTGTCCAATATACAGATGAGTCAGAGAAGACCTATTGGGGAATCTGTTTTTAAACTTTTTCAGGCACTGGATCTGTTTCTGCTCCTAGAAAAACTTGCATGTTCTGGAGGGTGCAGGGCTAGTTTCAGGGACACATCTGCCATATACTGCCTTTGGATGAAACAGGAGAGAAGCATTCTCAGCCCTTTATCAACTGCTGCCTTGAAGGCTTTTGGGACGCGGTCACGCAAAAGAAAAGCCTGGGGAACAAGAGCTGCTAGAGCCTCTTAGTGGCATTAAAAAGTAAGAAATATGGTTCCCCCATATCTTTGAAGAAAACACAGTCCATGACCATGCCCAGATCTGCCATTACCCACATGTGCTCTGTTCAGGCTCAGCAGGGTCAAAGTCTTGTGAGAGAATTCCCCAAGCAGAGTGAAATACTTTGCATTGTATTTAGCACAGACTACAGGTCTTGAACTGAATTAGGGTCACTGCCCTGTTTTCTCTATCTAGAAAGAGCTGATGTTGTCCCAACAGATATGGAGTAAGGTAGAAATAAAAACAATTATGAAGGAAGCTGCTTCTGGGGATGACTTCTTGCTCTTCAGGCTGCATGGTTAATGTTTAGATCAAAAGAACAGACTCATGTTCTTTTCTTGTTTAAATTTGTAATCTTTGTCAGAATTCTAACTAGGGTGAGGCCTTATCATGGCAGATTCCCCCCAGCTACCAGCCTTACCTTTCTTATCTTTCAGTTATGGTTTATTAGTTCAAGTTTTAATTTCCTTTGTATTTCTCATTAAAATAAGCACTTCCAGTTGTTCCACTTCCTTTCTCAACCCAACCTCCACACCCAAACAATTATTCTGTCTGCCCCTGAATCCTTTTTACTAACTTAATTCTAATAGAAACAAACTGATCAAAGTCAGCAGGGACAGCACAGCACTGACTTAAAAAATTTTCAGCCTCTTCTTCTGATCAAGCATTGAGTTTGCCTTTAGCCCAAATTTAATTTACTTCTTAGTCTTTCTGGAATAAGACAGAAAGTAGATACAACCAATTTATGTTTAAGCCTCAGCATTTTCTATAAATCTGGATAAATGTTTTGTTTCCTATTTGATATGGATTTGGGATAGCGTACTGAAAAGGAGATACAGTAAGAAGTAATTTAACTCCCATGCCAAGCTGAAAGTATCTGAAACTACACACTATTGAAAGATGCAAAGCTAAACACTGTACCGAGAATCTTCCTCTCTATTTTCAGATTCCTGTCAATTTAAAAATCCAAGAATGGTAACTATTTTTAAGAAACTCAATTATTATATTTCTAGGTCTATTAAATATGATGAGGTGTGACTCCAGTGCTGTCTAGGGAGGCCTGTTGAAAACAATGGAGATTAATTTGCTAACTCTTGTTTCCTTATCTTCAGAACACCCAAACACATACATGTACACAACTTTACATATGCTCCAGGAATGTCAGTGTAATTCCCAGAGTCTGTAAAGATCCATGTGCTGTTAAGACTTTGCAGGAATAGGAGTAACGGCTACAGCCACTTTCCCTTATAAATTAATGTTAAAAGTGGATTCTAGCAATAGGCAGAGAACAAAGCTAATGTAAATATCTTTGGAAAATGTTAATTTAAGCATTTATATGAATGACTGTAGGACTACAGCTGTATGACAATGAAAAAGAAGAGATTACACTTTAACACAAGCATGACGGATGGTTCTTAAATGGTTTTCGTTTCTAAGCTGTCATTGAGATTTTTCACAAGTGTGTCCATAGGCTACAAAATTTCTGAAGCACTTCTAAAATGAGGACAAGACTATCTGGTGTAAATCCTGCTGCCTCAGCTCTCTGAGGGTGCAGAGAGAAGAGATCATAGTACTTAACCCCTTAAAACATTTGTATGCAAAGGCCCTGGCATGTGGAACAGGGAAGTCCAGGGTCACTTTGATGCTTTCAGGCAAGTCAATTGAGCCAGATTTCACTAAAACCATTTATTTGATTTTGAGAGTTCACTTTTGAGAATGCAATATTTGAGAAATAGATATGAACTAACTGAAGATCCAATAAGACTGGATTTATAGGCACTCTTTGTCTGACCAAAATGTCGACAGCCCAGACACCAATGATTTCAGACTTGGGGAATTTACCTCTTGGGTGTTTCTATTTTCCTGTTACTAAAAATGTTAAAAATCTTATAAACTACCACTCTGTAATTCAGGATCTTATGAAACTAATCTTATACATTATGTAAACAAAAAACAAGCCATAGTCTGTTGCATCCAAATGTCTACTGGAAATCTATGCTTTTGAAGGTCCTTCCAAAACAACAACTAAAAAACCCCAAACAATCTCTAAAATGATCTTACCCCTTTTCCAGAAGATACTGCACAACATCTATGTTTCCACTACCACATGCAGACATCAAAGGTGTTTTGTAGTATTTATCTTTTATGTCTATTGGCACACCCTCCTCAAATGCTTTCTGCAGAGACAGGATGTCTCCTGCTTTGACGAGGTGGTTGATATTCATATACATTTTCCTTGGCTCATCTATGTACCAGGCACGATCATCATGCACAGGATGGGCAGATGGGTGGTCTTGGTTACATAAGTAGGTATCAGCATTGCTCTGAAAAACTTCAATCATATACACTGGTAAGCCATCTTCCCCACGTGGAAATGAATCCTCTGGAATAACACAAATGGGCACGGGGATAGGGATGCCTTTTTTGCCTCTTCGTTTCTTGCCTTTCTTCCCCTTTTTCTTTTTGGGTCCAAAGGATGTTATAAGACAGCTTTTCTGCAAGTATTTAGAGCCTTTAAAGAATTCTTCTATCTTGATTCCCTCAGTGTCAGATCCTTCATGCATTTCAGCGATGCTTTTTATTTGTTCCTCATCCACAAAGGCACAGTGCTTCTGAATAACTGATATGAAATCATCTGTAGCAACAGTCCCATCTCCTTGGTCAACAGCCTCAAACTCCTTGAGGAGGGCATCCTGGTGCTCCAAAGACCAGTCGTAGAGCCTCAGTGCCCAACGGGGGTTTTGCTCCTCAGCATCAAGTTTGGACTGTTTTTTAAAAGTGTTTTCAATTTTACGCAGTTCTCTTGCTGCTGCTTTAAAGCCACCTTCCTTGGCAACGGCTCTCGGAGTTTTTGTTAGCAGGTTTTTCCACGTAGGATCACAGCCTAAAATATGGATACAATTTTTCTGATAAGGCAGTGGAATTAGTGATTACTGATTGTGACATGGGGGACCCGTAATGTACATGCAACCAATTGCCACAGGTTTAAAATTTTATACTGTCTTGACTATAAATAGCGATAGTTAACGGAACTGCATCATTGATCTCCAACTGGAAGGTTTGCTACGTGTCTGCATTTTTTTCCCAAAGGCAGAATCATTGGGCAACCCAAGCTCTACTTATCCACCCACTCGTGAATATGTACAGGAAGGCAGAAATTCAATGACAACTTTACATTTTTCCGGAAGTGGTGAGCAACTTTAAGAAGAAACAAACATAGGTTAAAATATCATTCACTGCTCTATACCCCAGCTTTTCAATTGGGTGATGAACCACTCTACTAGTTAAGCATTTGAATCACTAGAAGACAATGTAGGATTTTATATGGTGCTCTTGAATCAAAGCTTGGAGTGATATAATTATCAGATTAAGTTAGAAAATTATCATAGCTTCTTTGGAGTATGCTTCAATGCCCACAGGCACCAATTTTTCTCCATGACTACACTGAGATAGTTATTTTTTTTAACAACCAGCAAACAAAAAATTCATTCTCTATTGGAAGATTCAATACAGTGCTTCTAAAAACAACTGAAATCAGTACTGCATAATATAATGCAGTTCTAAATAATACAAACCCATTATGTTTCTGCTGTTTGCTTTAAGGAATGTTTTATGGCAGCCATATTAGTAGAAGTAATACATAGCAGTCTATGCTAGGTACTTCTTAATGAGAATTGCATTTAATTTAATGAGAGTTAAATCTTTCATAAATGCCCAAATGAATTTTTTTCCTTCAGCGTTGAAAGAGAATATATGTAATAGTTGAAAAGTAACCTATTTTCAATGTACCTCTTTGTCCTATAAACTTGCAGCAATCTGTAAATCCTCCCTCTGCAGCGTAATGAAGCGGTGTGTTACCATTCATAGCAATCAGGCCCAAGTCTCCATTATAAGATGAAATAATCCTCAAAACCTAGAAAAATTAAGACAGTTCTTAAGCTGGGGAAGTGCGAGAATGACTTACAAATAAATGCAATACCATATATTCCCTGTTTATGTAGTGAACTTCTCCCCTGTGCCCAGCTGATCAGAATGCATGTAGCATCCAAGTTTTCTATAGCATTGTGCTTGCTTAACTGAGGAAACAGAAACCTTTTTCAAGTGGAGACATTGAGGACAAGCTTGAATCCTGCCAGCCCACTGCAGGCACCAATCCTAAAGTAACTCTGATATTGCACACACAATAAAAATGGACTCATTTGATATGCTTTGAAGGAGGAAGGTTTCCACCTGCCCTTCCTATATGTGTAATGTTTTATCCATGTTACACAGCTGTGATGTGCTACATGTTCAGAGAAACAAGCTCTGCAATGGAGCTGCTCACACCAGGCAGCCATACTAGCACACATGTTCAGAGGTACCTTGGCAAAAAAGGCTCTGCAGAGATTCTATCACTGCTGGCTTCCTTTTAATACTTAAAAAGGTGCTGTTCTTGACTGCTGATTATTATGCTTGGACCAGCTGAGATGCGGGACTCAAACAAAAACAACAAAAAACCCCAACACCAAAAAAATAACCCAGGTTTGGCTTTGCAGCAATGCTTTAACACCAGGAATGATGATACCTCAAAAAAGCCACCTTTGGCTGCGAAATGTGCAGCACTGTGTCTTTCAAAGTCAAATAGATTAACATCAGCTCCTCTCTCAAGCAGACCACGCACCACCTCCAGGACACCTTCTCTTGCGGCTTCCATTAAGGCTGTGCGACCCGTAGCCTGCAAGGGAGCAAGAAAACCATCTGATTATTGCAAGGTGGCATAAACCTTGATGTCTCCTTTTGCGTATTACGAAAAAAAAAAAAAAGCAAGTCTAACAGTTTTGAAGATATTTGGTAAACCTTAAGAATCTAGCCATAATGCTGCTAAATTATGTGTAGTCAAGCCCCAGCTACTCGAGTATATTGGAAGCCTGAGTCTCTTGAACAGTGCCCATCAAAATCAGTTCCTTGTAAAGAATACATTATTCTGTATGTGTGCTCTTGTGCCTGTTTAATTTACAAAAATTAACAAAAAATACCACCTCTATTGTGAAAAAGCCTAAGGAGCTGTTGCTGGAGGAGTGTTACAGAGAACGCAGAGCAACCGGGTAATATTATCACTGTAAAAAAGTAGTGAAAAGTTCATATCCTAATACAATAGTGCTGTCTCTTTTCCTCAATAACAGTGTATGCTTGTGATTAGCAGTACCTATTTCCTTTATAGTGGCTCTCTTCTGAAGATCTGGTGATCTTCCCAAAACAGAGCACACCTTCAGTCAGATCATAGACTCTACTTTCCTGGTGACTATTTTGTGCTATTCTATATATGATCTTAGTTACAGAAATATTCATACTGGGTTTCTCGCACTGGGATCTGCTCCTTTTTCCAAAAAATTCAGACATATTTCTTCAATACCATGAGCTTGCTCACAGGCTTGTAGAAGTAAAGGCTTCCCAACAGTAGTACAGTTGTTAACATCTGCACCATAATCCAAGGCAATCTTTGTGCAGAGGTAGTGCCGCTTTGTAGGTAAAATGCAGTAAAACAAAATGCCTGCAAAGAAAAACATCAGGGATTATGGACATGCTGAATGGTAAGAAAGAAAGGTTACTCAGTCTGGAAGCTTCACCACTGAATGGACAAGCTCCTTCAATAAGGACCCATCAACTTCTTTGGGGGGATTTACATTCAAAAAAGACTTCTAGTTTAGGCCCTTTGAACTTGGGGAGTAAACCAGTTCTTAGTATGTGAGAGCTCATGGGAAGAACATAATTCTCAGTCACAAGTTATCTTTCAGCTATGCACTGAGGAGACTTATGATTTAAAGGCCTAGGATTTTCAGGGACAATTATTTTTATTTTCATCAAAGCTCTTAAGGTCAATAGTTTCTGTTGAGCTGTAGGGATTACCCTCAACCACTGTTCCCTACAGACTGGACACAGCACACGTAGCAAGTGTGTCACACAGTAAGGGGTCATTTTATGGTATTTCTGGTCTGATAAGGTTCCCTTTTACTTACCTTTCCCTTCATTATCTACAGCAGTCATGTCTGCTTTAGCATTTGCTAATAATTCCAAAATCAACTCATGGCCTAGCTCAGCTGCCTTCATTGCTGGAGTACGTCCCATTTTATCTTGGACATCTGGGTGAGCTCCCTGCTCCAGCAAGAAGCTGCACATGTCAATGTCATTCTTCATGCAGGCCAAGTGAAGGGCACTATATCCTTCCATAGGCTCTGTGGAATTAATGAGATTTGGGAGTCCATGCTGGACCAGCTTTTCTATTTGCTTCTTGTCTTTTTGGTGAACGCACTGCAGAAGTCTGTAGATTTGTAAGTTTAGAAGTCTGCTGTCCACTGGTAACATCCTGGAATGAGAAAAAATGGATTTTTTCAAGGATATAAGGGCTGTGTGGAGAGAGGAGTAAACACGTAAGCCCTGTGATGTGGTTATAATTACAATTACATACCAGTAAGAACAGGAATCAAACTATGGCCAAGGCACAAAAATATGTGCTGTAGCTTGATAGAGCACTAAGCTGTGAATGAATTTCATACAGTCAAGAACACTGGGTTGGAAGGGACTTCAACGATCACCTGGTTCAACCTTTCTAGGTAGAAATATGGTTTAGATGAGATGGCTCAGCACCTCATCAAGAAATCATCTCAGCACACATAGCATATATAGAGACTGTATAAACACATGTACCACCTTGCAAAATTCTTCTTTCTAGTCATCCCACTGTTCTGAAGAAGCCACATTGAAGGTGAAAATGAAGTTAAGAAACTGTAAGGCTTTCCATTCAAGGAACCATTGTAATCTACAGTTACTTGAAAGCCTGGAGGGAGACTGATCATTTGCCATTTTAGTACTTCAAAGGGGAAAAAAATAATCAGAAGTCATAGTGTCCTCTGCCCTTGCAGAAACATTGTTAGAAACATGGATTTTATATTAACATCATGTCATCAGTACCTGAGCTCCTTTTTTTTGGTAGCTGATGCATGAAGTTCCTGCTGGGCTACTTGCACAGAAGAGTAAATTGCATTTCATTGCAGAAAAATAAAAATAAAAAAAAATTCAGATAGTGGGGCACTAGCATGAAAAAATGCTAAAGGTTCTTCCAGGTGATGCAACACATGCTTCTCAAGGAAGCATGGTGCAGGAAACCAGCTCTGCATCTGCCTCAATTCTGACTTTTTTGTTATTGTGTTTTGGGTCTTTTTGTGGCTTTTAAAGCCTCTTTTAGCTAGTCGCAGCACTTATGGCTGGAGAGCCATGCAAGGGTCAGACATTAAAAGAAATTTCTGAAGCTTGCTTAAGTGGATGGAAAGCTTCTTATCAGCTTCAGCAAGCCTTGGTTCAGCCTGTCCTCCAAAACTACACTGTGCTCACAGGACACACACACCAAAAAAAAATGGCAGAAAAGGGTCCTGTCAGGGGAATATTTGGGGTTTGTAGGGTACTTTTTTATTAGCAATACAGCCCATCGATGGGACCGCTCAGCAATCTGCTTGGCTACTGCAGGGTATTTTGCAGATGTCCAAGAAAAAGTGAATTCTAAGAGAGAGATGCAGAAGGAAGCACAATTTCAACAGACTTTTTGAGGCAACACCTCCCATTCTGCAAGTGAGAGCAAACTGCAGGGAAAGCTGAAAAAAGTGAACGGAGGTTAATCATGCTGGAAATGGATAGAAAGCAGGAACTTTTGCACCACAGGTACAAAATGCCAGTAAACATTTCTGCAACTGATGTCTTTAATTGCCTTTGATACTCTGTGGCCAGCCTGGTTCTGGGGCAACAGAGACAAGGGTGAAATTTAGTGATGCTTTACTCCCAAGAACTGTGCCTCTTGAGTTCTTCCCAGCTAAACAGTTAACACTGTCTGACCACAACTGATCACCCTTTCCCTGTAACAGAGTTAAAACACCAGAGGTGTTTCAGGAGACGAGTAAGGAAAAGGTAGGGAAGAGCCATACAGTGCCTGGGAGTCACTTAAAAGCTGCCCTTTCTAGTCTATGAAGTGTTGCAAAAATAGTGTAGAATGTTCGTGTTTTGCTGGAAAAACTGTTTGCTGATGTGACAGTTTTGCCCAGCTTTACACAGTGTTTCATCTGAGTTATTATTAGAAGCTGCTCAGTGCAGAATGTTTCGGTGGACACTAAGATGCAAAGACTTTCTCTTTGCAATAAAGTCTGGTCAAACCAGGCCAGCTGCTCCCACAGCTTCAGGGCTTTCTCTCATTCAAAAGTGACATTGCTTAAATGTTAATGTATAGGTCTTAAATCTTTTCTGTATAGGTCTTACACAAGCCTCATTCTGATCAGGTACAAGGTATATTCTTCCATTGCACAATTAAATCACTAAGTAGCAGTAATTTGAATCTGTTGCCTGTGAACTGTTTATTCTCATCCCCAACAGGTTGTGTTCCTTATGGCATGTTGTCCTGTGAAAGGGAGTAAATGCAGAGATGTTTTTCCTATTGACAACAGTTAAAACTATTGCAGCACACCAGTCCTAAAGTTTAGAGTTGAGAAATAAGGGTACTTCTGGATAATGGCCTGGCTGAATTGAAAATTAGAGTCCCCTAAACTCTGCAGGGTCTGTGGCAAGGAGCAGCAAGGAGGTAATGCAGGGACTGACACCACTGAAATTCAGCACAAGAAGTGTTTTTTAAATATACTTAGATGGAACAGACAAACATAAATGCACTCCCATATTCCTGCTCTGTTCCCTACCATGGCAGAAGAAAGAAACTCAGGTTCACTTCCAAAAATGGAATCCTTTCTTCCCAATGCAATTCATTATTTGCATCTGGATTTTGACCTGCACTTTCTTAGGAATTTTTTTAGGATCAAAACTTGCCACTTCTTCCCTTCTTTCTCCCACCTGAAGCTGAAAACACTGAAGAAATTACATTCTCCATGAAAATAGAAGTTACTAATGCTACAGAACATGAGCAGCATTGTTGTTGATAAAAATCTGTTAATAACATTCAGTGAAGGCACAAATGAATATAATTCTCAATGCATATGGATCTGGATTTATTTTATGGACTATCCTTGAAATTCTAGTGCTAGTGATACCTTTTTCACAAACTCTGTCTCTGAATTACAAGCATGTAGAAAACCATGCCCCAGAATGCTGTTTCCCAGAGGACGAGATGACACACTTGCAAAACACAGCTGAAACTAAAGTGAAACAAGTATGTAAAAAGGTATTACTTGCCCTCTACAACCTGTGCCCCATTCAAGACTTGAGACTGACAGCATACCTTAAACTTACTGCACATTTTTCTTTTTGCTTAGAGGGCAACATATTACATTCCATTAAAATTTTATGCCAAACTCAGAGTGATCAGTTTTTTTGTGTGTTTTTGAGATTCCTACCCCAGTATTCTTTTAAAGTTTCAGGCAGTAACAAAATTATTTCTGTAAACATAAATAAAATTATTTTTGTCACAATGAGGTATGTTGTTGTCACAGTTCAACCACCAGTGACATCCTGCCCACTTCAAAATCTTTGCTTCAAAGCACTGAGCCAACAATTTACATGAAAACAACTGTAAAATTTTAACTTTGACAGTTAATATTGCTTTGCAGTATTTCTTGAAAGTAACAGGATCAAGTTTTATTATAAGTTTCTACAGTAACAGAATCAAAGCAAGACAAGTGAGATAGAAAACTCTTCTCCAAATCAGGTAGTTAGAGCAAATGAAACAGGCTTCTATAATGAAAATATAACTGCAGAATCTTCCAAATTTTCATTAAAGAAATATGACCAACCACATGCACTTCACAGTTTTTATCACTTAACCTGTATTAATGGAAAATGAAGGATTGTTAATGTGGTTTTGAGACAGTCATGCTTGGGGGGGGAGGCTTCATGAAACTATAATCATAAATACCAAGCTTGTTACACCTGCTTAGCAGCAATTTTACCTGTTGAAAAACATCAACAGAATTGCTGCCTTCATTCTGCCAGCTTGTATCATCCTTTTGATTGAGAGCATAAACTTATTTACAATTCAAACTAATAATTTTGCCAGTACACCTAGTATTAAGAAAATCACTTTAATCAGATTCTTGTTGTCTCACAAAGCTTTCCAAGCTGTAATCAAGGTACATTAATAGTGAGGGAAGGTCTGGTGAACAATGCTCTCACCCGCTGATTCTGTGTCAAAGCCTGGTGTCTGACTGCTGCTGGAAGCACTTGTGACAATTTTTTAAAGTTTTCAACACTTTTCAGTTTCAACATTTCAAATTTAAGACATCCCTTTAGTTATCGCTATTCACAAACCCGTACACAAAATTTTCATGTGTTTTATCTTTAGTGAGAGAAAACAGCTTAGCACTTTCTAAATTTAAGCCATCTGCATGCTGGCTACAGAGATAAGCATGAGCCCTATATGCCGATATAAAAAAACCCAATATAGTCACAGTGCCACACTATATTTTTTTATATTTGGCCGTGACTGATGTTTAATGGGAGTGATGCAGCAAAATCCTCCTTTGAGCCCTTGGTGTTAACTCTCAAGAAGTGCTTTGCCTTGGGCTGAGGCATAGCTCAGCACTGAGTGATGGGCAATTCCCTGGTGCTTCTCTGCACTGATCAGGTTTCAATATCCTGTTCAGATTTTAGCCTTGATACAGCCCTCTGGGAAACTGGGCCCGGTCCTGAGCACTGTAAAGACAGTCCCGGGGTTATGGCTGGATAAGATCAAAAGATGTGCCTGCTTTCTTCTTCAATTTGACTTGCAACTTCCAGTGATCATCCCAACTGGAATGTGATAGAGCCCAAGTGGCCAGCAGCAGGGAGCCCTGGGGGCCTGCCAGCACCTGGCAATCAGGTGTATGAGCAACATCTGCTGGGGACAGGGGCTGCGAAGAGGCTGCTCCTCAGTTAGGAAGAGAGCTCAGACTCCCTGCAAGCCCCTGGACCACTGGGGAGCTGGTGATGAGGTGCTGCTGCACCCAGAAACAAGAAAGAGGGCATGAAACTGCTCTCGCGGAGCCTGGAATGCCGAAGGCCCCGGGGAAGCCAGGTAAGGGATAAAGCTGGTGTTAGTTGTTGGTTGTCCTTGGGTTGCAGCATGGAGGGGTGCGTGGTGTTCGCTCTGAGAGTGGCTTTAACGAGGGAGAAAGTGCTGGAAAGAGAATACGCTGCAGAGCTGGCGTTGACCCACACCGCACCGAAATGGTTAAGGACTTGCTTGTCCGCCAAAGCAGAAATACACACTGAGGTAACTTCCAGCCCGCTCTCCTCAGAGAGAGGACGCAGGCGCACGGTGGGTGCTGATGTCTGCCGGGGAGCATTTTATTTCAGGAAGCTGAAGCACAGCACCCCCGCGGTGCTGCTCCTGCTCAGTGCTGGTGCGTGTCCCTGCTCTTAGCTAGGGCTGCATCACACGCAGTGCCCCACACTTGCGTTTCTCAGGCGTACCGAGGGGCTGCATTCAGATTTCACAGCCCGCCCGCCCCCAACCCCAACGGGGAGGTGCTGCCCCGCCTCTCCCACCGTCACACCCGGCGGCGGCGACCGGGGCGCCTCCAAACCGCAGTGCCGGCGCGGCCCACAGCAAGCACTCACCTGGAGAGCCAGGGGCCTCCGAAAGCCCCGGCGGCAGCGGCCAAACCCCTACCCCAACCTCAGCGCAGCTTCGCGCCCCCGCCCGCCATTGCTCCCGCCGCCTCCTGGGCAACGGGGCGGTGCCGAGCGCCTCTCCTGGCAACGCCGGCGGGAGGTGGGGAGGGGAATGGCGTGGGGGGCAGCGGCGGCATCGGCTCCCCTCGGGGCCGCGCCAAGGCTTCCCTCGGCGTCCCGGTTCCCCTCGGCGCCTCCGCGGGTCCGAGTCGCGGCTCCCCTAGGGCCCCGGTTCCCCTCGGCGCCCCGCGGGAGGCAGCGGCTCCCATCTCCCCGCAGCACCCCGGCGTGGTAGCGGGTACCGACGAGTGCCTGTCCGTCCCCCTGGGTACCGGGGTGAGACGGGGGGATGGAGCCAAACGATGGGTTTAGGGAGGAGGCTGATGAGCGTCGGAGGGGAGGGAGAGGCTGCCGGGGTTGGTATGGTGAGGCCCTGAAAAGCTGCGGGAGTTGGGGCTTCTCCGGGGGTCACGCAAAGAATAGTGGATTGCCAGGTTGGAGGGGACCTCGCATCATCTGGTCCAACCAGATGAGATGGCCCAGTACCTTGTCAAGCTGAGTCTTCAAAGTATCCAGCGTTGGGGAACTCACCACTTCCCTGGGGAGATTACTCAAAGGTCTGACTGTTCCCATTGTAAAACATTTTCGTATTGTGTCCAATTGGAATCTTCCCGGGAAGTAACTTGCACCCATTATCCATCGTGATTTTCTTGTGACTCCTTGTAAAAGGGAAATCTCCAGCTTCTAAGTTCTAGAATATGGCTCCTAACCATCCATCTCCTAAACCTTCTTTTCTTCAGGCTGCACCAACCCCGTTCTCTCAGCCTTTCCTCGTAGGGCAGACTGCCAAGGCCTTTGATCATCCTCTTGTCCCTTCTCTAGACCCTCACCTTTTGTCACTGGCCTGCGTTGGCAATGGGGGGTGCACCAATTTCCCTGTGTTACCTTTTTGTACAGGGGAAAGTTTGGTGTTCTGCAGTGCTAGAGGGAAGGAGTGGGATGTCACAGCCTTTGACATTTTCTTACTCTTGACTTACTTTCTTGCCAAACTTCCTTTTCCTCACATGGAAATCTGTACTGAAGATTTGGTTGACCTCTAAATTTCACTGGTTGCTAAACAAATTACAAGATCAGTGTGTCATCCATCTTCATAACCAGGCCCGGAGAGTTTGGGTAGCACTATTATACAAATGAGTTCTATTAGACTTGAATAGAAACATAATTGTTCTTAGAGCTGACTGAAAGGAGAAACCTATTCAACAGGAGAAAAATGTCAGTGCCAATGAATGTGAAAAAAAGCTCAAAACTGTTTAAGCAAGTCGAAGCATAAGTCAAAGGCAAACACCACTAGCATAGGGGCTTCCATAGCTCCCTGTATTTCTTTTCTGACCATTTCCTGTAGTGTCTAATTTCAGCCACCACAAGCCAACTGGCCCTTAGTGTTCCTGTTGGGCTCAGTAATGCCATATTGGTGACAGAGATGGTTACAGAGATGTCAGCTGCTGCCAGGAGACTGTTTGTCTTGTACCTATTCAAGACCGGCTGTTGAATTATTTGCAAAACACCTCTAGCATTCAGAAACAAAATTGGGGTTTGATATGAAATCTCTTCTGCCAGGGAAGTGGTGACACACAGCTGGATTCATGTCCAACAGCATGGAAAGGTGGGGGGTGCCAGGCATGGGACTGAGTGGTGAGTCACAACAATAGATAACATCATTTCAACATTAGACATTTCATTATTTCCCCTGCAAGGAGAGCCATTCATACAGCAGCTATTTCACACTACATCTTTGTAGTGTGAATTGGCTGGATTCTTAGTCTTGTACCGTTCTGCCTTAGTGGAATGCTTTCCTTTTGGAAAATTTGTCATCTAGGCCCTCCTTCTCTTACTTGGTCACACTAAATAGATGCTGCAGACATGGCACAGAATATGTTCCCCTTACAGTTCAGTATAAGGTTTTTGCTTTTGCTGTTGCCACAACTGAGACATGTGTCTCAGCCTAAGTCCAGGGGAATTCTCCTTATTCTCCTTATTTACATTGTTGAGTAGCACAGGCTAAATGCATGCTAAAGCTAGCAGATGTATTTTAAAATTTAGTCCAATATGAAAATAACTGAAGTTCTTGTCTGAAACACCTGCATGACTTGACTCTGGAAATAGAGACACTGGAACCAGACCACACCAGACAGGTGTGTGTGTACCTGATATTTCAACCCAAGTGTGGGTGTGTGTATAAGTGCACATGTGTCTGGGGGGGGAGGATATTTAGATTTTTATGCTTGATTTATTTTCAAATGGTAATCATCTTTCAGAGAGCTTTTTGAGAGTGATAATGAGGACTCATGATTCGAGATGCAAAACAACATTTTTTGCCAGCTGAACATCATACTGGATGTTTCAAAACAATGTGGCATCAAGAGCAGAGCTGGCTACTGCTCTGGTATTAGGGTACTGCAATATCTCCAAAATAAATAGATTCAGAATCCTAATAGAGAAACTCCTAGGATTCCCTGCCTTTAAAGATAAATAAAGCTGGTGAAAGAAAATTATTCCAAGGTCTGCTGGCCTCTTTTTGGCTGACAGCTCAGTTTTGGAGGAATGCCAAGCTAATGCAGTAATATAAGTGGAATGGTGGTGGTAAAAAATGTAACTGCCTGTACTAAGGAAAGAAAGGTATAAACTGCCCAGAGCTCTGAAAACCCTAGAGCCCTCTAACTGGAGATTACAGCTCCCAGAGCCAAACATGGGAAACAACAAATGTCACAGCACAAACTGAGACATAGTTCTCATACAGTTTGGTACAGACCAAGGTGTCTGCACACCAACTGCATCTTCCTCTGGGGACAGTGCTGTCCAGAGATTTGACATGGTATAAATAAAGGTGGCCTCCAGGCTGCTCTGTCCTGGGTGTTCTAAGCACATACCCTCCCCTCCCACACCGGGATGTGTCTAGAAGCACAGTCAGGAAGGAGCAATGCCTGCTCCTGGGACAGTTCCAGAGTACTCCACTGTCTTCATGGTTACCTCTAAGAATGCAATCTCTGGAGCCCATAACAGATAGGTTACCATGTCAGCATCTGATAATGAGGTAATCAGTAGTAAATAATCTCCTAACCAGGACAATTTCAAAGAACATTTACTACCATGGACCATGTATGTTTCCCCCTTGTTTCACACACTCTTAAACATTAACTTCAATTGCTCCAGCAACATATGTGCTTCACCATGATAGGCAAAGCCCCCATTACTGATAGGCTCACTTTACAGCTCCAAAATGATCTAATTACACATTGAAAGCCTTCACTGCTGAACAGCTGCTTCAAAGTGTGTGAAATACAAAGGCTGTGAAGTTTTGTTTGGTGCTAGCAGAAGGTATCAGACTGAGAGTACTGCACAGTCACTGCATGGATCATGTGGAATAACATAGTTCTCATCCTCAGTATCACTTGCTGTCTTTGTATTTTGCTGGGCTTTATCTGTTGATGTAGAAACACAGGGTTGCTAAAAACATTCCACAGCCAACCCTGGGAAGGAGCCTGTGCACCACAAGGACTCTCATGCTCGTTTGTACTGAAGTCCTGCTGACATTAATGGGGGCTGGGCTAGGTGATAGCTTGTCCAGCTGAAAGGTGTGCTTGGGGTTGCAGTTTTTACTTAAGCTTTTTACTGCACAAGTGGTCAATCTCTCTCTAGCTTCTGATGAAAAAAAAAAAAAAAAAAGATCATGGAAGAATGACCCAAACTTATGTACTTGTCTTACTGTGAAGGTTGTCTGGACTGTTTCAGCTAGCTGTGAGGGAGTATGAGATCAAAGCAGGGTGTTAATATTTCTAAGTGTCAGTAAAACTCTCTGTCCATAACACTGCAGTGGGAGTGAAGTGCTGCTGCAGCCATTCCAGGGGTGGGTGTGTGTGTGTGTTCCCAGCGGTGATGCCCAAGACAACACTGATGGTGAATACAGAGGTACAGCTCTTCTACACCCATGAACAGCCTGCAGCTCAGGCTGGGGACTTGTCCTGGGGAAGTTTCTAAAACTGAACCCTCTCAAGATGGAGGAATCATCTCCTCCTGGAAGGAATGATGAACTCCTGGAGATGATCCTTGTTTTGTGCAGCAGTATGACCACATCAAAACTGTGCTGGGTAATACCTTGCTAATCCTTATGTTATATGTGTATTTCCCAGGATCTGCTCTGTTTATTTTTTTTATGACACTGTGAAGCTGTTAATATCACTCAGATCAATGCACAACTTACTAAACTGATTTGGCTTAGCTTTTTTTGCTCTTCCTTTTACATTTTCTGTAGTTGCTCACTGTCAATGCTCATTCTTTCTGTCAATATACCCTTGCACAGAACAGAAAAAAAACATGACATAACTGATATAAGTGCTCAGTAGAAGGCCACACAATGACTGGATTACCTACTGACTAAACCTCTGTAAAATCCATGTGCATGTTGATACAGCTGGTAGAATGCTCCATAATCCGTGGTGGTATCGTGTCTGCTTACGTACATTGTAAGGTCCCTGATACCGTCTCCCTGAAGAAGAGACCTGAGAGGAAAGCTCTATCTCTCTTGTGGTGGTTGTTTTCATGGGAAAAAACTAATTTTTTCCCAAACAGTCAGCAGGGCTTACAAAAGGGGAATGGTGATATGAGCTAATGTGTTCTGCCAAGATCTCTGTTGAATGCAATCTGAGATGAACTCTATATAGAAAATCAAACTCAGAAAAACATCTACAGCAGGATAGCTGGGTACTGGGACAGGAGAGTTCAGATTTAAGAGCAGTGTCATTAGAGAATTTTTTTCTACTTCTATTTTTGTGACTCCAGTTTTTCTTAAAATACTGTAACTGTTGCTTATTTTGGCTGTTATACATCCAGTCTTCATACTTCAACTTGGGTTGAGGTAAAGGTGATTTCAAGGTTACTGGGTAAGAGGGAAGGATTCCTTACCCAATTATATGGCAAAGTAGCAAAAGGATTGTGGGGCACTTCCCAGAATGTGCTTCCCAGGTACCACGTGGACCAGGTTGAGGGTTGGGACCTCTAAGTCTTTCCAGTGACACAGCTGGGCAGGAGTTTGGCTGAAGAGCTGACAGCTCTGAGGGTCCTCAGACTCCATCACTGACCTGGTTAGCAATGTTTGTTCACTACAAGCTTTTATCACTAATCCTGTGACTTCTGTACCTTTTGAGACCTATGGAGCAGGGATTGCTGTACTCTGTCATCACCATTTCTTATGACAGTCTCTTTCCTATTATCCCCAAGGACTCTGAAATCATTCCAGGTACCCTTTTTTCCATGTACTTGTGTAATGCTCTGCCTTGGAGCACATATATCTTAGTGGGAGGATTCCAGGCGACTTTCAGTGTGAGGCATCAGGCCTGATTCTCACTTGATTATTTTTTTATGTGCAGATCATAATATTAAAAAGATGAGGGAAATATTTTGTAGCTGTTTTTCAGTTAGCTCCCACACTAACAGGTTAGACAGCAATAAAAATACAAACTGCCTTTATTTATGCCATCTGTTCTCATCCAACCCATCACCCAGTATCCCCTGTGACATACTGTACACTACAAGTCCTGAGTTTTTGACACAGAAATAAATGCTCTAGAGTGTTGCTCATCTGATGCTACATGAGGCTACTGAAATACTGATCACATGCTTCACCACACACACACACACACACAGAGTAAATAAAGGAGGAATTCTCTGTTGGAATTTATTTCATGTTGTTGGTATTGGAAGGCAGATTTTGTGGTATCGTTGGCTCTCAGCAACAACTTACTGTGTTAGCTTTTAGAAATGCAAGTAGGAGGGAGACCATGCAATGAAAAGTGATGTTGTCTTTGAGGCAGAGAGAAGCACATGTGTTCTGGGCTTGATGGAGAAAAACTGGGTTTCAAAGCTGTTTGTTCAGTGCTATTCCCTGTAAGGAAAGGTAATCTGTACAAAGAATGGCTAAGAGCTTGACAGCAGCTCTTCCACAGCAATGTAAGTCTGCTAAAATCCCTGAGGTCAAGCAGGGGGAATTCCTATACATGAAATCCATTGGATCAGTTGGAATAAGCCTTGTTCCTATTCTCTTGCTTGGCCTTGCTCAGTTGTGGTTAAATGAGGGGAGTGGATGATAATCATCTGATAATCTTCCTGCTGCCTGGCTGTGGAACCCTGGCTTGTCCTTGTACCAGTGCCAGCTCCAGGGATAGGTCCAGTATTTGGAAAGAGAAGTAGGATGTTCCACAATGTTACAGTGCAGTAAGAATGTATCAGGAGAGGACCTCAAATAGTCTGCTTATCTCACCTATGTTCCTGACTCAGACTGCCAAATTACCCAGCATGAGAGAGTTAAATTTTCTCAGTAATTAATTCAATACAGGTATAGGAGGCAATTTCTAGTTCTGACCAAAACTCAGGTCAGCTCACAGCAGTCTTTGGTTTGACATGGGAGACTGGTATGGGGGGAGGTTAATGCTCCATGCTGCTGCCCTGTATCTACCAGTGTCACTACAGCTGGTCCCAGCTATTCTGGGATCTTCTGTTCCCAGAGTTCTTGGATTCTGTGCCATGACAAAACCAAGCCAGGTTTAAAACTGTATGTGTAAACCAGCAACCTTTTCTGCAAGTTAGCGTGAGACTGCTAATGAAGCCACTGTGCTCAATTACTTCACAGATATATATTATTAAAATTTTCCTGGGGTTTTGTTGTTTGGTTGTTTTTCATCAGACCTTGTTTCCTGTAATAGTAGCAAAACCAGAGCCCCAGGGTGAATATGTTCTTTCTAAGATACAGGTTGCTACTGCATCCTGATACCTCTCACTCTGGTGTTTAGCTCTCTGACTACACATTTGGCTATCATATTGATCAGACATTAGAGAAAAGATAGGGTTTACTTAGAATTTAATATTAATTTTTAAGTGGAATATGTTACTTATTTTCCAAAGTCCGTGACATACTGGCATTGTTACAGATTTATCCAGAACACCTGTAGTTAGTCAAGACCTTGTTTCCATATTAAGCTTTGTTGTTTGAGTCTTCCTAACTTTATACAGCCACTTAAATCCATTCAAAATATTTCAAGGTATATTGCTCATTACTAACTTTTCCATTAACCTCTTCCCCTCACCCCTAATAAATTACTACTTGGGTTCCTACAAATAAGGTATTTTCATGTGTGCTGTAATGATTTCAGGTGTGCAGTTGCCCTGTAAGACATACTCCATTTTGTCTCTGTCATGTCTGGAACACAATAACCCAGTCTTGCATTAGAAAAAGTTGCATTAAATTTTCTAGGCAATACCTAAAGCAACATTAAGTGGCTGTATTTTTTTTTTTCCACATGGGAAAAATAAAGTTACCTAAAAAAATGGGTTAATTTTACATTTCTCTTTGAAAAAGTGACAGTTCTGTGTAGGGAGGCCTTCCAGACTTTGTTTTAGGTAACTAGTATCCTTGTACTGATTTCTGGGGGCAGTAGATTAAGCCTTGGCTTTCATATTTTAAAAAATTGCCCCACCCCACCCGAGTCCCTGTACAATACCAGTATAGGCTAGGCAAGTTTTACTTTACTCAGGGCATAAGACAGAACTGAATCCATCACAACAGTTGGGAATAAAGTGCACACAAACACCAGGGCTTTCTCCTTCAGCTTTGCTACCATGTAACGTGCCTTGGGTGCAGGAGACATTAAAGCATCTACCATAGCATCTACAACCTCATTGCCATTTGCACTCCCTTCGCTGAGAATGCTGTTGAAGAAGTTTGCCCGCTCTTGAACGTACTCCTTGTTGTAAACTGCCTTTTCCTCTTCACTGAGTTCATTCCAGATCTCTTCAGCACTGAGCGGCGGCTGAATTCTTGTAGAGCGTGCATAATTTCCTGGCTGAATAATGCAGACCTAAAAGTAAGATGTACAACTTATTAAGATGCAATCAGGCATTCTCAATTCAGTCAAATCCTGTAGTCAGTAAAACAGATCAAAAGCTTTCTCCAGACAGATTTCTTTCAGAAAATGCTGCTTTGTTTAAATTTTAACCTTGAAAACTTGGCTGAAGTAAAGTATATTCCCATGAAAAGTTTAAGATTGCAGAGGTGCTTTATTCTGACTTCCTAATTTCTCTCTGATGTTAGGCTTCTTGCCTGACTACTCAGAAAACCTGCACAGAATGCAATAGTGCACCTTTAAAATTTTTTATGGAATGCTTAATGGTATAAATGTTTTCACCATACTGAGACAAAGAATTTCAGTATGACTTTCATGTTTCTGAAGTGGAATACTCGGGATTTTTCATTCAGTGGTAAATCTTGCAATTGGTAATTTTTTGCCCTGGTGTGGGACAAAAGGAGATGACAAAGAAAATTAGAAGGTCCTAGGGAAAACATTGCTATCTTCCCCAAGTAGATGGAATCAAAAGGAAAATAGGTGTTACTAGCCAAGTGGAGAGGACCAAAGACCTGGTATAGCTCTCAGTGAAGTCATCAGAAAATTTCTATGGATTTCTGTGGATGTAGATTTAAACTGAAAGCACAAAAATACTTTGCTGCACAGCCTGTTTTCTCTGCTTGCATTGTTGCTGCTGTTCTGCTAACTTCTGAGGCTTCTTGGGAATTTCAGAGCAGGCTGAACACTCACAGGATGTGTCCTTTTCCTCAGCTAACAATAAGCTTGCTGAAACTATTTGTAGATTAAACAACATTAAAAACCTCCATGGCATTTGACTGACTTGGTTTCTAAAAACTTGGTTTTCTAAAAACTACAGCACAAGGTGAGGAAAAATGCCACTGAGCTGTGACTTGGGGATCTGACAGACATTCTCTGGGAAGTCTCTGGTAGTTTGAAACCTTAATGCCCTTAGTCTACCATTCAGCCTGTCTACCAGAGGCTACCACTCAGCAGAGAGACAGCATGCATAGCTTGGAGCATCTTATGCTGCCTCAGGTAGGTTTGTCATCTTTTGGAACCCTCCCTTTGGGTACTATTTTTAAAGCCTTTAGTATTAGCCAAACTAATGCCAATAGTAAACTTTCCCACATTTATTTTTAACAAATGAGGTCAAAAACTTCATGTTTTGGAGCTATTTGGAGTTGGCTAGGCTTTTGAGAGATTATACTGTTTTCCCCTTCCTTGATTTTCTGTAGCCTTCTTTCTAATGGAAGTCTCATCCTTTTTCTTCTGTAGGCAGCCAGCTTGCCTGGCCAGCATTGAGTGGGACAGAGCCATAGCACCATCTGTTCTTTTTCCAGAAATAACAAAGGAAATGGCACAAAGAGGATGGGAGCAGAGGGAAGAGGGACTGTGTATTCTGCAGGCTCTCTGCAGGGTAGGTGCTGTGGCAAATGCCAGCCAGTGTCTTGAATATATAGATGAAAACAGAAATAACTCTCATAGATATTCCAGAAATGTTTGTCAGCCTGGCTCACTGTACTGTGTGCTGGGCCTGTTCTGGGGGTGGGGAAACACTAAAAATCTTCAAATGACCAAAGTAGCTAACCTGTTCAGCTAAGCTCTTCCACACATTTGAGATCATCCTCAGTTGATTGGTTCAAAGCCTCATCCTGCTGTGTGGTACTAGGATGTGTAGAATCAGTTCTATTTTATAGCATTTTATTCTTATCTGAGAGGGGTAGGTTAATAGATGTATAGCTGCAATTTCTTCTAACACAAAGCTTATGAACAATGCTGTAAATCTGTGCATATAGAAAGTACACCAGGGTAAATCCCTTAGGGGAAACTTTTAGTGCTTGAGAAGAGTGTTTCAGCAATGGAGTGACTATGGCAAAAACGCCTAGTGAATCTACTGAGCAATATAAGCTCCAGGTTTGACTATTAGTGTCTCTTAGACAGGGCACTAAGTAGCTGTTTCCACAATGAGGAAGGAGCTTTTAAGCAATAATGTTGTAGTAGAAGAGAAAGAACCTCTCGGGTAGATGACAAGCCTTCCTTCTCACTGCACAGCACTCATGTCTGGGCTCTCTGCTCCTGCAGCCATCCTAGAGAAAGTTTCAGTTACCTGGTACTGCTTTGAGGTCTTCTCAGAACAGGGCACTGCTCTGGCAGACCTGGCTCAGAAAGTTTCTCCACTCAAGAGGATGTGGAGAAAGGGTGGAAGTCTAAGCATTGGCACAGAGGGAGGAGCACTATCCTACAGCTTCTCAGAACCACAGACATTGCCCAGTTACGCTGTACTCAGTGATTTCTGGCAGTCATATAGAAATCACAGACTCAGCTCTGATAATTACTTTTGGGTTTTGGATGCATGGAGCTTACTGTGCACAAGATTAGATATTAGAATCACAGAATCATAGGATTTTCAGAGTTGGAAGGGACCTTCAAGATCATCTAGTTCCAACCCCCCTGCCATGGGCAGGGACACCTCCCACTAGATCAGGTTGCTCAGAGCCCTGTCCTTAAAAACTTCCAGGGATGGAGCTTCCATCATGTCTCTGGGCAACCTGTTCCAGTGTCTCACCACCCTCATGGTGAAGAATTTCTTCCTCACTTCCAGTCTAAATTACCCACCTCTAGTTTGTATCCATCCCCCCCAGTCCTATCACTACCTGACATCCTAAAAAGTCCCTCACCAGCTTTCTTGTAGGCCCCTTCAGATACTGGAAGGCTACAGTAAGGTCTCCTCAGAGCCTTCTCCTCTCCAGACTGAATAACCCCAACTCTCTCAGTCTGTCCTCACAGGAGAGGTGCTCCAGCCCTCTGATCATCTTCATGGCCCTTCTCTGGACATGCTCCATCACATCCATGTCTTTCCTGTAATAGGGGCTCCAGAACTGGACACAGTGCTCCAGGGGGGAGTCTCACAAGAGCAGAGTAGAAAATATTATTTTCCATACACTTGCTCTTGGTTTCCTTGGCCAAAATTTCCACTCTCATCTCTTGTCTATCATTCTTTGTTCAAGTCCCTTTCTTTTTCCCCCACAGAAAGATGCATTTCAGCTCTATAGGAGGTTTCAGGAGTTAAACTTCTCTCTTTCTAATCTTAAAATCAACATAAAAAACAGCAGGTAGTTTTACACAACTACTTCTTACATCTCTTACCTGGACACCAAACTTCTTCATTTCCAGTCGGAGAGCATCACAAAATTTTTCAATAGCTGCCTTGGTCATAGAATAAATGCCATTTCCCAGAGTAAAATAGGCAATAATGCTGGACATGAAAACAATACGGCCTGGAAAGAAAACAGTGCAAACATCATTCTCAGTCTTTAACATAGAATTTATTTACCTGAACTGCTAATAAGGTGGTGTTTAGCATGATGCTGGTTTACTACATAGTATACCAAAGCTGGGCTGTCTTAGTGTCAGGTCCCAGCGCAGAACTGCACTCAGGTCTGTTCAGCAGAGAACATCACACAAAAATCTTTTCTTCTGGTGCCAGACACTGTACTAGACAACGAATGACACATTCCCAACGTGCTGCTTATGCCTTTGAAGTCTGAGACAGAATGAAACAAAGTGGTGCCCTAAAAACTTCAGACTGAAAAATAGTAATAAAAGACTATATTAGTGGCAGGAGAAGGGCTGCAGATGAGAGGAGCGGATTATTTACCCACCACTGGGTATATGACTGCCATATTTTCTGTGCTAATGTTGTCTCTGCTTACAACTGAGACCTGGCTTACAACTGTGCATATAAAGTCAAAATCAGACTTCTCAGTGATAAGCTTTACCAAAGAAAGGTGACTTGACACAATTTATGCAGCCTCACACTGCCTTGTTGTTATTTCCTTGCTCTGTGCTGCTTTTTTTCCACTTTATAACTCTTGCCAAGTGCTGGCATGCCTTAGATAGCAGAGAATTCTGACTTGAGGCACGGGGCTGTGGTTCATTTCCACTGTTTAATTGTAAATTTCTATCACATAGTAATACTATAGATTAAGAAATGTGTGAATGGTGGTGTATAAATACCAGAGGTGAGAGAGAAGATGGCCTCACTGCTAACAGTACAGAGAACATAGCTGCATTACTATTGCTGCCACAGATGCAGATAATGTCTGGGCCCTAGGTCTGACCAAAAGGCACAGATTTGTGGAGTATCAAAAGGGTTTCATGTCATAGAATCATAGAATCAGCTGGGTTGGAATGGACCTCTGAGATGATCAAGTCCAACGCTTGCTCCACTACCACCGTGGTTACCAGACCATGGCACTAAGTGCCACATCCAGTCTCCTTTTAAATATATCCAGGGACGGAGAATCCACCACTTCCCTGGGCAGCCCATTCCAATGTCTGATCACCCTCTCAGTAAAGAAATTCTTTCTAATGTCCAACCTAAACCTCCCCCAGCACAACTTGAGACCGTGCCCTCTTGTCTTGCTGAGAGTTGCCTGGAAGAAGAGACCAACCCCCCCCCTGGCTACACCCTCCTTTCAGGGAGTTGTAGAGAGTGATGAGGTCTCCCCTGAGCCTCCTCTTCTTCAGGCTGAACAGCCCCAGCTCCCTCAGCCTCACCTCACAGGACTTGTGACTTTATACAATAACAGAAAAACTGTTAGCCTCCTGATCAAGATGGTACATCAGTCCCTCCTCTCAGAGCACCATGTTTAATTCTAGGCTGGAGGGCAGTAACTCCCTTTGCAAGTACTAGGAATCTTGAAGCATTTCTTGGCACAGGTACTTACCCTAAAATGGTAGTCAGCCCCTTCTTTCAGGACACAGCTACTGGGTAAGTGTTGGTAGGATGACTTCTGTCTCCCTTATCCAGCAGCTAAATGACTTGGGGCACACACCCAGGATGTGTGACATTTAACTTCTCCCCTTGCCTAAGGTAATCAAAACCAAGCTTTCCCCAGAGAATGCTCTAACATCCATAATTCAAGCTCTCAAATAAGAGAAGGTCACTTGCTGCTTCCCAAAAACATGAACTTCAGATGTCCTGGCTGTTTCTGCAAGGAAGGATACAGGTGACTTAGGATTCTTCCTGTAAGTGCCCTGGCCTCCTCTCCTACATTGATGAGACTTGAAAATGGAGTGCAGGAAAATAAAGGTACATTTGCAGCCAGGAGTGAGATGCAGAGCATTCTTTTGAGATAAAAAGTGCAGCCATGTATGTGCATGTATGTGCAGCCATCCAGAGTAAAATCTTCTAAGAGGTTGTACATTTACTTAATATCATACACACAATTAGTCCCTTTCACTTCAAAGCAATGTGTTGCAGTTCGTGAAGTCAGACTAAGGCCTCTGGTGGATCAGAATCTCAGACTTTCAGCTGTAAGTAAAAAAAAAGTGATGTCTCCCCATGTAATGGACACATAGCACACTCACTGGGTACATGCAATACCACGTTTTTACAAAAAACACATCCAGCTTGCAGTATTTAAAGATTTCTTTTCTCGTGCATTAGAATATCATCAGCCAAAGGCAACCAAGCAGAAAGAAGCAGAGTAGCCAAAAAGGGAAAGCTTTTATCTTACTAGTGGCACCTGGGGCTTCCAGATGAAACCTAGCCCTCATTTTACTTGATGCTGGGCACACAAATTACAAATCCTTACCTTAAAAGCTTACAACTTACCTAGACAAATTAGGAAAATGAAAAGAAAGGAAAAAGGGTATCTTTGTTTACCAAATACAGATAGGGACAAGTAGGGAACAAACTTCCAAGCAATTAAGACATGCTCCAATGCTGTAGAGGGCTGTTTGAATAATTTCTTCTCAGAAGAAAGGGTGATGCCCACAAGTACAGAGGTCCATGCAAAAGCATTTTCCTGTTCAACATCCATGCATGCTTTCACATACTTGAAGTTTCCTTCCCAAGGTCATAGAGAGGATCTTTCTAGGTGTGGAACCGGAAGGTGGATGTTTCCAGTTCACTTCGGTTGGGTCATCCTTCCTCTCCTAATTGCCAAGCAGTAAAATAGTAAAGCCTGAATAAGAATCAGGAGTTTATTGGATCCACATGTTGTCTGATTGTCAGTGTTTACAAAGTCTTGCCTGGACTTAATGATCTACTGAGAGCATTTTGAGTCAAAGACTGAGATAATTCATTATTTGTAAATGCTTCTTTCCATGTACTGTAAAGACAGAATCCTTATGGATATTTTTTCCCCTTACAACTTCACCCTCTGGTCAGGATCAAGCCGCTCTCAGGCCACACAGAAGAAGGCTGTTATTTCAGTTCAATGAGACAAATAAGGCTTCTTTTAGAGATGCTACAATACCTCGATTAGAGTAAATCAATTATTCTAAAATTAGAATTACCCTTGTATTTCCTTAGAAGGGGGAGAAATGCCAGGGTTGTCCTGATGCTCCCAAGGAGATTCACATCTGCTATTTTTTCATATTTCTCCATAGATAGCCACCCTGTCTCTCCAAATGTTGATATTCCAGCGTTGTTGACAAGCCCCCAGAAGCCTACGGAAGAGAAATATCTCAACAAGCATTTTTTACTATAAAACAGCCATCATTAGGCAACAGAACAACACCAGTGATTTGAACCCTTGGAAACAACTTTTTAGTTGTGTTATCTTTTTTTCTTTTCTACTTATAAGTGCAAGCATGTTTTGTTTAATGAAGGAATGCAATTGTGGGCATTATCTAGACTACATAAGTCTCAGTGCTATTTAATAATCACTCACCTTACAATTGTCTTAAGTTATTTATTAATAACATGATCTGGGAGACTACATCTTACTGCCAGTGCAGTATGCCATGATATTTCAATTACTTTAATCCCAATGTGTGCTATGAGCAGCTTTATGAAAATAATATTAAGACGTCTAAAGGCTAAAAGGTAAAAGGTAATATTTTTGTAGTGCCTGACTAATTTAGGAGCCTAAGTCTTGGTCCCTCTTCCAGGATTTTGAGCTTTGATTCCTTCTGAAATCATCAGAATCAGGTACATGGGTGCAGATTTGGGTAAAGGAGCCAAGTAAGGTCTGTAGCTTCAGCTTTTTTTTTTTTTTTTTACTCTACACATACCAATGGGTTTGGTGCTAAGAAGCCCAGCCCACTAAAAAGCAGGGGTGCAACTTGGTCTTGCCTTTAGAGCATACATCTGTAGATGTATGGTGAAGCAGTGAGTGACATGGTGCTTTTGAAAATATTCCTGTTTCTGTCTCCAAATCCCGACTAAGGGTGTTTCTAGGCAAATTATTTCTTTTATCATGCCTTCTACAGGATCTCCAAGCCTGAGTTTCTGGTGAGGCAGAGTGGGTAACTGCCTCTCTTCCTTCTTCTGGACACAGGGTCCAGAATATGTCTGTGATGGCAACCCAGTACCCATGATGGCAAAAATGCTCTCAGGGGACCTTTGGTCACCCTGGTGAAGGTGCTGCAGAAACCTTTGCATTGAACATTTTCCTTCTAATCTCATCTAACAAAGCTACAGTGATGCTTTCACAGTAACTTGGTTCTTCCAGGGCCCTATCAAGAGCTGCCAAAACAAGATTTTGTTCACAATAACAGTTAAACCTGAAATTTATTTATTTTTTTTAAATTAGTTTGTAAAGCAGACCTCTGTAAGATTTCCTAACATATATACATTACTTGTTTTATGTAATGAAAATTGTGGTTAAACAGAGAAAGAAACAAAGTTCTTTCAAACACTCAAACTCAGGAATTTACCACACAGAACTTAGGTAACTGTCCTCCAAAGAGCATAAATTGTTATTCAGCAGTCCATCCCTCTGCAGTCATTGGCACTGGACCTCTCTTACAACTTTTGATATAGACAGAATGCTGTCCCAGCAATGCAGCAGTTTCCTGTGTACTTACTTCTTTTCCACTGCCACAAATGTTAGCAGACAGAGTAGACGCGATGGGCAAAAAAACTGGCACCTGGAATTGGACATCCTAGACTTCCTTCTTCCTCCCGCCACAGCCCTGTTTTTCCAGGCATTTTCAACATTCTGTGGCTTTATTTCTCCTCCTTAAAACAGAACTATCCCCATGGAACTGACCTCCTTGTAAAACGCTTCAAGATCAATGGATTAGAGTCCCCAGTGAAAGCTAATTATCAGTATTTTTGTGCTTGCACATGATCTGATCTACAGATGGGCTAAGTAGATGCACACACACACACACCATCTGCTTCTACTTAAGGCTGGAGGTCTCAGTATTTAAGTTTATTTTTACATAATTGAACCCAACACAAACTAAAGCCTGGCATCACTGTAGAAGCTGTTCCCTGATCTTCTCAGCTTTACCTTACCTAATTAAAAACAAAGATGTAATTTTGCCTCTGGCACTGCATCCTGCACAGTGCAGAAAGAGCACTTGTTCCACATGCCCCTAAATTCACTAGGGTTTCAGAAATACAGCCATTAAGTTTTAGATAATTTATTTTCTTTCTCTAAACTGTGAAATGCAGAATTTAGTTTGCAGGGCTTAAGTCTTCTCTCCAGCCTCTTGCCTGCTTTTCCTCATGCACTTCAAAGACTCCAGGTGGTTAGTGGTGAAGAAAGCCTATGTGTATTAACATGCAGAGTTCACACAATAATGGTTCCCTCTTTCTGAACAGCAGCCAAAGGAAAAGCGAGGAGAAAAACACTTGAGTTAAACTAAAGAGTCCATTTCTGAAGAGAAGATAAGTAAAACATACAGATTTTGCCCAGGTTCAGCTCAAAACCTTTTATTTGTCCACAAGCTAAACATATTGTTTCTCAGAACATTTTGGTATTCCCGAATGGGAAATGTTCTGGCATTTTCCACAATTTTTCCTGTCACTTTGTTCAGTTGAATCAATTGACAAAATTCTACCCAAATATGAACAGGTCATTATTCCCTTATGATATCTTCTCAGAAAATTTTCAGCCTTCTCAGTATGTACTCAGAGTACTTGAATCAGCTTTGGTCTTCCTTTCCTGAAATGTTTGTGGTAAAAAAATGCTATAAACAATGCTATATAGAACAATGCTATAAACCTGAATACAAAGTATTTTGTATATTTGCTTAGATAAAGGCAGCTCAGGTAAGCTGAGAAATATAGTCCTTAGATGGAAAATTAGAAGGACAAGACACAAGTGAGACTCAAATACCAGAAGGACAGAGATTGCATTTTCTCAAAGTGTCCATGTAGACACATTAGGAAAAAGCAGCTGATGTTTGACCCAGAAGTGAGAAATTAGTGGCTCTCAAAACAGAACTCAGTCCAAGCACAGTTTAGGGAGAGTTAGACTGTGCTACAGCAGGGCAAGAATAAAACTGGAAAGCAGAACTGGACATCAAAGAGATTTTCACTGATCTCTAGGTTGCCAAAATGGATCCTGAGGACAAAGCTTAAGAGATATAGCAGGGGATCTAAAGAATCACTTTAGAAATCCTAATTTAAGATTAGTGAGGCTTTCAGGAGAAAAGCATTCGCTCTCCCGTAACCTCCCAGATAATATTTACTTCAAGAAATGTTGACCAAAAAGCCATTTTTTCTAAACTTGAGCACAAATTCTTGGTATCAGTGGTCTTTGGAGTTCCTCTTCTAAACCTGAGCACATGCGAAAATGACAGGCTCTTTCCTGAAAGATCCAATATTAAAGAAAAATAGCCAAGGGAAGTAGAGTGGAATTTGCCATATTCTTACTGAATGTTCATGGTAACAGCCCAGCTAAGACTCAAGTTTCAGACACTGACCATCCTTTGCCTGGAATATAACAGTGTGCCTATTTGTATAGGAAGTCTGGGCTAAAATGTGGTATCACGGGCCTACTGGGTGCTTTCTGTGAACAGGAAATCTTAATTAAATGGAGGAGAGTATTTAATAAACTTGGAATAGAAGATAGAACTGCAATTAAAATGATCTTCAAGCTAGTTGCATGTCACTCACAACAGTAAAGGAAAGGAAGAGAAATTCCTGTTTTAAACAGGAAAATCAGAAAAATACTGAGGTTAGTAGAGCCCAAGAGAGGTGCAAATCAACATGTTCCAAAGTCCCAGTCTACTCCATGTTGCTTTTAATGTGCAAGTGTAAGACATTTCTTCTTTCTAAACAAGAAAGGATTTTAAATATTTTATTATAGAATTTCATCTTAACAAGTGGGCAAGCCATAAAAACAAATAAAAGGAGGTGTCAGAACAAGCAGATTTTCATGGAGGGACAGCTCTAGAGAATAATCTATGTACTATGGAAATTGATTTGACAGCCTTCTGGGACTGACATAATTTCTAGAAAAGAGAGCCTAGAAAAGAACAATATTTACAAGGAAACAAACTATGGTGTAAGAGAATGTCCAGCTAGCTGTGCTACCAGAAGTTTGGCTTTATACTTATGGAAAACAGAGAGAGAAAGTGAGGTGGAGCTTGGTTTATTTATTCATGATTATGGCATAAGTAGAAGCTGTAGGGAGTACTGTGCTTTAGTCCTGAGAATTAGTTGGACTGAATATTCTGCTGAAAGCAGAAATGATCCTGATCACAGGAAAATACCAGAGCACAGTATTCCTCTATCCTGGATGATTTATCTTTCCACCAGCAATAGCTGAGTGAGGCTTTCGGGCTCATTCCCCTAGAACCAGGAACTTCCCATGTCTTTCCGTGCAGTGAACTGAGTCAATGGAAGAGCATGACTCTTGCATCCAGTGGAGTCCACAATTAGGTGGTTAGGTTAGTCCACTAGGACTCCAGGCAAAAAAAGCCCCCAACAAAGCAGTGAATTGCAGCCTCCAGCTTGTGTCTAGGTTTGAAGCAACTAAAATGTGACAAAGAACAAGTTTCAGTAGGGACTTGAGCTCTTTGAGACCTTGTTCATTGCCAGATTCTTGTCTGGAGAGCCCTCCATTGTGAATCTTGCACACCTCAGGACAGAGATGTTCTTACTTTGTCCATACATCAAGTCTGGAACAAAAGTATGTGATACTGACCAGGATCAATGGGCTTTATGGAAATACAGGAAGAAATGTGAGCACCTGAAAATTTGAAAGGAGGAAAATAGTGCATAGAAACATAATAAATGTGAGAAAACATATTTTCATCAACTACAAGAAAATATTTAAGATAAAGGACAAAATTTGGCTTATCAGTCAGATTAAGATGACTTGGAAGACAGCATATCCTCTACTGTCTGATATTCAGAAAATCACACCTGTCTGAGATGCCCAGTCTGTGGAAAGGATGATACTGTAATAAAAAAGAATAAATATTTAATCTTTAAAAGTATTTACTCTGAGCTATTTAAACACAGAATGCAAAAAGTGACCATTGTTTAACTGCTTTTTCATTGTTTTGATATATCTTCTGAAGTTTTATTTTGGAATCTATAGCCTTTACATACTTACCATTTAAGCTGGAACTTGCTGAAGTGGTTTCTTTTTGACCATTTTTTGAATGATACAGAGCATTTTAGTGATCTGAACGTCTAAATCCAGCATACTGATGTGACAGACTTAAAAACTTTTGTACCTGAGTGGAATTGTTTCTAGTAGGAATTATAGAACAGGGTAGAGGGAGCAATCCCTAAGCAAATGCCCAGTGATTCCCAGAGACAGATTCTTCTTCTCAGTTTCTACAGTGAGCTGCTGAATAGAATTATCTTAGTTGGAGGGAGGGGGAGAGAAAGAGAGAGAGAGAGAAACAGAACTGTCCAACAGCATTTAGCAGCTAAAAACAATGTGAGGAATACTGCCAGTAACTATTTTAAAGGTAGATGTTTTTCCAGCTTTTTAAGTATGATAATCTCACTTTTGTGAGTCATCTGTGTTATTTCTGCATCTTGGGAGACAGCCTGAGAGGGGAAGGCTCTGCTTCTTAATCAGATAAAATCAATGTCATCCATAAATACATGTATTTATTAGGCAGCGTCTTGGCTTTTTCATACCTCACCTCCCATTTCATCCCCTTCCCAACATGATAATGAAGCAGTCAGGCAGAGGCCTTGCATTTTATTATCATTCTGTGTGTTTTAGTCTCCACCTGGACTGTTTGTAATTCTGAGGGAATCTTCCTCTGAGCCCAAGGGAGCTTGCTGTCCTCCAAGTGCATCCCCCAGTGTTACACCAGGCCACACTCCCCTTGCTCCCTAAATTAGGATGGAGGTAACTGTGGCCCTGCCACGTGTTCTGAGTGAACAGGCAAGGATTTAGGTTGTCTGCAATTATTCTGCAAGTCCCTCCATGCCCCTGGGTGTATGCTTCCTGTAGGGTGTATGGCGGGCAGATTTCCTGAGGGCTGACAAACCTCACGTTGTACTTAGAAGCAGCTGGTTTTGTTTGACAGCTGCCCTCTCTGCTTTCATTAATTCATGACTTTCCCAAGTCATGCCTAGGGACACATCACTTGCCCACAGCCTCCTCTGTGGGTACACTTGTTCCTCTCCACTTTCCCTACAGTTTTCTCCTGTGGGATATCTGGAGAATAATCTGGGACTTCCCTTCCCTCCCTCAGGGATTTCCTCTTCTGGTAGAACGGCATGAAAGAGGCATCCAATATCCCTGTCAGCATCTTTGGGCAGGTGTGTGTAATGCTTAGCTAAGTACCAATGCATTTTTCATATAAAATACTGTCATTATTACAGACAGCTGTAATGGCAATTTTCACCAAATCACAGACTGGTTTGGGTCGGGAGGGACCTTAAAAACCATCTAGTTCCAACCCCCTTGCATGGGCAGGGTCACCTCCCACTAGACCTGCTTGCTCCAAGCCCCGCTGGTGGCTGCTCTCTCCAGCCACAATCCCTGACAGCCCCTACGACAGCACCTCCCTGCTGGCTGCCCTCCCGAGCCCCGAGCGAACCCAGAGGTCGTTTTCGGTACCCCGTGTCCGCCGGTTCTGCCGGGGCCGGCAAAGCGGGCACATCCGGAACTACTCCTCCAGTAGCCGGGCTCGGACCTGTCCCCACCGCCCCCCGCTCACCGCCTCACCTGGCTGGGGCAGGTGTCGCAGCACCAGCTCCTTGGCGGCCAGCACGTCGCGGGGACAGGTGACATCCAGCCGCAGGACGCGCAGATGGCCGGGGCCGGTGGCTGCCTCCCGCTGCAGCCGCCGTCCCCCATCCCCGCCGGGGCAGAGGCAGCCGGCGAAGACGGTGAAGCCGAGACGGTGAAGCCGCAGCGCCAGCAGGTGCCCGAAGCCGCTGTCGCAGCCGGTGATGAGCACGGCCCGACCCGCCGGATCCAGCCGCGCCGACCCTCGTCGCGACAACCGCGACAACAGCAGCAAGAGGAGAAGGAGAAAGAAGAGAAGAGAGGCCACTGCACACATGCTGCCCGGCCGTGTAGGGGCAGGGACACTGTCGAGAGCCCCCTCGCTCGCCCTCTGCCACCTCCCCGCCCGCCATCCGCTCCCCGCCCCTCTGCCATCCTCTTCCCGCCCCTCTCTGCCTCCCTCTTCCCGGGAACTGCGGCCGCCGGCACCGCCTTTTCCCCTCCGGGTCCGGTCTGCGGCCCCTACGAGCGGCGGTGGGGAGGGCTGGCATCCTGTTGGAACCCCGGGCTTGGTAGATGTCTGTCCCCACCGAGGAGGGGGGACCTCCTTCAACCTGTGCTTCTCTCGTATGGAAGAGATTGCCGCGGGCTGTAAGCATCGTGCGGTGATGGCCTTTGAGATCGACAAGGAGCTGGCTTGCTCCAAATGCGGTGCTGAAGTTACCCTGGAGAGTTTAATCTCTCCGTTTAACCGGGTTTCACACAATGCCGTCGCCACAGGACATGGGCATGAAAGCATTTCTACAGCATAAGCATTTCTCAATCCCTGAGGTGGAGATTTTTAATACAGCTGCATTACTATGGTACAGTTGTTACATTACTAAGTTGAGGTGGGTTTTTTATGGCCCAGATCTGTGTCTGCTATGTCAAAGGGTGCCCCATAAACACTCCTCAGTGGAGGAAAATACCTGTTTCTTGTAGGCTAAAACAACAGTTTTATGTTGGTGAACAAAGATTGCTGAGAGGTAAGATTACAGGAGCAATTTGATTAGTCAGTGTGCTCTCTGCCCTTTCTTTCATCAGAGAAGCTCTTCAAGCAGCTGTTGGAAGGGATAATATGTCACATCTGCCTTCTCTGAGTAAAATGAAATGGTTGGAGGAACCTGATGCCTTTATTAATTTTTATTTAAAGTTGGCTTGTGAAAAATGCTAAGGGGCTGAGTCATTAATTGATACATACACAGCAGCAGAGGAAGCAGGACTTAAACAAGTATAGAGATGGTCCTAAATATTTGCCTAGTTTGTATTGCTATTGTACCTCCCTGGTCAGCCTTGTTCAGTTTCAGTGGTTTGTCTTACATGTCTGCTAAGTCTGGTTGTGACAGAGAGATTTCAGAACTGGTGGTGTTTGCACGGGGATTCCTTTGCACTGACGTAGAGTGTTTTTAAGGACATTCTGAGGAGAAAGGGAATATATTTTTTTTTTTCCCATGGGCATTCATGTGTCTTTACTCTTGTCAGCTGTCCATCTAGCTGTCTAGATTTACTTTAGCTTTAAACTTGTCAGTGTTCTCTCTCCTGCAGTCTTCAGGTCTCCTGTAGGCATTGCATAATGGCAGTCCAAGTGGCTTGGAAAAGGAGGTTATGCTTTGCTGCTGGGAGACAAAGTAGGAAGCATAATGGTTAAACCCAAAAGAAGAAATCAAGATACCTGGCCTTGATTTATTTGATATTTTATTGGGAGAGGCTGTCCTTTTATAGACTTCCAATGATCACTCAGTCTTCTGCAGCTTCATGAGTCACAAAGCTTTGTCTTTACATTTAAAAAATATTACACAACCCTCAAAATCATGAGAGTTGATAACAGCCTGTTCCCCACCTAGTTTCCTGTCTGGTTCCCTGCAGCATAAAAAGACAGGGAGGGATTCCAGATTCACCTCCTCAATGCCTCCTACCCTCCTCTCTTTCACATCTGTCAGTCTCTGCTCTCTCAGCTTTCATGTCCTGTTAATTACACGAAGATTACAATCAGTGGCAAAACCATTCTGCCAAAAAAATAAGATGTGACCCTACTAAACTCTGTGACTTATATTGTCTCTATTCTGAGAAAACTTCAGAAGATATTAAAAATCTGTCACACAAACATGGTGTGCTCCCATCTGAGAACAGGAACACTACGTTGTCAGAGAAACAGGAAAATTTAGCCTAAAAGTTATGGATTAGGACTGTATCCTTCATAGTTAGAAACATAGATAGTTCATGACTATCTAGTCCAGTATATAATACAACCTAGGTCTCTAAGTGGAGAGTATGTGCAGCAGAATTTCTCTTTGTTGGAATGGTTTTCCTCAGGTTATTATTCTATTCCTAACACAAATATATAAATATATGTGTGACTACTCATAGACACATATTAATATTTATATTGAATTTATTATATGTTTTGTCTAGTTTCTGAAATCCTTTTTCTTTTTTAGCATCGACTTAAAAAACCTCTTTTAGGTTCTTATTTTAATCTGTTCTACCGCATATGTCATTTAAGGCAGTTGTGATTTTCCTGTAGCAATTTTAAAGAAAGGTATGGATTTTCAGGAAGGAGGTGATGAAATGGAAGGTCCTTAGAGGATGGTACGGATGAGAATCTGAACAAATTTGCACCTAGGACATGCTCAGGGATATTATCCTGTCCCTGAGAGCATTTCTGGGAACAGCAACCTGTGAAGCTTATGCTTAAAGCTTTCCTCAGTAATTTTCATAGTGTGAAATAAAAAGTTGTGACAGTTAAAATTGAAAAAGCTTTCCAGAGGCATCACAAGCTCTTCTTAGGTCATTAGAGAAGCAGGTACTTAAAAATACCTCAATGCTGAGTACCATGGTGGCCACAGTTCAGCCACACCTTGGAAAACAAGGTCATTTCCATAAGTGCCAAATTGTGGATTTAAGGTATTTAAGATTAGACTCCTTTAGGAAAAGGTACTGCTCAGATCTTACTGACTCTATTAGTTCTTGCTCCAATGAGATGGGAAAAACACAATGCTATAGCTTTTCTTCTTGAGCAAGGAAGTATTGCCATGTTGTCTCCACCCTCAAAATGTTTGTCCTCAGGCAATGGCTGTAGAGGGCCATGATAAAGAAGATCTGGGAAAGATTGTGCTCCTCCAGTGTGCACCAGGACTTCCAGCATCATTTCAGCACTTCCGAGAGGGCTATAAAGGGCTGCGAAGAGCTGCCCCACCTTCTGCTGGTGGTCTCAGGCGAGGCCAATCAGCTGACAAGGGGGCAGCACCCAGCACTACCTAGAGGGATATGAAGGGCTGCGAAGAGCTGCCCCACCTTTTGCTGGTGATATCAGGTGAGGCCAATCAGTTGATAAGAGGGCGGCACCCAGCACTGCTGAGAGGGCTAGAAAGGGCTGCGAAGAGTGCCAGCGACTCAGAGCATGGTGAGCAGGAGCAGGCAAATAGAACGTGGCACGGCAGTTAGCGAGGCAGTTCACGCAAGCAGGGCAAGCAGGAGGGGCACAGCCACCTCCCAGCGCTCTTGACGGAGCAATGGTCTCCAAAAAAGCAAAACCTGGTGCTGTTTAGATGCAGGGTGTGTCCACACAGACGGAACCCCTGAAGAGAGACAGCAAGAGGGATGTAGGTGTTCAGGCCTCTGGCTGTGTAGAGTGTCTGAGCCTCTTGTTAGCACCAGAGGACAGTGTGAGTGGGGTCTGTGTGCGATGCGAGCAGGTGAATGACTTGCTATGCAGAGCTCAAGGAGGAGGTAGAGAGATTTAGAAATATTAGGGACAGTGAAAGGGAAATTGATTGGTGGAGTCACACCCTTTCTAACCCAAAAGAAGTCCAGAAGGAGATGGTGAAGCCCTGCCCCTCATGCCATCAGGCAGCTGGAGCAAACCAGGTGGATAGGAGGGAATGGAAACAGGTCGCTCATTGGAGAGGCAAAAGAATTCCCTCCCAACCCCCACCATCTCCCTATGTGCCGTTAGAGAACAGATATGAGGCTCTGGACTCAGAGAATCAGGCAGAGGACGGACAAGAGGAAGATCTGTCTGGAAGGTCTCCTGGTCGCCCCCCGTCTACCAGATGGGTTACAACTACAGCTACAAAGAAAAAACAGAAGGGTAGTTGTAGTTGGTGACTCCCTTCTGAGGGGAACTGAGGCCCCTATATGTCAACCGGACCCATCCCACAGGGAGGTCTGCTGCCTTCCTGGAGCCCGGGTGAGGGATATTAGTAGGAGACTCCCCCAGCTAATTCAGCCCTCTGGCTATTATCCACTGTTGGTAGTCCAGGCTGGCAGTGATGACATTAATGGAAGAAGTACTAAGACAATTAAAAAGGACTTCAAGGCACTGGGTCATTTAGTTGATGGGTCAGGAGCACAGGTGGTGTTTGCCTCAATTCCTGCAGTAGCAGAGATGAGTGAGGAGAGGAGTAGGAAAACCTATTATATCAATAGGGGGCTAAGGGATTGGTGCCACCAGCGGAACTTTGGGTTTTTTGATCATGGGCCAAATTTTATCAAACCTAGTCTCTTCAAACCAGATGGGCTTCATCTATCTAGCAAGGGCAAAAGGACTGTAGCCTATAAGTTGGTGGGGCTGATAAGGAGGGCTTTAAACTAGGTTTGAAGGGGGATGGGGTCGAAACCGGGCTCTCCAGAAAGGAGCCCAAGGGTGGACAGCCCAAGTTAAGAGCCAAATCAGCAGCCCAGCTGAAGTGCATGTACACCAATGCACCCAGCATGGGCAACAAACAGGAGGAGCTGGAAGCCATCATGCAGCAGGAAAGCTACGATATAGTCGCTATCACGGAAACGTGGTGGGATGACTCCCATGACTGGAGTGCTGCCATGGGTGGCTACAGGCTCTTCAGGAGGGACAGGCAGGGTAGGAGAGGTGGAGGGGTAGCTCTATATGTTAGAGAGTCTCTTGGCTCTGTAGAAGTTGAAATCAGTAATGATAAGGTTGAGTGCCTGTGGATCAGAATCAGAGGGAAGGCCAACAAGGCTGATATCCTGGTGGGAGTCTGTTACAGACCACCCAATCAGGATGATGAGGGTGATGAGTTATTCTACAAGCAGCTGGCGGATGTTTCAAAATCGTCAGCCCTTGTTCTCATGGGTGACTTTAACCTGCTGGATATCTGCTGGGAACTCCACACAGCAGAGAGGAGGCAGTCTAGGAAATGCATTGAGTGTATAGAGGATAATTTCCTGCTCCAGCTGGTAAATGAGCCTACCAGGGATGGAGCCCTGCTAGACCTCCTGTTCACAGAGAGGGGCTGGTGGGACATGTGGTGGTCAGTGTATGTCTGGGACACAGTGATCACAAAATAATAGAATTTTCAATACTCAGGGATACAAGGAGGGCCATCAATAAAACCTCTACATTGGACTTCCTGAGGGCAGATTTTGGCCTATTCAGAAGAGTGATTCAGAGTGTACCCTGGGAAACAGCCCTTGAAAACAAAGGCGTCCAGGAGGAATGGACGTACTTGAAGGAGCAAGTTTTGAAAGCACAGGAGCAGGCTGTCCCGGTGTGCCGAAAGGCGAGCTGGCGGGGAAGATGACTGGTCTGGCTGAACAGGGAGATTTTGAAAGAAATTAGGGTAAAGAAGAGAGCCTAACGATTATGGAAAAAAGGGCTAACTACTCATGAAGAATTTAGGGATATAGTTAGGTTGTGTAGAAAGAAAATTAGAGAGACAAAGGCACAGCTTGAACTGAATCTCGCCACCTCTGTGAAGGATAACAAAAAGTCCTTCTACAGATTCATTAGCAGCAAAAGGAGGGGCAGGGAAAACCTCCATTCTCTACTGGACATGGGCAGGAATATAGTTATCAAAGATGAAAAAAAGGCCGAGGTATTTAACACCTTCTTTGCCTCAGTTTTCAACAGTAAGACAGGTTGTCCTGAGGACAGCTGGCTTCTGGAGCTTGTAGAAAGAAACAAGAATCTGAACAGCCCCCCTGTAATCCAGAAGGAAACAGCCAGTGACCTACTGAGCTGCTTGGATCCCCACAAATCTATGGGATGAGATGGGATCCACCCAAGGGTGATGAGGGAGCTGGCAGAAGAGCTTGCCAAGCCTCTCTCTATCATCTACCAACAGTCCTGGCTCACCGAGGACATCCCAGATGACTGAAAGTTGGCGAATGTCACGCCAATCCACAAAAAGGGCTGGAAGGAGGACCCGGGAAACTACAGGCCCCTCAGCCTGACCTCAGTGCCTGGCAAGGTTATGGAACAGGTCGTCCTGGGTGCAATCACATAGAACCTACAGAATGGGCAAGGGATTAGACCCAGCCAGCACAGGTTTAGGAAGGGCAGGTCCTGTCTGACCAACCTGATCTCCTTTTATGATCAGGTGACCCGCCTGGTGGATGAGGGGAAGGCTGTGGATGTGGTCTACCTGGACTTCAGCAAGGCCTTTGACACCATCTCCCACAGCATTCTCCTGAAAAAGCTGTCAGCCCACAGCTTGGACAGGGGCACTCTGCGCTGGGTTAGGAACTGGCTGGACGGCCGGGCCCAGAGAGTGGTGCTGAACAGTGCTGCATCCAGTTGGTGACCGGTCACTAGTGATGTCCCCCAGGGATCAGTGTTGGGCCCAGTTCTATTTAATATCTTTATTGATGATTTAGATGAGGGGATTGAGTCCATCATCAGCAAATTTGCAGATGACACTAAGCTGGGGGGGAGTGTGGATCAGCTGGAAGGCAGGAGGGCTCTGCAGAGGGACCTGGACAGACTGGAGAGTTGGGCTGATTCCAACGGGATGAGGTTCAACACGGCCAAGTGCCGGGTCCTGCACTTTGGCCAGAACAACCCCATGGGGAGCTCCAGGCTGGGCACAGAGTGGTTGGAGAGCAGCCAGACAGAGAGGGACCTGGGAGTCTGGATTGACAGGAAGCTGAACATGAGCCAGCAGTGTGCCCAGGTAGCCAAGAAGGCCAATGGCATCCTGGCCTGTATCAGGAACAGCGTGGCCAGCAGGTCCAAGGAAGTGATTCTGCCCCTGTACTCAGCGCTGGTGAGGCCACACCTCAAGTACTGTGTCCAGTTCTGGGCCCCTCAGTTCAGGAAGGAGATTGAGGTCCTGGAGCAGGTCCAAAGGAGGGCAACCAGGCTGGTGAAGGGACTTGAGCACAGATCCTATGAGGAGAGGCTGAGGGAACTGGGGCTGTTCAGCCTGGAGAAGAGGAGGCTCAGAGGAGACCTCATCACTCTCTACAACTCCCTGAAAGGAGGTTGTAGCCAGGGGGGGGTTGGTCTCTTTTCCCAGGCAACCCTCAGCAAGACAAGAGGGCACGGTCTCAAGTTGTGCCAGGGCAGGTTTAGGTTGGACATTAGAAAGAATTTCTTTACAGAGAGGGTGATCAAGCATTGGAATGGGCTGCCCTGGGAAGTGGTGGATTCTCTGTCCCTGGAGATATTTAAAAAGAGACTGGATGTGGCACTCAGTGCCATGGGCTGGGAACCACGGAGGGAGTGGATCAAGGGTTGGACTTGATGATCTCTGAGGTCCCTTCCAACTCAGCCAATTCTATGATTCTATGATTCAGGGGAGAAAGATCTGCCTTCTACTCAGTTTCTGAGCAGAGGGTCAGTGGCTGTGGGGAGCAGGGCTTGCTATGGGACACATACTATGTGCAGAACTTTGGCCAGCATAGCTCTGGTAGAAATTGAGATACAAGGGAGGAGTGGAAGCTGTGAAGCTTTTCTCTGCCCTTAATTTCTTTCTTCTGTTTTTGCTTCTTCTCATGTCTACTCTGTTTTTTCTATCCATTCTCTTGCTCCTCTTCCATCAGCCCCTCATCCCTCTACCCTTCCTGACAGTCTTATTGCAGATTGGAGCTGTGTCACAATTTGCCATCTGTCATCCTTAATGGTACCCACTCTCAGCAGTGGGTAGGAGGAGCAGTAATATTTGATGTCTTTCTTACAGCCTCAACTGTCCAGTGTCACGTGGAAGTCTTTATTATCTGCATTTTCTGAAGCAAAGATGAAACTCTATTTCCTTTTCAGGTAGCTGCAGAACCATCCTTGATTTCACAAGAGGCGCTTTTGGTGCAAAGTGGTGTCAAAGCTTCAGATAAATGCTGAAAATGTGACAGAGGGCCTCCTAAAAGCTCCAAACAACTGAGCAAACTTAGGAAACAATAAATGTAGACCCCTCTTTTGTGCAACATTTATATGTTCTTGAAGACAGGTGCATGATTTCCTGGGTGCAGGATCAGGATTTGGACCTGAAGGAGCTGGCTGTGTTACAAGTCTTCTATTTGCCATCCTTTGTGTCTTGTTGGCTTAGATCCCAGCCTCTTGCTATTGTACAGTGAATACCAAAGCATGCTGTTGACTATAGCTGAGACTTTTTGATACTAGGACAGTGAAAATTATGCTAATCTAACAGAAAAAAAGATGAAACTCATCTTGAGAACCCCACATGGATAGAAGTTTAGCAAAATATCTTCCTACCTTCTAATGATAACACAGATGACGCCACTTGCTGCAGCTATCAGAAAAGCTAAAACAGAGCCTGCTTCTGCAGGCAGCTGCTTCAGGACTGAGAAAATAAGCTTTCCAGGAAGAAAATTAAAACAGTGTATTTTTTGTGCTGTAAGACAACCAAAGACATTCTGAGCAGAAATACTTGCAGTTTTTAGAGCTGACAAGCTGTGCGTCCTCATTCAGCTATCAGCCAACGGATGATCTGCTGTGGTGTCAAAGGACAGGAGCCAGCTGAAGGCTGTGATTGCTCATAATTACCCAGGAGTAGGCTATTTTATGTGGGCTTTGCATAGGGAATATCAGGTCTTTGAAGACTAACCAAGATGTCTGGTTCTGGATAATGTGATGAGCTGAATTAAAATCTTATAGCACATTTTTTAAAACCCTGGGCTCAAGTTGACAAAACAGATTTAGGATGCCACATGTGTTGCTCAGTCTGTCATAAAAGGGAAACGGCTTCCTTTTAAAGGGCAAGACAGGAATATCTCTACCCGTGAAATATTTTCAAATACTTGTCACTGTATATAATGTCCAGTCTATCCCAGTGATGAAGTCTTCCATTTGTCTAAAGCTGTTTTATTAAGTCCCTAGGATTAAGTTCTTTCTTGCAGTATTGCAATAGTAGCAAACAAGGAAAGGGAGGCAGGAGGGAAATTCTCTTAGAAGCAGGAAAATCCTCCTTCTCTAACCTAAGTGACTGATCTTCTTTAAGCTGGAACATCCCTGGCTCAGGGTCAGATATGTCGTGGTTCAGCTGGTGTAGCACTGTGCTTGGCCAGCCTGGAAAAAGTAAAAGGAATCTTCTGTCTTCCAATTATTACATTCCAGAAACAAATAAAAAAAATAAACACTGCTTTTTCTCATTTCTAACTTCTAAGACAAAAGTTGGATGATTCTGACTTGAAAACACTACCACAAAATGACCCAAAGGGAGTAAAAATGCTTAGACTACTTCTCCACACAGACTAATACCCATTCCTATCCTGGAAGGATTAAAGCAGTGTAGCAAATTCAAGCTTCAAGAGGAGACAGAGGGTGAGGATGAGAAGAGATCAAGTTTCCTTCTCTTCCTGGTGACCAATGCTAGAAAGTGCTGAAATCAAAGTGGTTTCCTCAAGCATGTATTTTCACCTTAGCTGTGCAGTGCAGACATAGTTTGAATCATCAGGTAAACTGTTTTGAACCTAATGGTTACTGAAAAAGAGGCACAACATTAGGAGATACAGGATTTAACTCTGGTTAAAACTTAATTCATTTTGAGAAGGACCATTAATTTGTACACAACTGCTCTTTCCAAGTAACTCCCTATGATAAAAAGCCTTTACACTGTTGGGCTGTTGAGAAATTCCAGTAGTGTCAGAGTAGATACAAAATTAGTTTAATTGTCTAAAGTGATGGAGAAAAAGCATTAGAAAATTTTAGAAGAATTTACCCAAGCCCTAAGCATCCTATTCCAAATCTGCCCAGAATTCACTTTCAGTAATATTGGTTAATACTGTATAATAAGTGCCTGAAAAAGCAGACCACACATTTACATGGATTTGACTGCAAATTCTCACTGTGCAAGAGGTAGAAACATGAAAGCTGACTCAGGCTGCTACATCCTAAAAAGTCCATTAGAAAATACCAGGACCTACCTTCCTTTCCAAAGGTTTATCTTGCCTTTGTAAGGATGGGGTTCTCATGAAAGCAATTTTTAGGCTAGCTCTTATTGTCTCACAGCTGAAATGAAGCCAAAACTTTCTGAAGTCAACAGAAAGATTTCTGTTACTTCTGGATGTCTGATTGCACCATATTGATGCAAAGACACAACAGAAGTAGCCTGGCACTGACATGGTGACAAAGACAGTGAGGTTTTAGCTCTTGTGTGAGAAGTAAGCTGAGCCTGCTGGTTTTGGCCTGCAGGCACCTTTAGATTTGCCTCTTAAAGCTGTTATTTTATGGAAAAACTATCCCTCCAACCACATTACAAGCTGGACAACTCCATCAGCTCTGCTCCTCTGTAATCCAAAGCCAGGGACCTGAAGTTTTGTGATATGCTGAGATCAGCAGAACAGAACATTGACTCTACCCTCTTGTTTGCACTTGAGAAATGGTATTTCCAGGGAAATGCATGTGCCGGGCGATGCCCACGAGATGGCAGCCTGTGCAATAGAAAAATGGGCCCTGTTTGTGCCTGAAGGAAAAAATGATTATCCTTCCCTCTGAAGGCAAAAGCAGCCTGTTCTCTGCAGCCCCGGCCAACACAGTCTGCACAAAGTTGAAGTGTTGGGATGATGCCCTGCAGATGTGCCAGCTCCCACCTGTGCCTCAGGAACTGATGGTTGGAGAGCAGGTGGGATGCTCTGACAAGCATGGAAATGCCACAGAGAAACCAGGCAAGCCAGGATGTTTTAGAGGGATGGCAGGAAGGTTTGAACGCTGAAAACAGAGTCTGGAGGAGGGATATAGTGAAAGAGAACTAGGAGGCAGACAGACAAAAAGTACTTTGTGCTGATCAGCAGCAAAAGAGCTTTGAGTTTGCAGAGCAATAAATATACATGAGCACAGGAGAGTGCTGATCCTTCTCTGACTTTGCATAAAACAGTATCTCTGTTCTCTGTTTCTTGGTGCCATCAGCTTACAGGTTTCAGAAAAATACGCATTCATTCATCCTGGACACAGTCCTACATGAGGCTAGCAACTCAATTTAATCCCAGATGGCTACATCTTTCTTGGGTAAAGTAACACGGACACAAAGGGCAGATTGTGCTCTTATGTGTTGACCACCTACAGCCTTGTAGCATCCTAAGGACTTAATGGTGGTACAGGTAAGGTTGCAGATAATTTACCATCTTGCCTCACTAGCTAAGGGCATGAATCAGAGGATACCACACAACCACCACACACAACACACAAGATGGAAATATGGAAAGGTTTGCATTTTTTTCAAAAGAGAAGTCAAAAGTCAGCTCCATGGTAAAGAGCTAGAGGTGTGCAAGAGAAGACAGTGGAGGGGCTCTTAATAAAAGAAACACAGATGCTGAAATGTGCTGTCAAGCCTTCTCGTGCTATTTGAGCCCTGCAGTGAATGATTCAAGAGGCAGCAGCTACTACTCACCCACCCACACATGGTCACAAGCCTCACTTACATTATTAAGAAGGAATTAATCAATGAATCTGGTTTTCTCCTAAAATGTAAAAGCCCACAGAAAATGAGGATTGGCTTCTCTGATATAGCTCAGTCTTCAGCTGCCAAAAGTGCTGTCAAATGTGCCATCTCTGAGCAACTGAGTAGGGGTTGGCCCTTCAGTGAGTGAGACAGCACATAAGGCCAGCTTCAAGGTTGAGAGGGGGAGAACATGGTTGGCAGGACCAGGTCTTTGTAGGAAACAGGATGCAAATGTTATTCTTCAGGGCAGGTTCTAACCTCTTCTGCCTTCCTCCTGATGTAGTTGTACTTTTATGAGGTAATACAGGACCCATTTTTTCAGAAGCTGTGTGTTTAACTATACCCTTCAGCTGAGCAGTTTTCCTGACTCAGGATCTTTGCTTCCTCCCCTTCTGCATCTCTGGTGAGAAATTGCAACTGCACAACTACAGAAATATAGGGGCTCATTTTTCCAGCCTTGGCAGTGTGTAGGAGATCCTTTGGACTGGCAACCTCCCAGTCATAATGTACTGAAATGTCATTCTGCTCCCGGGTGAAGCTTGGATTCTTCCCAGCTTGTCTTCTCCCTTGGCTTGCACCATCTGTGCATCTTGCCTTCAACTCCTGGCATGCAGGTGCAAAAAGGTGTAGAAGAAAGTGCTCTTGTTAATGCTGGAAAAGTGCAAATAGATGTACTTTAAATCCTGAAGGGCTGGACTTTGCTTAGGTCCTTCTGCTTTGTTCTTGCCATCGTGAAAATAGCATATTGTGAAAGGGCACCCTAATGAAAGGGAGCTGCTTTGGAATAGTGCAGTCAGTGTTCAAAGCTTCCTGACAGGACTTCAGCTGCTCAGAGTCACTCTAAACTGTATCATTTTTAATGCTTCTCACAGATGGCCAAATGGCTCTGAGCATAACTTTAATGACTTGGATTTGGAAGTTCAGTATCTTAGGTTTTAATGATAAATTTTGTACATGGATTTTGGCCATTGCCTTCCTTTGGCATTTGTTTTGGTTTTGTTGGGGTTTTCTTGAGGGCTTTTTTTTTTCTGTCTTTTTTCTTGGGTGTTTTTCTGTTTGTTTGTGGTTTTGGGGTTTTTTTGTTTGTTTGGCTTTTGGGTTTTTGTTTTTGGTTTGGTTTTTTTTTTTGGTTGGTTGGTGTGGTTTCGGTTTGGGTTTGGGTTTCTTTTGAGAGATTTCTAAGGGTGGCAGCCAGGAACAGGGAACAAGAATTTGACTCAAATTCAAGGTGCCACAGAGTGGCTCAGTTCTGTGATGATGTTCCTGCTTCTGAAACAGACTTCCTTTCTAGACAAGCCCACTGGCATTGCTCTGACAGTGCCCAGGGATATCCACACAATCCTATTTCAGACCAGTGAGAATTGAAGCTATCACTCAGCTAGCAATTGGATTGTTTTGAAGCTGAGTTCTTATCTGGTTTGCTAAAGAATATCATGTGTCTGAAAGCTTGGATGTAACACAGAGGCTGGTAAATAAAGAATGCCAGGATGCAGAGCTCAGTGTTGACATACAAGTGAAGCTGTCTTCTGAGCACCAAATTCTCTGCCTGGCAGCAACAGTGAGACACAGCTCACCTAAATTTGCTCAGCTACTTTTTTTCTTTAAGACCATAATTTTTAGTAAATGTTTTTTTAATCAAATAGTTTCTGATAAGAATTTATTTTCCTAAGGGAAATAGAAAAGACTTGAATATGTCTGAAGAAAATAAGAAAAAAACCTGCACCATGAACTTGTGTGTTCTACTTTCCAAAGCATTTTGGTTTCCTTCCTGAACTGTCATTTGACATCCAAAGGAAAGGCACTGGCAAAACCTGGTAGAGCCAAGTTTGGGCATTACAGCCTCAGAACCAACACTGATCCCTAGACCTGCAGGGTCTGCATCCTAGACATGGAAGAAAGGAAAATCTGTTTGTTACCCTGTTATGCCCATACTAAAGGAGAAGAGCAGATACCTTGCAGTGGTCAACAGGGACCCAAATGCAGCTTTGTGCAGCCCTGTCCTGATTAAAAAATTACATCACTACATTACAGCTTTAACTTACATCACAGAGCTTTATCAACACAGATGTGGGCAAATCACTGCTGCTCTGTGCCCAACCTGCTCTCCCTGTTCTCTCTTAGCAAGCCCTTTTCTTCCTTGGTATGTGTTGTGATGGTAATAAGAGTGGTTCTGGCCTCTCTGGAGACTGCCCATTCCTCACCAGGCAGGTTCACTAGGCAGAATCCAAGAATTATTGGATGGTATCCTGAAGTAGACTGGATATTATGGCAGACACAGAGGAATTAAGCACCAGCGCAGAAGTCAGCATCTGCTTTATTCAAGTCAGAAGACATTCTTAATGTTCATGAAGTGAATCACGCGTCAAGCACTTTGTTGTGCAGGGAGATGAAGAAGAAAAAACAGCTTAATATTGCACAACAGGGTCTGTAGATTTGCTGGTCTCAGTTCAAGTTTTATTTTGTTCTTCCATAAAATCATGCATTAGCAATAAGATTTATACTAGGCCAGTTCCTTAGGAGTCTCTTACTGCTAACTTATTTTTAAAATTTTTTTTAAAAGAGGTAAATTTAAATAAAAATATAGCCATTTACAAGCAACCAATATATTCAATAACATTTCCATCTGTGGTACATTTAAGCTAGAAATTCAGAAATTAGAAACTCTGGAGTGCCAGAGTCTTTAGAATGCTGTCTCCATTTGTTTTTCTTCTAGCCTGAATTTTCGTAACAGTTACATTTGGGTTTCAGTTATACAGTGCACTGTCTGATGAATATTAAACAAGGTCTACATACATTTATTGGGTTCACTTTTACAGACTCTGCCTTTACAGAGGTTGGTTTTTTGTGTTTTGTTTTGGTTTTGGGTTGGTTTTTTTTTTTTGACGCTGCCCTTCTTGGTGCCCTCTCTTCCATTCTTTTATTGTTCCCAGGTTGTTGTGAGAGACAAGCGCAAGACAGGATGAGAACTGTTACAGTTTGCAAGGAAATTATACAGGGTAGAAAATCAATAGTTAGATGCTCCCTGGGACCACCTAAAATTTCTTTGAAGAATAATTAGCCTGCAATAGACCTCTGGTAGCTGGAATTCCTGCTCAATTCTGTACACATAAGATAAATGTGCTCTGGGATAAGCAGTGTGCTTTGAGGTCCCTTTGCTGGTCTGGGGGAATGGTTTGTGTGAAGAGAGTGAAGGAATTAGCCAGAAGAGGTATGGAAGCAAGCCTGGCTGGCCACATCCATCCAGGGCTCAGAAACAAGCAACAAACAATGAGAAACAGGGGGAACTGAGCAGAGTGAAACACAGAGGGGAGTTAGTGCTGGGGCTCAGCACCTGATTTTCCAGGTGACTCTGTTCAAATGGCAATTGGCCACTGGGCTGGCAGTGCCATGGAGTAGTCAAGTGGCTACTGGTATTGGAGGACCAAGCCCACAGGCAGGTCAACAGGTGTAAATGATTCCTTTGATAAAGCAGCATCAGTCAGCAGATCTCCAGGGCTGTGTTGAAGCCAGATCGTGAAGGATTCCTGAAGTTGGAGGAGAGGCTGAAGAGCAGCAGAAGACTTCTGTTGAGTCCCATCACTGAGTGCTGACTTATTGTCAGCACCTATTGTATGGATGACCATTTTCAGCATGCTGCTTCCTCATGAGTTATTGCTGCAGGTAACCCTAAAGTTGGGAGATGAAGTGTGAGGTTTAACAGATTTGTTGGTTTAAACTGATCTGGCAGAGTTGACCTAGGAGTCTGAGTAGTCATGCTCTTGAAAGCTGCCAGCACTCTGTATTTCTGAGACATAAAAATACCCTTGAAATGCATAGAAAACTGCTATGAGAGGAATCAAGAACTGTTACTCACAGAGTCAGTGACATCTGATCAGTTCATTAGCTCTTTAGAAGAAAGGATTAATGAGGCTGAAAAGCTTGCTGGTGGCATAATATAACAGGTATTAAGATATGAGAGGTTTGAGAAAGATAGAACAAAGGTAGGTAATAAAGCAGCACAATAGCAACAGAAGTCATCATGGCAGGGATGATCACAGGGTAACAGAGCACGATCCCTGCTTTTCATTAATCCATAGAGATCACTGTTTAGTATTTGTTGGTATTTGCATCCTTTAAGTCATGAGCATTGTATGAAAAGATGCCTTTGTTTTGCTTGGGTTTGTTGTTGTTTTTTTTTAAATTACATCTATTCTTAGGAGCTAGAAAAACATTGAAGCACGGGTAAAGTTAAGACATGTGACTCATCCCCCCCCTACAGCTACAGATGTCTCTCACTCTTGCAATTAAATGTGTGCTAAAGTGGTCTGTTGGAAGAGAGCCCAGGAGTACTGTGTGCAGGTTTGATCTCTGTGGTATGAAAGTGGCACTAACAAATAGGTCTAGAATTATAGACCTGTCAGCTTAGCTTCAGTTCCTGGAAAAACACCAGAACAAATAACCAAACTATTTGTGAGCACCTCAAAGAAAATGAGGGGATGAGTAGCAGGCAGCATAGAACTGTTTGAAATGCAAGAGTTTCAGACCAATCTAATTTCCTATTATGATAGTGCAACACCTTGAGATTGGTTTGAATTTTGGAGCTGTTTTGCATCCATTTTTAAAAGGATGGTGTGGAGGAATATATCTGGGTGAAAAGCTGGTTGGCAGAATGAAAGAAGAGTGTATTTCGGGGAGTTTCTGAGGGTGCTGTTTTGTGTGCTTGTCTTTTGCTTCCATATGTGATCTGGCTGGTGGAAGAGGGAGTATGCAGGACTTTTGCCACTATGGCAAGTGCCATAATCTTTGCAGCCAGCTCTGTGCTTGCTAGCAGGACCACAGCAATGGCTTCTGGCCAATGTCCTTTAAGGCTGGAAGAGAGCTGAGCATGAAAAGGACTGGTCTAAGGTCTTAGAGGACTTGATCTGCCAGGAAAGATTCAGAGGGTTTCATCCTCAGGAGAGGGTGGCTGAGGGGGACACTGAATCTCCTCCAGAACATCAGCAGCAGCTGCAAAGGAAAAGGGGAATTACTTGGTTTTCCTCACCCTGGCAGTTAAGGCAAGAAGCTGTTGGCTAAACAATTTCAAGCGGTAATTAGGCTACTTGATTTTTAGTAATTAATCTGATATTAATGGAGTGTGAAGGACTGGAGCAAAGTCCCTGGAAGAGATGAGCCTCAGACATTTTGAAAATAAACTAGAACTCTTGACTGTCAGGAATAGCCTTTGCGAATCCTCCCTTACACAGGTGGATGGACTAAATTACTCTGGAAATCCCCTCTAGACTTCTGGTTCTGCTAGAGGTAATTTACACAAGTTTACCAGCATAAATTCAGGTTAATTTAACTAAGTCACTGCCTCGTATTGATGGAAAGGCAATGTTGCCTTCCAGCAATACCAGCTATAGATATCCAGAGGATTTCCACTTTGGTTCTGAGCAATGTTAAATGTGTAAGGACAGAGATGAGGAGGGTAAAAGTACACAAAGCAACTAGTAAGCCTCAATATCTTATTATATATTAGTGGTCCATCAAATGTTATTAGCATTGATAACATTTAGGCTCATCTTCCTTTCATCTACACTTCCTCGCAGAGTCTGCCTAATGTTTTGCATCTTTCTTCCTCCCCCTCCCACTAGTTAATTTCTGGATTCTCAAGCTCTTCTTATTTTTACTCAAAGGCAATTTCTTCCTTACAGCTGTCTGCACATAAAATCTCCATAAAATGTGCAAGTAGGAAACCAGTATGCAACGTTTCACTTCACCCGTGACACTGTAATCACAAAATGTTAGGGGTTGGAAGGGACCTTGAAAGATCATTAAGTCCAACCCCCATGCCAGAGCAGGGCCACCTGGAGTAGGTCACACAGGAACATTTCCAGGCACGTTTTTAGTGCTTCCAAAGACAGAGACAATCATCATGATTGTGTTCTATTTGAAAGCTCCATTCCTGTTACCTGCAGGAATCCTGAGTTCTTTTTGTCTTGTTTCTTCCTTAAGAGAAGAGATATGGTATCCTACCAGGATATTTAAGTCAGACACTTGTTTCATTTCTTTATTTATATATCATTGAGAACTTATGAGTCCTTAAGCTAAGAAATTGCATCCTTGCATTCAAAAAAGAGGAGTACTACAAATATAGAAGAACAAGGATAACAGACTTTTTGATCAGCTTCTGGATTTGCTTTTTGGACAAATTCATCAGAGAGCACTTTCCTTGAATTCTCATTGAGAGACATGACTAATTGATTAAATAACCCAGAGCTGATGGGCTTGACCTTAGATTTCTAAATTCAGACTCTTGAAAATTTTTACAAGTTTGCTTGTAAGCATAGACTGAGATATTACAGTTCAAATATTGTGAGGTGATTGGTCATCAGAGTTACCTAAAGTGCCAAAAATGTCTCTCAGAACAACTGGATCAGGACTCCAGCTCCCTCAGCTTTCCCTTTCTCTTGTGTCACACTCCATAATGCTCTCTGTTTCACACTGCTGTATATACAGGGGCCAGGTTCTTGCATCCTTTGGAAAAGACAAAGGACTAGGAGACCTCTGCTCCTAACACCAAGATTCAGCTGGAACAGTGGATATCATCTAAGGTTTGTTGCTCTGGTGTAGCCCTAGGCAGGAGAGGATTGTTCTTATTAAAAATTTAGTTATGTTTCTAACTTTTTCTGTATTGCAGTTATCAGTATCTGCTTGAATATATTGGTGTGGTGACCATCTTGAAGCTCCAGCGGGAAATGGTATTTCAGGGATTGACTTGGGCATGAGTTGACCTGTGATGTTGTACAGAGCAAAGTGCATCCAAGTGGTACAGTGAAAAGCTGTGAGTTTGTTTCTTCTTAAGGGGAAAAAAAATATAGCCAGGAAAACCCACCCATACGAATGACACGTTTCTTGCAGCTGGACTTTTTCATGCTCCTCAGAGCTGATATAACAGCATTGCCTATTTGCCTATAGTTGTTTTTAACTTGCGCTTTTTTTTTTTTTTTTTTTTTTTTCTAAGAAATGCCAAAATGAATTAGACACATTATAGCAAACAAATCTTACAGCTATGTAAGAGTTCCTGTGCTCATGGTATCTGGGCTCCTTGGACAGATACTGCCCCTGGCATTCACTGTTAGAGCAATGCATGTGTGCTTGCAGACTAACATCTATAAATGGCACAACTTCCCCTGGTGTGAGGTCATGGGCATGTGTGGATGGGCTTTTGGAGAGGGGAAAGTACTTCCCTTCCAGCTCCACAATGGGGAAAACTATTCCATGGAGAAATCTGTCTTTAGATTTTTTTTTTTTTTCCTCCTCCTTGAACTTGTCAAATTGGGGAATCTCTCAGCTTATTTCAAAGCCAGTTTTAAGCCTTTTAAATCAGCTTTATGCTGACATACTTTTACGATGTTTTTCTTGCTGTACTACCTGTTAAGAGAGATTAAAGCAAAACTTAGGGCAATCTTTTTCTCTCCCAGCCTAAAATTAAGCTAAAGAATATGTACTGTAAGAAAGGCCTATGGTGCCTTACAATATATTCTGTGTCCTCTTGCATGAACCAATAATATAGCATAATATATTATATATTATATATTATATAATTATATTATATATATATTATATTACAGTATAGCAAATAGCAAATATAACTGCTCTAAGGAAAAACACAGCAAAGCCACCTCTGTGGGACTGGTACTGTCCCACCCTGCTTCCAGTCATGCCTTGTTCCTCCACATAGACATGCTTTTCTACCTCTTTTTTCCAAACAGCTAATATGCCATTCCTTCAGGGAATGACTGTGTGACAAGTGCAGGATCCAGCTCTGTGATCTGAAAAGCTTCAGAAGTGCTGGTTTGTCTCCACTGAAGGTGAAAACCACAAGTGGCTCCTTGAGCCGTGACACCTATGCAGTCAATTGCTCCTATAAAGCAAGTCCCATGTATCCTGAGACCCAACATCTCCGTGTCATGTGTCTGGTGCATCCAGCACAACAAGGACACACACACAATGGCACATGGCTGAGGTGGTCACTTGTGCGTGGTTCTGATTTGATTTTTATTTTTTTTTTAGGCACTGGGAAAGCCTCTCTTGGCACCACAGTTTCATTTTTTTGTGGTTGCAGAAGTAAGGGTGTAGTAGAAATGCAGATGATATGAACTGGGGCTTGTGAGTGTTAAGCTAAAATATGAACAGATTTAATCATGGCAAGCATATAAGAGGGTTCAGTAAATATTTATATTGATAAAACCATTAACAAGAATGGCAAATTCCATCGCACTAATAATTATTATATTGTTTTCTTGTCTTCACCTCACTCCTTCTCCCATGAATGTTTTTCTTAGAATACAGTAGGGAACTTTCTCACCTCCAGGCCCCAGCTGTCTGAAACCCCTCCCAGGCATTCACTGGGGAGGGGAATAGTGGTTGCATGCTAACTCTGGCTTCAGTGGAGTTGTCTGTGTGGCTAACCTCTGCTCAGGAGAGGCAAGATTGGAGAAAAGTGTCCAAGAAAATGGAGAGAATCTGCTGCAAGGAGAATGACAATGCTAAGTAGTGTTTAACCCAGGGAGATGCTGTCTTAGTATCTTTTGACAGGCTCACAAAGATCCAGGAAGGAATTGTCTGTAGATTCATTACTAACATATTTTTGAATTGAAAGAGTGTATTCATCTAATCAGCATCCCTCCAGTTCTTTATCACCACTAATACTTTGGTGCTCCTGGGAAATAATTTTAGTGTTGCCAAAGCAAAGCTGTTATATTTGAAATCCAATTCTGTGCTTCCTTAAAAATATTTTTTTAAAAAAATCAAAGTATTGCAGTTGGCATCTGAGAGAAGGAATATGTCTTGGGTGACCATTTGTTTCTGTTCCAAGTTGTAGGGCAAAGGATTTGGTGTTAAAGTTTGTGTTCTTTAAATAGAGTTATAGACCAATTATGTTTTTGCAAATAGCCCAAAGGGATCTATTGAAAAACATTTGTTGGAATAGGTTTTTTTCTGAAGATTTTAGTCAAAAGCTGAAATATTTTCAAGGTTTTCTGAAAATGTCTAATTTTAATGGCAGTATGGGGGGGCAGGAGGGTGTGTGTCTCAAAAGATGTTGGCAAAATATTTTGGCTAGTTTTGTAGGCTTTAAGAACAAGTTACTTTAAGTCTTTTTTGTTATACATTAGTGACTAAGTGTTCAAGACTATTTAAGGAACTCAAATCCCTCATTCCCACTCAAATTAAAAGCAACTGGGCATTCAGATCCCTTAGTCAGCTTCAGTAGTCTGTAACTTCAGTGTTATTTCGAGATAGCTAATTTGTGTAAAACACACTTTTAAGTGGAGTTATAATTTATCTCGTGGTGGTATTGCCTCACAGTCATAATTTCATGCATGTGCACATTATCCCAATGGACTTTATAAACAAATGTAGGTCATCCCCAAGTCCTCAGGACAGCAAAACTTCTGCTGAAGTCTTCAGAAGCTTTGCTCACGAATGCCTCTAACATTAGACCATGAATACCGCTGTGTATACAAGCAGGAGTCATAACTTGAATGAAGGTCACTTTGGGGAAAAAGCAAGAGCCATGTAGCAGCCTACACATGTTCCCTGCAATAGGCTGGAGAAGAAAATGATGGTTATCAGCTGAAATTGGACAAGGTTATGTGCACAGAATGGGATTATGAACTAGGGGAGTTGACAAGCCTGGCTGGCTAGAGGAAACCTCTCCTGGGAAGTTCTGCAGAATATTGAGTTTGTCATTATTCATGTAATGGGTTACTTGGCAAATATATGAAGACTAAAACCCAAGCCTTTTATTCAAGAATTTTCTACTCTAGGATGTTTTCTCCCAGTGCTTTGATGTTTCAGAATGAAAATGTTTGTTTTCAGTCTGGCTTGATATTGAGCTGATTTAATGTCTTAGAGAAGCTGTTTTGAAAGGTTTCCTTTTTCTCTTTGGATCTAGTTCCCTGGGTGGGTGACATCTCCTATCATCAGTTGGATAGTTCTAAGTTGTGACTTTAGATAAGGAAAACCAAGCCTTAGCATTTTTCTTCTCACCAGAGTTCTTCCTCTATTTCCATTCAATTCAGATGTTTTCCTCTGTATGCACATTTCCCCATGTGTACTGTACAACCCAAAATTTCAGTGTCTTGGAGTCTATTTCCTTGCAGATTAGACTTCTGAGGGAGTTGGAGACCTGTGTCATAGTTCAGGAGGTGCTTTCTCTGCACTTTTTAATTGTCCTTCAGTTGAAGTCACCACTCATAATCCTCCCCTGCCAGGAGTTTGTCACTTCTGATCCCCACTTTGCTCTTTCCTGTAGCATCTCTTCATTGTGGCATGACAGTATCAACGTGTAGTGCTCCGTGGGTTTCCTTCCCAGCTGAAAGACAAAAGGAATGCTTTAGCTTTTCCATGCTGTTCAATGATTTCAGCTGACTTCAGACTCTGCCATTTTACTGCATTGCCTCCCTGCATGGTGTCAGGGCTGCTACAGTGATCCACTGCTGAACACATCAGTGAAGGAACAGACTTTATTTTCACCTCTGTGTTCACTGTAGCACTTACAGCATGCATTATGGCCCTTATCCAAAACTCAGAAAGACTAAAGCAGAGATGCTACTGAAACTAGGCACCTGAAGGCAGAACGAAAACATCAGACCAACCAGTGGGGACACCCAGGGATCTATCTCATTTGTACTCATACTCTTTTTTTTTTTTCTTTTTTTTTTTTTTTTTTTTTTCTCTGTCCTAAAGCTTGTATTGAATCACAGCAGGCTCTGGATGCTTTGTCTCAAGCAAGGATGTTGGAGAATATGCCATTTCTGTTGTTCTCCTAGCCATGTGGTAAAGTAGATGCAGTTCAAGAGCCATCATAGCAGCTAGAATACCAGAATGAGGTAGAGGTGATCCAGCAATGAACAAGCTACAGGATGGTTTTTGTTTTGCCCTTTAAAGGTACCTGCTGTGCTCCTTAAATTCCAGAGAGACTGGAGAACAGCTGATGTTCTGCCTTAATGCTGGAGACTGTGCTGGCTGACCTTGTATTAGCTACCAACCTAAATCTGCTGCAGCTCTGGCTGCAGTGCTCGGAGGAAGATCTGCTCATGGAGCATCAGACTCTGCAATTCCTCCTGTGCCCCTTGCTGGGATAAAACCTGTCCTTTTTCTCTCCCAGTGATTTTGGTGGTAGTTCTTGCAGGGTGGCAGAACCAAGCTCTGGGTAGACACCCACCACTGAAGCCAATGGCAGAGCCTGCAAAATGTTTTCTGTCAGTAATTGGAGTTGCATCACTTGATCTGTTGTGAGACTTGTACATACATGAACACAGACCACTGTTGGCAGTTGTGGGCTTACAGCTGGTGAGGATGGTATAGGAAAGCACTTATCAGTTAAGGGAACACAAGACAAACTTCAGGTGGCCCAGCTGGGCCCCAGGATGGACTCCTTAGGGCCAGCTCAACACAGAAAAATATCATCCTTCAGCTGTCACAGTGCCAGAGGGGGCAGGAGGCTGCTCCAGGGCTGCTTTCCCAGACCTATTCCTACTGTCTGGGTCACCCTTCCTTTTCTCAGCAAAGGGAAAAGCTGATGTGCCAGGAGGTGCTGGTTAGCTCTGTCAGGTGCATGTCACTAAGCTGTGAGCATGCTGCCTCACCTCTCAGTTTTGGGACTTCAGCAGAGGCACAAGGAGCTGCAGACTTCTCTTCTTCAGGGAAGTCAGGACACAGTTCAGTGGGCACAAGAGGATTGCAATGCAGAGGGCTGCAAACAGAAAAGTTCTGCTGTTTCAACCACTAACCAGATAGAAAAAGAATATTAACATAAATAAGCATCTTCAGCACAGCATTTATGGGCTTTGGATACCTATAGAAAACAATGTAGATACACTGCTCCTACACCAGTGCCCTTTCCTCAGGGGCTGTGGGGACAGGAGAAAGGCTTCAAATGTACCCTTCAAATTCAAATTAAGTAAAGGTAGAGCTGGTAATCAAGGGAGTTAGGTGGAAGATCTGTTATTTACCACTCTACTTTTGTGATATGTTCCACATCTAATACCTGTGTCCTGGGAAAGGAGATGTAGAGGCCTAACTTACTATTTCATAAAGGCAAGCTTAGCTGCCTGCTCCTGAAGCTTTTTTTGTCATTCTTGCTCTACTAAGAAGCAGAAGGTGCACTGGGACTCTGGAGCTAGAGCCATCCCCTCCTTGAGATCAGACTCTGCTTCCTGTGTTGAGGCTTCCACAGGCCTGAGGAACACCTTCAGGTGGTGATGAGTCTTGCAGAGGAGACTGTGAGGCAATACCACCACAAGATAAATTATAACTCCACTTAAAAGTGTGTTTTACACAAATTAGCTATCTCGAAATAACACTGAAGTTACAGACTACTGAGGCTGACTAAGGGATCTGAATGCCCAGTTGCTTTTAGCATGAAACTAAATAACACTGTTTGTAAGAAAAACAAATTTATAATGTAAATAAGCAACTATAAATGAACATGACATGCAAATGAATAAAGTTATGCTTTAATTAGCAGATTATTTCTAATCTGGAAGCCTTCCTTCCAATAAACAGCAAGCCCTGACAACAAATCTCCCTTGGTGAATGCTAAGGCAGCAGCATGTTCTGTCTGAGCTCACCAGAAGGAGAACTTCTTTATCATGAGGAGAACATCTGCCTCATGATAAAGACCCAGTGCTGGCAGATCCAGAGCTACATTTTTTTGATGGGAACTGTGGGGGTTTGCTTTTTCCATGCCAGGAGGAGGGAGCTCAGGTGGTCCCTGGGACAGTGAGGATTTTTCAGAGCTGATTCTACATATTGGCTCTGTCTTACCCAGGTAGCTGCAATCACAACCCCAGCTTGGAAGAGCAAGAGTGTTCTAGAATACCAGTTAACACCTTTGAACATATGTTTTAAGTAGTCAATGGCTGGTTCAGGAATGAGCTATGAATAAGGACTTTTGTTTCAAATAATCTAGAAAACACGTTAAGGAAAAACCTTACAGGCTAAAACATTGAAAATATGTTTTCTCCCTCATCTGGAGATTGCTAGGGAAATGTGATCTATTTAATGTTACTTCACTGCCATAAATAATTCCTACCTGGAGCCTTGAAAACTTTCTTCCATTTGTAGGACTGTTTTTTCTCAGGTAACCTGCATATGTCTTGTTCATCTTCTTCCCATATGACGATTGATGGCTTCTTCATCAGCCCATACCTGCCTTCCAAATTAACAAAATATGAGCTAAGTTAGTACATGCAGCTCATTTTTTAATTATATAATGTTGTTTCTTTGAAGACATAACAGGTAGAAATGAAATGTTTTTCCTTTCAACTTCTTATTAAAAACCTGAATGTAACAAGCTCTGTAGCAGCTGTCCACTTTGGGGAGAAAGGAAACCATATTATGCAAGACTTATAGCTGGTTGAAATACAGTTATCCTTGCTCATACCCATTGAAATGTGTATTAAATATGCAATTGGAATTTCAATTATTTTTTTTATCAGTTGCTTGAAGTTATTTTTATGAAAGTTTTGGAAAAGTTTCTGCCAGTTATAGGAAGAGGCAATACAGAATAAGAGGAGAAAGCCCTGCTTGTATGAACCACATAATGCACTTTGAAAGGCTCAGCAGCACACCGTGATGTCAGGTTATTTGTAGAAGGTCAAATCAATTTTATGATCAGACAAGCTTTAGCAAATTACTTTTCTTAGAAGCAAAGCAAGCTAAGTATTTTCCAAGAATTACTCTTGAGGAAAAATCAAATGGCATTTATTAGAAACCATTTCTTCCTGGGACTTGTTCTCTTTTAGGCACTTACTTCCTTTGTGATGGTAAGCCATTGCATCTGCATGTCATGCAGGGACAAACTCAGGTTTAAAAAATTTATACTCCATGGGGCTAAGGAATTGGAATTGAGGCCTGTCTGTCTCTAGTGTAGCGAATAATCTTAGGGAGGAGATTTCTATACATTCACTTACCTAGCTGTAAAAGAGGGTACCAAATGGCTCTGACCCATAGAAATGCAGTATCTACTTAAGGGACTATATCTCCTTTGCACCTGGTGGCTGCTCCAAATTGTCTCCAGATAGTGCACGAGAGGGAGAGGATAAAAGGTAGCTGCTGGCTGTGGAGATGGTTGCTTGAGAAAAGAAGTGATTTGCCTTGCTTTAGGGAAAGAGAGTTGCAATAAGGTATTGAGGAAAGTATCTCCTCGGTGTCCTAGGGACAGCCTAAGGAAAGCTCTCAAT